>NW_019738430.1:0-10840 GCF_002891405.2 Cryptotermes secundus
AGCAATGCGTTGCTAGCTTTGCAGGGTTACGTTTCTGGCTTGCCAATTTGCGTTGCTAGTTTGCGAGCTTTGCGTTGCTAGCTTGCTAGATTTGCGTTGCTAGCTTGCTAGCATTGAGTTGCTAGCCCGATAGAATGCTAGATTTGCGTTGCTAACTTCCTTTTTTGCGTTGCTAAGTTGCTAACATTCCGTTGCTAACTTGATAGATATGCGTTGCTATCTTGCAAGTTTTGCGTTGCTAGCTTGCCAGCTTAGCATTGCTAGCTTGCCAGCTTTGCTCTGCTTGCTTGTTAGTTTGCGTTGCTAGCTTTCCTCTTTTGCGTTGCTAGCTTGAGAGATTTGCGTGGCTAGCTTTCTAGCTTTGCGTTGCTACGATGTTAGTTTTGCGTTGCTAGCTTGCTAGCTTTGCGTTGCTTGCTTTGCATTTATTTCTTGCTAGCTTTGCTTTGCTAACTTGCTTGCTTTGCGTTGCTAGCTTGGTAGTTTTGCGTTGCTACCTTGCTAGCGTTGCGTTGACAGCTTGATATTTACGTTTGCTACTTTGATAGCTTGCGTTGCTAGCTTTCTAGCTTTGGGTTGCTAGCTAGCTTTCTTTGCGTTGCTAGCTTGCTATATTGCTCGATATGCGTTGCAAGCTTGATAGATTCGCTTTGTTATCTTGCTAGCTTTTCGTTGCTAGCTTGCTACGTTTGCGTTATTATCTTGCCAGCTTTGCGTTGCAGGCTTGCCAGCTTAGCGTTGCTAGCTTGCTTGGTTTGCGTTTCTAGTTTGCCAGCTGTGCGTTGTTAACTTTCCACCTATGCGTTGCTAGCTTTCCAGCATTGCGTTGCTAGCTTGCAAGTTTTCGGTTGCTATCTTGCTAGCTTACTAGGTTGTGTTGCTAGCTTGGTAACTTTGTGTTTCTATCTTGCCAGCCTTGCGTTTCTAGCTTGCCATATTTGCGTTGCTAACTTGCCAGTTTTGCGTTTCTAGCTAGCTATCTTGCTAGATATGTGTTGCTAGCTTGCTAGATTTGCGTTGCTAGCTTGCTATCCTTGCGTTTCTAGCTTGCTAACTTTTCGTTGCTAGGTTGCCAGCATTGCGTTGATAACTTGTGAGCTTTGCGTTGCTAGCTTTCCAGTTTGCGTTGCTAACTTGTCAGCTTTGCGTTGTTAGCTTGCTAGCTTTGCGTTGCTATCTTGCTAGATTTGCGTGGCTAGCTTGCTAGTTTGAGTTGCTTTCTAGCTAGCTTTGCGTTGCTTGCTTGCTTGCTTTTGCGTCCTTGCTTGCTAAATTTCGATGCTAGGTTCCTAGTTTTGCGTTGCTAGATTGTTATGTTTGTGTTGCTAGCTTGGTAGCTTTGCGTTGCAAGCTTTCTAACATTGCGTTGCTATATTGCTAGCTTTGCTTTGCTCCCTTGCTAGCTTGCTAGATTTGCTTTGCTAACTTGCAAACTTTGCGATGTTAGGTTTGTAGATAGGTTGATTTTGCTTTGCTAGCCTTCTATTTTTGCGTTGTTATCTTGCTATCTTTGCGTTGGTAGCTTGTTAGCTTCTTGTTGATAGCTTGCTAATTTTGCGTTGCTAGCTTGCTACCATTGCGTTGCTAGCTTGTTAGGTTTACGTTGCTAGCTTGCTACTTTTTCGTTGCTAGCTTGGTAGCTTTGCATTGCTAGCTGGTTAACTTTGCGTTTCTAGCTTATTTGCTTAGCGTTGCTAGCTTGTTTCTTTTTGCTGCAATCTTGGTTGTTTTGCGTTGCTAGCTTGCTAGCTTTGCGTTGCTAACTTGCGAGCTTTCCGTTGTTTGCTTGATTGCTTTGCGTTTCTTGCTTGCTTTCTATTCGTTGCTAGCATTCTACTTTTGCGTTGCTAGCTTGCTATTTTTGCGTTCTATCTTGCTTGCTTTGCGTTCCTAGCTTGCTATCTTTGCGTTGCTAGCTTGCTAGCTTCCCGTTGCTAACTTGCTAGATATGCTTTGCTTGCTTGCGAGCTTAGATTTGCAATCTAGCCAGCAATGCGTTGCTATCTTGCAAGTTTTGCTTTGTAGCTTGCAAGGATGCGTTGCTAGTTTGCCAGCTTTGCGTTGCTAGCTTGCTAGCTTTCAGTGGCTAGCTTGCTAGCTTTGCGTTGCTTCCTTGCTAACTTTCCTTTCCTCGCTTGCTAGCTTTGAGTTACTAGCTTGCTAGATTTGCGTTTCTAGCTTGCTAGCTTTGCGTTGCTTGCTTGCTTGCTTCGCGTTTCTTGCTTGCTAGCTATGCGTTGCTAGCACCCTAGCTTTGCTTTGCTAGCTTGCTAGCTTTCCGTTGCTTGCTTGCAGGTTTGCACGATATGCGTTGGTAACTTGCTAACTTTGCGTTGCCAGCTTGCTAGGTTTGCGTTGATACCTTGCTAGCTTGTGGTTGCTACCTTGCTCTCTATTCGTTGCTATCTAACTAGCTTTGAGTTGCTAGTTTGATAGATTGCTAGATATGCGTTGCTAGCCTGATAGTTATACTTTGATATCTTGCTAGCTTTGCGTTGCTAACCTGCTAGCTTGGCGTTGCTAGCTTGGTAGGTTTCCGTTACTAGCTTGCTAGATTAACATTGCTTGCTTGCTAGCTTTGCGTTGTTAGCGGGGTAGATTTGCGTTGCTAGCTTGTTAGCTTTGCGTTACTAGCTTGCTTGCATTTCGTTGCTAGTTTGCTAGGTTTGGGTTGCTATCTTGCCAGCTTTGCGTTGCTATCTATACAGTTTGCGTTGTTGTCTTCCAGTGTGCTTTGCTAGCTTGCCAGCATTGCGTTGCTAGCTTTCTAGATTTGAGTTGCTAGCTTGGTAGCTTTGCGTTGCTAGCTTGCTAGCTTTGCGTTCTAACTTGCTTGCTTTGCGTTTCTAGCTTGCTATCTTTGCGTTGCTAGCTTGCTACTTTGCGTTTCTAGCTTCCTAGCTTACCGTAGTTAAGTTGTTATATATGCGTTGCCAGCTTTCCAGCTTTGTGTTGCTAGCTTGCTAGATTTGCGTTTCTAGCTTGGTAGCTTTGCGTTGCTAGCAAGAAAGCTGTGCGTTCTAGCTTGCTCTTTTAGCGTTGGTAGCTTGATAACTTTGCGTTGCTAGCTTGCTAGCTTTGCGTTTTTAAATGGCTATCTTGGCGTTTCAAGCTTGCTAGCTATGGGTTGCTAGCTTGTTAGATTGCTAGTTTTGCGTTGCTAGCTTTCTAGTATTGCGTTGGTAGCTTGCTTGCTTTGCGTTGCTAGCTTGCTTGCTTTGCGTTGCTAGCTTGCTAATTTTGCTTTGCAAGCTTGGTAACTTTGCGTTGCTAGTTTTCTAGCTTTGCGTTGCTAGCTTGCTAGCTTTCCGTTGCTAGCTTGCTATATATGCGTTGGTAGCTTGAAAGCTTTGCTTTGGTAGCTTACCAGATATGCGATGCTAGCTTGCTTGTTTGCTTTACTAGCTTGCTAGCTTTCAGTACATTGCTTCGTAGCCTTTGGTTGCTAGCTTGATATCTTTGCGTTGCTAGTTAGCTAGCTTTGCGTTGCTAGCTAGCTAGATTTTTATATATGCGTTACTAGCTTGAGAGCTTTGCGTTGCAATCTTTCAAGCTTTGCGTTGCTATCTTGCTAGCTTTGCGGTGCTAGCTTGATAGCTTTGCGTTGCTAGCTAGCTAGATTTTTATATATGCGTTACTAGCTTGAGAGCTTTGCGTTGCAATCTTTCAAGCTTTGCGTTGCTATCTTGCTAGCTTTGCGGTGCTAGCTTGATAGCTTTGCGTTGCTAGCTAGCTAGATTTTTATATATGCGTTACTAGCTTGAGAGCTTTGCGTTGCAATCTTTCAAGCTTTGCGTTGCTATCTTGCTAGCTTTGCGGTGCTAGCTTGATAGCTTTGCGTTGCTAGCTAGCTAGATTTTTATATATGCGTTACTAGCTTGAGAGCTTTGCGTTGCAATCTTTCAAGCTTTGCGTTGCTATCTTGCTAGCTTTGCGGTGCTAGCTTGATAGCTTTGCGTTGCTAGCTAGCTAGATTTTTATATATGCGTTACTAGCTTGAGAGCTTTGCGTTGCAATCTTTCAAGCTTTGCGTTGCTATCTTGCTAGCTTTGCGGTGCTAGCTTGATAGCTTTGCGTTGCTAGCTAGCTAGATTTTTATATATGCGTTACTAGCTTGAGAGCTTTGCGTTGCAATCTTTCAAGCTTTGCGTTGCTATCTTGCTAGCTTTGCGGTGCTAGCTTGATAGCTTTGCGTTGCTAGCTAGCTAGATTTTTATATATGCGTTACTAGCTTGAGAGCTTTGCGTTGCAATCTTTCAAGCTTTGCGTTGCTATCTTGCTAGCTTTGCGGTGCTAGCTTGATAGCTTTGCGTTGCTAGCTAGCTAGATTTTTATATATGCGTTACTAGCTTGAGAGCTTTGCGTTGCAATCTTTCAAGCTTTGCGTTGCTATCTTGCTAGCTTTGCGGTGCTAGCTTGATAGCTTTGCGTTGCTAGCTAGCCAGCTTTGCGTTGATAGCTTGCTAGATTGCTAGATATGGGTTGCTATCTCGATTGCTTGGCGTTGCTATCTTGCTAGCTTTGCGGTGCTAGCTTTCTAGCCTGATGTTGCTAGCTTGCTATCTTGCTAGATTTGCGTTGCCATCTTCCTAGCTTTGCGTTTCTAGAATACTAGCTTTGCGTTGCTAGCTTGCTAGCTTTACGTTGCTAGTTTCCTAGATTGCTAGATATGCTTTGCTAGCTTGCCAACTTTCCGTTGCTATCTTGCCAGGTTTGCGTTGCTAGCTTGCTATCTTTGCATTGTTAGCTTGCTATATTTGGATATGTAGATTGCAAGCTTTAAGTTGCTAGCTTGCTAATTTTCGTAGCTCTCTAGCTAGCTTTGTTTTTACTTGCTTGATTTCTTGCTTGTTTCTTTGCGTTTCTTGCTTGCTATCTTTGCTATGCTAACTTGCTAACATTGCTTTGCTAGCTTGATAGATTTGCCTTGCTATCTTGCTTGCTTTGCGTTGTTAGCTTGCAAGTTTTGCGTTGCTAGCTTGCTAACTTTGCGTTGCTAGGTTGGTAGATTGGTAGATTTTCTTTGCTAGCCTTCTAGCTTTGCGTTTCTATCTTGCTATCTTTGTGTTGTTAGCTTGTTAGCTTCTTGTTGCTAGCTTGCTTGTTTTTCTTTGCTAGCTTGGTAACTTTGCGTTGCTAGCTTGCTAGATTTGCGATCTATCTTGCTATTATTTCGTTGCTAGCTTTCTATCTTTGCGTTGCTAGCTTGTTAGCTTTCCGTCGCTAGCTTTCTAGCTTTGCGTTTCTAGCTTGCTCGCTTTGCGTTGCTAACTTGCTAGCTTTGCGTTCTAACTTGCTTGCTTTGCGTTGCTAGCTTGCTAGCTTTGCGTTCTAACTTGCTTGCTTTGCGTTGCTAGCTTGCTAGCTTTGCGTTCTAACTTGCTTGCTTTGCGTTGCTAGCTTGCTAGCTTTGCGTTCTAACTTGCTTGCTTTGCGTTGCTAGCTTGCTAGCTTTGCGTTCTAACTTGCTTGCTTTGCGTTGCTAGCTTGCTAGCTTTGCGTTCTAACTTGCTTGCTTTGCGTTGCTAGCTTGCTAGCTTTGCGTTCTAACTTGCTTGCTTTGCGTTGCTAGCTTGCTAGCTTTGCGTTCTAACTTGCTTGCTTTGCGTTGCTAGCTTGCTAGCTTTGCGTTCTAACTTGCTTGCTTTGCGTTGCTAGCTTGCTAGCTTTGCGTTCTAACTTGCTTGCTTTGCGTTGCTAGCTTGCTAGCTTTGCGTTCTAACTTGCTTGCTTTGCGTTGCTAGCTTGCTAGCTTTGCGTTCTAACTTGCTTGCTTTGCGTTGCTAGCTTGCTAGCTTTGCGTTCTAACTTGCTTGCTTTGCGTTGCTAGCTTGCTAGCTTTGCGTTCTAACTTGCTTGCTTTGCGTTGCTAGCTTGCTAGCTTTGCGTTCTAACTTGCTTGCTTTGCGTTGCTAGCTTGCTAGCTTTGCGTTCTAACTTGCTTGCTTTGCGTTGCTAGCTTGCTAGCTTTGCGTTCTAACTTGCTTGCTTTGCGTTGCTAGCTTGCTAGCTTTGCGTTCTAACTTGCTTGCTTTGCGTTGCTAGCTTGCTAGCTTTGCGTTCTAACTTGCTTGCTTTGCGTTGCTAGCTTGCTAGCTTTGCGTTCTAACTTGCTTGCTTTGCGTTGCTAGCTTGCTAGCTTTGCGTTCTAACTTGCTTGCTTTGCGTTGCTAGCTTGCTAGCTTTGCGTTCTAACTTGCTTGCTTTGCGTTGCTAGCTTGCTAGCTTTGCGTTCTAACTTGCTTGCTTTGCGTTGCTAGCTTGCTAGCTTTGCGTTCTAACTTGCTTGCTTTGCGTTGCTAGCTTGCTAGCTTTGCGTTCTAACTTGCTTGCTTTGCGTTGCTAGCTTGCTAGCTTTGCGTTCTAACTTGCTTGCTTTGCGTTGCTAGCTTGCTAGCTTTGCGTTCTAACTTGCTTGCTTTGCGTTGCTAGCTTGCTAGCTTTGCGTTCTAACTTGCTTGCTTTGCGTTGCTAGCTTGCTAGCTTTGCGTTCTAACTTGCTTGCTTTGCGTTGCTAGCTTGCTAGCTTTGCGTTCTAACTTGCTTGCTTTGCGTTGCTAGCTTGCTAGCTTTGCGTTCTAACTTGCTTGCTTTGCGTTGCTAGCTTGCTAGCTTTGCGTTCTAACTTGCTTGCTTTGCGTTGCTAGCTTGCTAGCTTTGCGTTCTAACTTGCTTGCTTTGCGTTGCTAGCTTGCTAGCTTTGCGTTCTAACTTGCTTGCTTTGCGTTGCTAGCTTGCTAGCTTTGCGTTCTAACTTGCTTGCTTTGCGTTGCTAGCTTGCTAGCTTTGCGTTCTAACTTGCTTGCTTTGCGTTGCTAGCTTGCTAGCTTTGCGTTCTAACTTGCTTGCTTTGCGTTGCTAGCTTGCTAGCTTTGCGTTCTAACTTGCTTGCTTTGCGTTGCTAGCTTGCTAGCTTTGCGTTCTAACTTGCTTGCTTTGCGTTGCTAGCTTGCTAGCTTTGCGTTCTAACTTGCTTGCTTTGCGTTGCTAGCTTGCTAGCTTTGCGTTCTAACTTGCTTGCTTTGCGTTGCTAGCTTGCTAGCTTTGCGTTCTAACTTGCTTGCTTTGCGTTGCTAGCTTGCTAGCTTTGCGTTCTAACTTGCTTGCTTTGCGTTGCTAGCTTGCTAGCTTTGCGTTCTAACTTGCTTGCTTTGCGTTGCTAGCTTGCTAGCTTTGCGTTCTAACTTGCTTGCTTTGCGTTGCTAGCTTGCTAGCTTTGCGTTCTAACTTGCTTGCTTTGCGTTGCTAGCTTGCTAGCTTTGCGTTCTAACTTGCTTGCTTTGCGTTGCTAGCTTGCTAGCTTTGCGTTCTAACTTGCTTGCTTTGCGTTGCTAGCTTGCTAGCTTTGCGTTCTAACTTGCTTGCTTTGCGTTGCTAGCTTGCTAGCTTTGCGTTCTAACTTGCTTGCTTTGCGTTGCTAGCTTGCTAGCTTTGCGTTCTAACTTGCTTGCTTTGCGTTGCTAGCTTGCTAGCTTTGCGTTCTAACTTGCTTGCTTTGCGTTGCTAGCTTGCTAGCTTTGCGTTCTAACTTGCTTGCTTTGCGTTGCTAGCTTGCTAGCTTTGCGTTCTAACTTGCTTGCTTTGCGTTGCTAGCTTGCTAGCTTTGCGTTCTAACTTGCTTGCTTTGCGTTGCTAGCTTGCTAGCTTTGCGTTCTAACTTGCTTGCTTTGCGTTGCTAGCTTGCTAGCTTTGCGTTCTAACTTGCTTGCTTTGCGTTGCTAGCTTGCTAGCTTTGCGTTCTAACTTGCTTGCTTTGCGTTGCTAGCTTGCTAGCTTTGCGTTCTAACTTTCTAGATTTGCGTTTCTAGCTTGCTTTATTTGCGTTGCTAATATTTTAGCTTCGATTTGCTAGCTTGCTATCTTTGCGTTGCTACTTGAATGCTATGCGTTTCTATATTGTTAGCTTTGCGTTGATATCTTGCCAGCTTTGCGTTGCTAGCGTGCTAGCTTTCCGTTACTAGTTTGTTAGCTTGCTATATATGCTTTGCTTGCTTGCTAGCTTTGCGTTGTTACACTGCTAGCTTTGCGCTGTCATTTTGCTAGCTTTGCTTTGCTAGTTTGCCAACTTTGCGTTGCTAGCTTGCCAGGTTTGCGTTTTAAGCTTGCCAGCTATGCGTGGCTATGTTGCTAGATTTGCGTGGCTAGCTTTCTAGATTTGCGTTGCTACCTTGCTAGCTTTACGTTGCTAGCTTGGTAGCTATGCGTTGCTAGCTTGCTAGTTTTGCGTTGCTTGCTTGCTTGATTTGCGTTTTTTGCTTGCTAGATTTCTTCCTAGCTTGCTACCTTTGAGTTGCTAGCTAGCTAAATTGCTAGATTTGCTTTGCTAACTTGCTAGCTTTGCGTTACTAACTTGCTAGATTTGAGTGGATAGCTTGTTATTTTTGCGTTACTAGCTTGCTAGTTTTTCGCTGCTAGCTTGGTAGCTTTGCGTTTCTAGCTTGTTAGCTTTGCTTTGCCAGCTTGCTTGCTTTGCGTTTTTAGCTTGCTAGTTTATTGTTGCTAACTTGGTAGCTTTGTTTTGCTAGCTTGTTATCTTTGCTTTGCTAGCTTGCTAGCTTTGCGTTCTAACTTGCTTGCTTTGCGTTTCTAGTTTGCTATCTTTGCGTTGCTAGCTTGATAAATTGCGTTGCTAACTTGCTAACTTTGCGTTGCTAGCTGCTAGCTTTCCGTTGATATCTTGCTAGATATGCGTTGCTAGCTTGCCAGCTTTGCGTTGCGATCTTGCCAACATTGCGTTGCCAGCTTGCCAGGTTTGTGTTGCTAGCTTGATAAATTTACGTGGCTAGCTTTCTTGTTTTGCGTTGCTTCCTTGCTAGTTTTCCGTTGCCAGCTTGCTAGCTTTGCGTTGCTAACTTGCTAGATTTGCCTTTCTAGCTTGTTAGCTTTGCGTTGCTTGCTTGCTTGCTTTGCGTTTCTTGTTTGCTAACTATGCGTTGCTAGCTTGCTAGCTTTGCGATGCTAGCTTGGTAGCCTTGCTCTGCTAGCTTGCTAGCGTTGCGTTGCCAGCTTGATAGGTTTACATTTTCTATCTTGCTATCTTGGCGTTGGTAGCTTGCTAGCATTGCGTTGCTAGCTAGATAGCTTTGCGTTGCTAACTAGATAGCTTTGCGTTGCTAGCTTGCTAGATTGCTCGATATGCTTTGCTTGCTTGATAGCTTTGCGTTGCTATCTTGCTAGAATTGCGTTGCTAGCTTGCTAGTTTTGCGTTGTTATCTTTCGTTTTACGTTGCTATCTTGCCAGCTTTGAGTTGCTAGCTTGCCTGCTTAGCGTTTATAGATTGCCAGCTTTGCGTTGTTAGCTTTCCAGCTATGCGTTTCTAGCTTGCCAGCTTTGCGTTGCTAGCTTGTCAGCTTTGCGTCGCTAGCTTGCTAGCATTCCGTTGCTGGTTTGCTAGCTTGCTATTTATGTGTTGCTGGCTTACTAGCTTTCTGTAGTTAGCTTGCTAGCTTTGCGTTGCTATAATGCTAGCTTTGCTTAGCTACCTTGCTAGCTTTGGTTTACAAGTTTGCCAGCTTTGTGTTGCTATCTTGCCAGCTTTGCGTTGCTAGGTTGTTTCTTTGCGTTGCTAGCTTGATAAATTTTCGTGTCTAGCTTTCTTACTTTGCGTTGCTACATTGCTAGCTTTCCGTAGCTAGCTGGCTAACTTTGCGTTGCTATCTTGATAGCTTTGCGTTGCTAGCTTGCTAGGTTTGCGTTGCTTTTTGCTTTGTGTTTCTAGTTTCCTAGCTTTGCGTTGCTAGCTTGGTAGCCTTGCTTTGCTTGCTTGCTAGCGTTGCCTTGCCTGCTTGATAGGATTCGTTTGCTACCTTGCTAGTTGCCGTTGCTAGCTTGCAACTTTGCGTTGCTAGCTAGATAGCTTTGCCTTGCTAGCTTGCTAGTTTTCGTTGCTAGCTTGCTAGGAGTGCGTTGCTATCTTGCCTGTTTTGCGTTGCTAGCTTACCAACTTTGAGTTGCTAGCTTGCCTGCTTTGAGTTTCTAAATTGCCAGCTTTGCGTTCTTAGCTTTCCAGCTATGCGTTTCTATCTTGCCAGCTTTGAGTTGTTACCTTGCTAGCTTTCCGTTGCTTGCTTGCTAGCTTGATATATATGCTTTGCTAGCTTGCTAGCTTTGTGTTGTTATCTTGCTAGTTTTACGTTGCTATATTGCTATCGTTGCTTTGCTACCTTGCTAGCTTGATTTGCTAACTTGCCACCTTGGCGTTGCTTTCTTGCCAGGTTTTCGTTTCTAGCTTGCCAGCATTGCGTTGCTAGCTTTTTACTTTTGCGTTGCTAGCTTGCTAGATTTGTGTTGCTAGGTTGGTAGCCTTGCGTTGCTAACTTGCTAGTTTTGTGATGCCAGCTTGATAGGTTTGCGATGCTACCTTGCTTCTTGGCGTTCCTATCTTGCAAGCTATGCGTTTCTATCTAGCTAGATTTGCGTTGCTAGCTTGCTAGATTGCGAGATATACGTTGCTAGCTTGATAGCGTTGTGTTGCTATCTTGCTAACTTTGCGTTGCTATTTTGCTAGCTTTGCGATGCTATCTTGCTAGCTTGGCGTTTCTAGCTTGGTAACTTTGCGTTGCTAGCTTGGTAGGTTTGAGTTGCTAGCTTGCCAACTTTTCGTTGCTAGCTTGCCAGGTTTGCGTTTCTAGCTTGCCAGCTTTGCGTTGCTGGCTTGCTAGCTTGCGTTGCTAGCTTGCTAGCTTTGCGTTGTTTGCTTGCTTTGCGTTTTTGCTTGCAAAGTTTTGTNTCTTGCTAGCAAACTTTCGTTGCTAGATTGCTAGGTTTTCGTTGCTAGCTTGCTAGCTTTGCGTTCTATCTTGCTAGCCTTGCGTTGCTACTTTGCTAACTTGGCGTTGC
>NW_019738431.1:0-1097 GCF_002891405.2 Cryptotermes secundus
TGTGAATGTTGCAGAGAAAAAGCCGCACAGGTATCAGGGTGATCTTTTAAGCCTCCTTGATACAACACGAATGGAATAGAACACGAAACAATAGGGGGAGGTTCACAGACAGACAACAAGCTGAAATCATAAGCGCCCTAACAAAATTTGGGGGCTTCGAAACTCAGACAGCAGTGTGATTTCATAAACCTCCCTTTATTTTTTAAAATAAGTAAAGTAGGCTAAAACCACCCTCCCGTCAATTAACGTCAAAGTCATACGCAAAATCTGATACTCTGAAAGTAGTCCCTGCGCTTATTTCAACAGTACTTTGCGGAGACGTATGGAGGATTGAAAGCAGTACCTCACGTTCTTCAACTCAGAATTCTACTGACTGGTCAGGGTGTTGCTTTGGCCATTTGCCCATCGCTGATGAGAACCACTGTACCCACTGTATACGTGAAGATATGAACAACCTCTTCGTGTGCCGAGTATTGAACTCCGCTCTTGGACCTATCGCTACAGCGAGTGAACTATTTCAATGTCTGCTTGATTCTGATTAAGATCATTTTATAACATCTAATTACAGGGTGAGGTCCAAGCACTCCTCTGGGTAGGTAGGTAGTTATTTAGAGAGGGTGGGTTTCCCCATGCACCGCGACCAGTTTGATCTATTGTGCTTCCCTCTATGATATTCTACCAGTCTCTATACCCTACCGATAAATGGTGCGTACCATCAGTCCCGCCGAGCAAGCGCTCCTCTGGGTAACTATACGCTTATCTATTTCACGTTAGACGCATCTGCACTATGGCAACATTAGCACGCCTGTCTGTTCTGGCGAGTCATCGGCATGCACCAGGATTTTATGATGTTTATGATGCAACTCGGAACGAACTTTGCCTTCCCGCACCGCCCCTCCTCAACCTGTACTCCAGCGCGCTGCAGCAAACAAGCACAAAAATGGCAGCGATATGTCGTAAAAGTTTCAACTCGGTCTCCCCTCTTCGAGCCTTCTTGTCTCAGTTGCCAGCAATTCTCATCGGTGAACCGGGCGCCGCAAAACCGGCGTCCTAGTCATGTATTACAAAGTGAGGAGTAAGCGTTCGCATTCGGTAGT
>NW_019738432.1:0-2401 GCF_002891405.2 Cryptotermes secundus
AGCTAGCAACGCACACCTGGCAAGCTAGCAACGCATAGCTAGCAAAATATCAACGCAAAGCAATGAAGCTAGCAAGGCAAAGCTAGCAAGCTAGGAAAGCAAAGCTAGCAACTAGCAACGCAAAGCTAGCCAGCAAGAAACGCAAAGCTAGCCAGCAAGAAACGCAAAGCAAGCTAGCAACGCAAAGCTAGCAAGCTAGCAACGCAAAGCTAGCAAGCTAGAAACCCAAAGTTAGCAAGCTAGCAAAGGAAGGTACCAAGGTAGCAACGCAAAGCTGGCAAGCTAGCGACCCAAACTGCCAAACTAACAACGCACACCTGGCAAGCTACAAATCCAAAAATTGGCAAGCTAGCAACGCATATCTAGCAAGCTAGCAACGCAAAGATAGCAAGCTAGCAACGCAAAGATAGCACGCTTGCAACGCAAATCTAGCAAGCTAGCAACGCAAACTTGCAAGATAGCAACGCAAAACTATGAAGTTAACAATGCAAATCGCGCAATCTAGCAAGCTAGCAAAGCAAGCATGCTAGAAAAGCAAAGCAGCAAACTAGAAAAGCAAAGCTAGCAAGCTAGCAACGCAAAGCTAGCAAGCAAGAAATGCAAAGCAAGCACGCAATCAACGCAAAGCTAGCAAGCTAGCAAAGCAAAGCTATCAAGCTAGCAACGCAAAGCTAGCAAGCTAGCAACGGAAAGCTAGCAAGGTAGCAACGCTAAGCTAGCAAGCTAGCCACACATATCTAGCAAGCTAGGAACGCAAAGCTAGCTATCTAGCAACGAAAAGCTAGCAAGCTGGCAACGCCAAGCTAGCAAGGTAGGAACGCAAACCTAGCAATCTTTCAAGTTAGCAACTCAAAGTTAGCAAGCTATCAACGTCAAGCTAGCTAGTTAACAACGCCAATCTAGCTAGCTAGCAACACATAGTTAGCAAGCTTGCAACGTCAGGTTAGCAAAGTAGCAATCCAAAGCTAGCAAGAGAGCAACGCATGGTAGCAAAGTAGCAACGCAATGCTAGCAAACTTGCAACGTAAGTTAGCAAGCAAGAAACGCAAAGCAAGCAAGCAACGCAAAAGCTACCAAGCTAGCAACGCAAAGCAACCAAGATAGCAACGCAAATCTAGCAAGGTAGCAACGAAAAGCAAGCACGCTAGCAACGCAAAGCTAACAAGCTAGCAACGCAAAGCTACCCAGCTAGCAAAGCAAAGCTAGCCAGCTAGCAACGCAAATCTAGCAAGCTAGCAACGCAAAGCTTGCAAGATAGCAACGCAAAACTAGTAAGTTAACAACGCAAATTGAGCAATGTAGCAAGCTAGCAACTCAAAGTTAGCAAGCTATCAACGCCAGGCTAGCTAGTTAACAACGCCAATCTAGCTAGCTAGCAACACATTGTTAGCAAGCTTGCAAAGTCAGGTTAGCAAAGTAGCAATCCAAAGCTAGCAAGAGAGCAACGCATGGTAGCAAAGTAGCAACGCAATGCTGGCAAACTTGCAACGTAAGTTAGCAAGCAAGAAACGCAAAGCAAGCAAGCAACGCAAAAGCTACCAAGCTAGCAACGCAAAGCTACTAAGATAGCAACGCAAATCTAGCAAGCTAGCAACGAAAAGCACGCACGCTAGCAACGCAAAGCTAACAAGCTAGCAACGCAAAGCTACCCAGCTAGCAAAGCAAAGCTAGCCAGCTAGCAACGCAAATCTAGCAAGCTAGCAACGCAAAGCTTGCAAGATAGCAACGCAAAACTAATAAGTTAACAACGCAAATTGAGCAATGTAGCAAGCTAGCAACTCCAAGTTAGCAAGCTATCAACGCCAGGCTAGCAAGGTAGCAACACAAACTTGCAAGTTAGCAACGCAATGCTAGCAAGCTAGCAGACGGAAAGCTAGCAAGCTAGAAAAGCAAAGCTAGCAAACTAGCTACGAAAAGTTAGCAAGCAAAAATGCAAAGCAAGCAAGCAAGCAACGCAAAGCTAGCAAGCTAGCAACGCAAAGCTAGCAAGCTTGGAACGCAAAGCTAGCAAGCTAGCAACGAAAATATAGCAAGCTAGCAACACAAATCTAGCAAGCTTGCAACGCAAATCTGGCAAGTTAGCAACGCAAAGATAGCAAGATAGCAACGCAAACAATCAAGCTAGCAAAGCATATCTAGCAATCTAGCAACTCAAAGCTGTCTAGCTAGCAACGCATAGCTATCAAGCTAGCAACGCCAAGCTAGCCATGTAGCAAAGCAAACCTATCAAGCTGGTAATGCAAAGTTGCAGTCTAGCAACGCAGGGCTAAAAAGATAGCAACGCAAAGCAAGCAAGCTAGCAACGCAAAGCTAGCAAGCTAGCAACGCAAAGATAGCAAGCTAGACAGGCAAAGCAAGCAAGCAACGCAAAGCAAGCAAGCTAGCAACGCAAAGCTAGGGA
>NW_019738432.1:2410-5807 GCF_002891405.2 Cryptotermes secundus
GATATTAAGCTTGCAACGCAAAACAAACAATTTTGAAACGAAAAGTAGCAAGCTAGCAACGCAAAGCTAGCAAGATAGCAACTCAAAGCTAGCAAGTTAGCAACGCAAATCTAGCAAGCTAACAACGCAAAGATAGCAAGCAAGAAACGCAAAGCAAGCAAGCAAGCAACGCAAAGCTAGCAAGCTAGCAAAATAAAGCTAGCAAGAAAGCAACGCAAAGCGAGCAAAATAGCAACGCAAAGCTAGCATGATAGCAACGCAAATCGAGGAATCTAGCAAGCTGGCAAGTCAATGTTAGCAAGCTCCCAACGCCAAGCTAGCAAATTAGAAACACAAAGCTAGCAAGCTAGCAACGGAAAGCTAGCAAGCTAGAAACGCAAAGCTATCAAGATAGCTACCCAAAGCTAGCAAGCAAGAAACGCAAAGCAAGCAAGCAACGCAAAGCTAGCAAGCTAGCAACGCAAAGCTCTCAAGCTAGCAACACATATCTAGCAATCTAGCAACGCAAAGCTATCTAGCTAGCAACGCACAACTTGCAAGCTAGCAACGCCAATCTAGCAATGTAACAACGCATAACCTCTCAAGCTGGCACTAAAAGCTAGCAAGCTAGCATCGCAAAGCTAGCAAGCTAGCAACGCAAAGTTAGCAAGCTAGCCACGCAAATCTATCAAGCCTGCAACGCAAAGCTAGCAAGCAAAAAAGCAAAGCAAGCAAGTAAGCAAAGCATAGCTAGCAAGCTAGCAACGCAAACCTAGCAAGCTAGCAACGCAAAGCTAGCAAGTTAGCAACGCAAAGCTAGCAAGCTAGCCACGCAATTCTAGCAAGCTAGGAACGCAAAATTGCAAGCTAGCAACGCAAAGTTGGCAAGATAGCAACGCTAAGCACTCAAGCTAGCTATGCATATTTTACAAGCTAGCAACGTAAAGCTAGCAAGCTAGCAACGCCATGCTAGCCAGATAGGAACGCAAAACTATCAACCTGGCAACGCAAATTAGCAAGTTAGCAACGCAAGCTAACAAGCTAGCAACGCAAATCAAGCAAGCTAGCAAAGCATATCTAGCAAGCTAGCAACGCAAAGCTAGCAAGAAAGAAACGCAAAGCAAGTAAGCAACGCAAAGCTAGCAAGCTAGCAAAGCAAAGCTAGCAAACTAGCAACCCAAAGCANNCAAGCAACGGATCGCTAGCAAATTAGCAACGCAAAGCTAGCTATCTAGAAACGCCAAACTAGCAAGGTAGCAACGCATACCTATCTAGCTGGCAACGCAACGCTAGCAAGATAGCTACGCAAGGCTACCAAGCTAGCAACGCAAAGCTAGCAAGCTAGCAACGCAAAGATAACAAGTTAGCAACGCAAAGCTAGCAAGCTGGCAAAGCAAAGTTAGCAAGCAAGGTTTGCAAAGCAAGCAAGCAAGCAACGCATAGCTTGAATGCTAGCAACGCTAAACAAGCAAGTTTTAACCCAAAGCTAGCAAACCATCAACGGAAAGCTAGCAAGGTAGCAACGCAAAGCTAGCCAAGTAGCCAGGCAATTCTAGCAAGCTAGCAACGCAAAGCTGAGAAGGTAGCAACGCAAACTGGCAAGCTAGCAACGAAAAGCTGGAAAGCCAGCAACGCAATGCTAGCAAGCTAGCATCAAAAACCTAGCAAGCTTGCAACGCAGAGCCAGCAAGCTGTCAACTAATGTTAGCAAGCAAGAAACACAAACAAGCAAGCAATCAAGAAACACAAAGCTAGCAAGCTAGCAACGCAAACCTAACAATCTAGCAACTAAAACTAGCAAGCTAGAAACGCATATCTAGCAAGCTAGCAAGCTAGCATCAAAAACCTAGCAAGCTTGCAACGCAGAGCCAGCAAGCTGTCAACTAATGTTAGCAAGCAAGAAACACAAACAAGCAAGCAATCAAGAAACACAAAGCTAGCAAGCTAGCCACGCAAATTTAGCGAGCTAGGAACACAAAGCTGGTAAGCTAGAAACGCAAACCTAGCAAGCTAGCACCGCAAAGTTGGCAAGCTAGCAAAGCAAGCTAGCAAGCTAGCAACGCAAAGCTAGCAACGCAAAGCTAACAATCTAGCAACTAAAACTAGCAAGCTAGAAACGCATATCTAGCAAGCTAGCAAGCTAGCAACGGATATCTAGCAAGCTAGCAAACGCATAGCTGGGAGGCATGCAAAGCATAACTGGCAAGCTAGCATCGCATATCTAGCAATCTAGCAAGATAGCAACGCTAAGATTGCTATCTAGCAACGCCAAGCTAGGCAGGTAGCAACGCAAACCTATCAAGCTGGCAACGCAAAGATAGCAAGTTAGCAACGCATGGCTATCTTGCTAGCAACGCTAATCTAGCAAGCTAGCAAACAAAAATAGCAAGCTAGCAACGCAAAGCTAGCAAGCCAGCAACACAAAGCTAGCAAGCTAGCAAAGCAAAGATAGCAAGCTGGCAACGGATAGCTAGCACTGTAGCAACCCAAAGCTAGCCAGCTATCCACGCAAATCTAGTAAGCTAGCAACGCAAACCTGACAAGGTAGCAACGCAAACTTGTAAGCTAGCAACGCAAAGCTGGCAAGTTAGCATCGCAAATCTGGCAAGCTAGCAACGTGAAGCTGGCAAGCTTGCAACGCATAGGTGGGAAGCTAACAACCCAAAGCTGGCAAGCTAGCAATGCAAAACTAGCAAGCTATCAACGCAAAGCAAGCAAGATAGCAACGCAAAGCTGCAATGCTAGAAACACAAAGCTGGCAATTGAGGAACGCAAACGGGCAAGCCACCAACGCAAATGTGGCAAGTTAGCAACGCAATGCTGGCAAGCTAGAAACGCAAAGCTGGCAAGTTGCAACGCATATATAGCAAGCTAGCAAGATAGCAACGCAAAACTAGCTATCTAGCAACGCCAAGGTAGGAAGGTAGCAACGCAAACCTATCAAGCCGGCAACGCAAAGCTAGCAAAGTAGCAACGTAAAGCTAGGAAGCTAGTCACGCATATCAAGCAAGCTAGCAAAGCAAAGCTGGCAAGTTCGCAACGGAAAGCTTGCAAGGTAGCAAAGCAAAGCTAGCAAACTAGCCACGCAAATCTAGCAAGCTAGTAACGCAAAGCTGGCAAGATAGAAACGCAAACCTGGCCAGCTTGCAACGCAAACCTGGCAAGTTAGCAAAGCTTAGCTAGCAATCTAGCAACGCAAAGGTAGCAATCTAGCAACGCATATCAGACAAACTAGCATCGCAAATCTGGCAAGCTAGCAACGTATAGATGGAAAGCTTCCAATGGAAAGCCGGCAATTGAGCCTCTGCCCCTTGCGGATGTGGGTCGAGAACCCAGCTCTGTTACCACTCTGTGCCCTTTCTCTTCCCATGTAGAACCCAGTTCTCCTACCCACTTTAACACATGGACTCCTATTCAA
>NW_019738433.1:0-1015 GCF_002891405.2 Cryptotermes secundus
CGGGACATTTGGACGAGTACTTGCAAAATCTGCTGGCGTTATTACGCGTCTGGAGTTGATTACTCCCTCTAGCGTATGTGATGATGCAGCCACTCGTGCTACATTCCCGTCCATCTACATTAGGATCAGAACTGTAAAGAAATATCCGAAATGTAAAACTTATACGCAAAAAGTCGTTATGACTCGGATATTTGCGTAATTATGCTCCGGTAACGTTTAAAATGTTTTAACAAACAATATGTAAATTACGTATAAATATCGTCACTACAGAGTGGTTTAAACATTTTAAAAGCTTTTTAAATCTCTTTATTAATATGAGCTGTTCCTTTGTTTTGCTGTCAGGTTATTATCCATATTCTGATAATACGAATGACGTCACCAAAATGGCGTCACAGTTTGATATAGAACCAATGTTATGGCAGTTACCACATATTCCCGTACAAGTTACCAGCCTATCTGCTCTACTCACACACTAACGCACTAACGCACTAACACTTCTGTGTTCTTCCGCTTTCTCCTGCATGGCCGGCAAAGCTCACGTACGTAGCCTCTGTACTTAACCCGATTTGTACGTCCATATGTGCCCGCTGCCATCTGCTAGTTTAGATTAGGAAAACAAAACGAATTTTTTCAGATCCCTTGCCCAGCTGTGCTTCACGCGCATTGGGCATGTTAATGCATTCGCATTTTCTGAACCGATATATAACCATAAATTCGATGAAGCAAGTTTCACACGTGTTTTAAAACGAATTCTTAACAAATGAATCGTAATTGTATCAAAGGACAGCATGGACGCCGTCCGGCGTGACAGAGATGCAACTAAGGATTTCCCTGTTTGAGGCTTCTAGTCTTCTTGTTCGGCAGGGGATACTCAACTACAAGCGGGTAATAACGCCAGCAGATTTTGCAAGTACTCGTCCAAATGTCCCGGACTTTCCACGGCGTTTAGTTGTCTTGGGCACCGCACCGTGCCCACCAACTAGCAGCGTCACCTCGAACCCCTCCAGGTCTGTCC
>NW_019738434.1:0-199 GCF_002891405.2 Cryptotermes secundus
GCCAGGTAGCAACTCAAAGCTAGGAAGTTAGCAACGCAAAGCCATGAAGCTAACAACGGAAATCTAGTAAGATAGCAACGAATGATAGGAAGCAAGAAACGCAAAGCAAACAAGCAAGCAAGCAACGCAAAGTTAGCAAGCTAGCAACGTAAAGCTAGCAAGCTAGTAAACGGAAAGCTAGCAAGGTAGCAAAGAAAAT
>NW_019738434.1:221-791 GCF_002891405.2 Cryptotermes secundus
TATAGCAAGCTAGCAAACGGAAATCAGGCAAGCTAGAAAATCTAAGCTAGCAAGCTAGCAAAACAAAGCTAGGAATCTGGGAACGCAAACATATCTACCTAGCAACGCAAAGCTAGCAAGCTAGCATCGCATATCCTGCATGCTAGAATGCAAAGCTAGCAAGTTAGCTACACAAAACTACGAAGCTAGCAACGCAAATTAACCAAGCTAGCAAAGCAGAACTAACAAAATAGCAACGCAAAGCAAGCAAGTTAACAACGCAAAGCTATCAAGCCAGCCACGCAAAGCTAAATAGCAAGCAACGCAAAGCTACCTAGCAAGCAACGCAAAGATAACAGCTAGCAACGCAAAGCTAGCAAGCTAGCAAAAAAGCTAGCTACATAGCAACGCAAATCTAGCAAATTAGCAACGCAAATCCTTCAAGCTAACAAGTTAGCAATTCAAAGCTAGCAAGCTAGCAACGCCAAGTTAGCAAATTAGCAACGCAAAGCTTGCAAGCTAGCAACGTAATGCTAGCAAGCTAAAAACGCAATGCTAGCAAGCTAGCAACAAAATCTAGCAAGCAAGAAT
>NW_019738435.1:0-2925 GCF_002891405.2 Cryptotermes secundus
ATAAGATACGCGGCCGTACTGCAGTAGGAAGAGATGATGTCACACCGCATTCCGAGGGGCCATTAAGGGGCCCGGAGCAGCAAAAGGATGACCAGTTCGATCCCCGAGATCTGAAGGAAGGCGACTTAAGACGCATAATAGAACAAAGCATGACTATTAGTGCACCACAAAAGTCACAATTATTCGAAATACTTATTCAATTCCTACCAAATTTTACTGAGAGACCGGGCAAGTGCCACTTATTCAAATATCATTTTCAAGTCAAGACAGACCAACCCCCAACGGAACAACTACCTACGAAAATTTTAAAGGCCTATGCAAGAATGAAAGCTAAAGCAGAAAAAAGGAGTAAGAAAAGAAAGGGAAATTTCTCATGGCTACCCCAAATAGGAGATCAGGTATTAGTGAAGACCCAACCTGTATCACAAGCCAGTAAAGGGATTATAGGCAAATTTCAGAGGTCATATGAGGGCCCATCCCTTATCACAAAGATAATAAACAAACACCTGTATGAACTAGGCAGTGTATCAGGAAACGGGAAGGGACTTTTCCACATTAGCCATATGAAACCCTATGTGAGATTAGAGCAGGAAATGTAGTTCCTGTTAAAAGTGATTTGAATGACTAGGTGGTGATTAGGAGAAAAACGAGGTTAAAAGTGCATATTGAAGGAGAATTTAAAGAATGTAAAAGTGAACAGTGTCAGTGGTGGTGAAATGGAAGAAAGAAGAGAAAAGACTACTAGTTTTAGTAAACACATTTATTCCAACTAAACTGCTGTAAATTTCACAAGGCAGATTTTAATGCCAACCTGTAGATATAGTAACCTAACAACTAATTAGTATGCATTTAAACAAAGCTAAATTTTTCAAAGCATGTGTATAGTCAGACAATTGTTTTTGTAACCAATTATATGATATTTCACAAAGTACAAACGGTTACAAGGCTAAAATGGGCATAGAACTAAAGTTGATAAATGAAGTAACCAGTAGCCATAATAATTTAATTAAGAATAATGCAAACTATGGTATGCTTCAGTAGACTGGTGAACCAAGCAAGTACCTAGCCAACTAATCTACCTATGATCAGTATAATGATGTAATTAACCTAGTTAGAGGCTCAAAACAAATTTGTATAAATAATAAGGTAAAAATATTGTATACCCAAAATTGGGGTAAGCCCCAAAGTATTGTAACAAATGTAAGGTGTTAAAGAGGGAGCAAATTTGAATGTTAGAAAAAAATAATGAAGGGTTTAACAACTTAAGGGCAAAAGTGAAAGAAAGAATAAGTGCAAATGCCACACCTAAATTCAAAGAGAATACTAAAATGGTTAACAACCCCTGGGAAAAAGTTAAAAGGTAAACAGAAATACTAGCTGTAAATGACCTAAAGGTCTCAGTAAATGAAAAGGTAAAGTACCAATTTGAGACACATAAAGAAACCAATTGTATAGTAGGTATTGCGGTAAGGCTCAATCAAGAGTAATAAAACAAAGCAAATTGTAAGTAGCCAGGAACAAATTTGGATAAAACATCTAAAGAAATCGTATTATTAAAAATAAGAATGATATTAAAATTAAAGTAACTATTAAAATGATAAAATCTTAAGATATAGTTGGAATCAAGGGAAAGAATAAAGCAGGGGAAAGCACAGGCAAACAGAAGTTGTGTGAGCGCCGGGAGCGCCAAGCCCCCAGGATGGATCTAATAGAGCCCAACGTCAAAAAAATATATATATATAAATAAAGTACCAGCCAAAAGAAAGCTGAAGTAACGTCGGTAAATAAAGAAAGCTGAAGTAACGTCGGTAAATAAAGAAGGCTGAAATAGCGTCGATAAATAAAGAAAGCTGAAGTAACGTCGGTAAATAAATACCAGCCGAGAGCTGAGGGAACGTTGGATTAAAGAAAGGTAAGCAACTTACTACGAGGAAACGTCAGAGAGAAAGGGCTCTACAGAATAAATAATGAGGGTGTGTAAAGAAATCCAATCCTGGTGGCTCAATAATAAGTAATAGCGAGTTTAGACAACCCTGCAAATAACCACACCTCAATTCCAACCGTTGTAAACAACCGCGATTTCGAGGCCGGTTGAGTTGTGTATCGTTTAACATCCAAAATTGTTCTTGCTACAGGAAAGAAAAGCTCAGAAGAAAGGATTGACCTTGTAAAGCCAAGTACAGAGAATGACAAAGAGAGGAAGTCTTACTGATAAGCGCCGATGCAGCCGATAGCCGCGTAACAAAACGCGCGTGCTAGCAGTTTACGTTACGCTCAAGGCTAAACATGTGGGCGGAAGCCGCCACAGCTGATGTGAAGGCCATAGCTAAATAAAAGCCACAGGGTGTTTGAACTAAGAAAGATAAATAGTTATTAGGTTAGGGAAGACCAGCAGCTGAATGTAAGCCCCAAACTACTGAAATACCACTGTAACTAAGGTTGCATTCAAAATTAAACACAACTAAAAATTCCATCGAGGCGACTAAATGAAATTTTGTGTGTATTTACAACAAAATGGGACTTGTTAAATAACCCAAAAATTTAATTTGGGAGTTTGAAGCCGAACGGAGTTTATAACTGCCCTGAGGTAACTGATTTAGGACCCCTTTTGCCCAGGAGTGCACGCCATAACTTGTGCGCAATAAGCTAAGGGACTTCCCCACTTGAACGACAACATATAGGGTAAGGTCAGTGGGAATCCCAAGAGCTTTGGTTACCTTTTTTTTTTAAGGGCAAGTAAGTTAAGACCTTATTGGTCGAATTCAAAATAATCAGTTCGTTCCGACCAATCAGTAAGCACTACACAAGTAGTGAAACTATGCAATGGAATTTGCGTGGGTTGGCTTCACCACACTTTGGTGAAGCTGACGCCACACAGACACACACAAAAGTGGGGCACTGAATGGTTTAGACGTGTCCGGATGT
>NW_019738436.1:0-5513 GCF_002891405.2 Cryptotermes secundus
AAGGCAGCAAGGAGCTTATAATTGCTTCAGCTACCTTCCGTAGGACTCGGCTGAACCACCGCCAACGAAGGAAATGAGGGACATCATAGACTACTGCTTTTGCAGGAAAAAACAACTAATCGTTGGGTGTGATGCCAACGCGCACCACATTTTGTGGGGGAGCACCGGCCCTAACCCAAGGGGAGAGAGCCTTATGGAATTTTGGTGAGTTCGAACATGAATATTCTAAACCATGGTAACGAACCTACCTTTGTTGTTTGCAATAGGAAGAAGGTTATTGATTTGACACTAGGGACTAATAACATAGAAAACCTGGTAAGTAATTGCAATGTATCTGATGAGCCGTCTCTATCAGATCACGGATATATATGCTTTAAAATAAGTAACATCACAATAGATCAAACTACTAATATGAATCCTAAGGGAACCAATTGGGAGTCTTACAAAACGACCTAAGTGTAAATCTGGAAGCCATCTCGCGTAATATACGCAAAATAAAGGATGTTGGTCGGTCCATTGACCAGTTGCAACGGACCATTTTCTCGTCCTTTAATCAGAATTGTCCGGCTAGGACCGCTCGCGGACCAAGGAGTACACCTTGGTGGTATAAACAGCTGAGTGCTCTTAGGATCAAAACAAGAATGCTGTTTGATACAGCTAAAAGAACAGGGCAGTGGGACACCTATACGGAAGCCCTGACCTGTTACAAGAAAGAAATAAGGAAAGACAAGCAATCCTCATGGAGGAGGTACTGCCAGGACATCAATGATGTACCAGGCAGTGCCAGACTCATGAGAATCATGGCAAAACAGACGACCAATAAGGTCAGCACAATTAAGCTGCCTAACGGACAGTATACTCAAACAGGAAGGGAGATGCTGAATGAATTTTTTAGAGTTCACTTTCCTGATTCAAAATTGATTGACAAGTTGGGCAATGGACAGGGTCAGCAGAACCTGGACACTTGCCAAAGCAAGATGGACAGGGTAGACAATCAATCAAAAATAAGGTGGGCAATGAACACTTTCAGACCGTTTAAATCAGCGGGAACGGATGGAATTGTACTGGCACTTTTGCAACATGGGACAGAACTTTTAGTTCCACACCTATGTTGCATATATAGAGCCTGCTTGGCATATGGTTTTATCCCTACAGCCTGGAGGCAGGTTAAGGTGACGTTTATTCCAAAGCCCGGGAAACTTGATTATACCGAGGCTAAGGCTTATCTCACTATCAGCTTGTCGTCTTTCCTTTTGAAAAAGATGGAGAAACTAGTGGATAGGCATATTAGGGACGAGGTACTGAGGACATGTCCTCTACACCAAAACCAACATGCCTACCAAACAGGTAAATCTACCGAAAGTGCACTAAACAATGTGGTAATGTGAAAGAACAGGTCTTTCCATCAATCCCAATAAGACGGTAAACATACTGTTTACTAGGAAGAGATATGTAAAGGGTCTTAATGAACCAATTCTCTTCAATCAGACAATCCAGCTCCCCAGCGATGTCAAGTACCTTGGTCTAATATTAGACAAGGGACTGACATGGAAAAAGCAGCTGGACAAAATCATTAACAAAGCCTATAAAGCTTTTTGGATATGCAGGGGCATGTTGGGTAAAACTAGAAGGCTGCAGCCACACGTTGTACGTTGGATATATACTGTGGTTGTGATGCCTATAATTACTTATGGTGTCACAGTATGGTGGCCCAAAGTTAAATTCAGGACAAGCAAGACAGAACTTGGCAAATTGCAAAGGTTGGCTTGCTTAGGTATTACAGGAGCATTTCAAACATCTCCAACAGCTGCACTGGAGATACTCCTTGGACTCCCCCCAGTGCATATGCAGTTGGATGCAAAGGCCAGGGCTGGATTCCACCGTTTCCAGTGCTGTGGACAATGGAAACCTAGATATGATGGTTTCGGCCATGCAGATATGATTCAGGACATGAAAACAGAACCCATATTACAAATGGGGTCTGACAAAATGATACTGAGACATGTATATGAAAAGCCCTTCTCAGTCAGATTTCCTGAAAGGAGTGAATGGGAAGACGGGTTTCAGCCTGACAGAAAAGGGGGACTGATCTGGTATACAGATGGTTCCAAGACACATAGAGGCACTGGAGCTGGTGTGTATTGCCATGGTACGAATCGGAAACTTAGTTTCAGCCTTGGGTGGTACACGACAGTATTCTAGGCAGAAGTATATGCCATTAAAGCATGTATTATGGAGAATTTAGATAGGAACTATAGAAATAGGAACATCTACATTCTATCTGACAGCCAAGCAGCACTCAAAGCACTTGACAAACACCAGATCAATTCAAATTTGGTCTGGGATTGCCACCAAACCCTCATGGAACTGGCCAAACATAACAGGGTACACCTGATATGGGTGCCGGGGCATGAGGGTATTGATGGAAATGAAGCAGCAGACCAATTAGCTAAAACTGGAGTTGAACATCCGTTCATAGGACCTGAACCAGCCTGTGGCATCTCTTGAAGTTGCCAAACAGGCAATCAGGGACTGGACTAACAGAAAACAGAAGAAATACTGGGAATCCTTAACTGGACTGAGGCAAGGAAAGGGACTCATACGAGGACCTTCTGATAAAAGAGCGAAAGAACTGTTGAAGCTCAACAGGAACCACCTACGATGGGTGGTAGGACTTCTTACAGGACACTGTCACCTCAAAGGACAACTGTTCAAACTGGGACTAAGTGATAGTCCCACTTGTGAGAGGTGTCAGATAGACAATGAAACAGCCACACACATCCTGTGTGAATGTGAGGCTTTAGCTTCTTTAAGACTACGTCACTTGGGTCAGTACTTTATGGAACCAAGTGACTATTTCGACGCCCCCACGTCCAAAATCCTGTGCTTCATCCGAAGCGTGGGTTTACTGAGGAAATAATTAAAAAGGGGAAGCACGATGTACCACTGAGATCTAAGTGCAAGAGCCGAGTAGGCCTACCCATTCATACATACATACATACATACATACATACATACATAGTCCCAGAGTGGTTCACCAGTATCTTCGGGCTCAATACATTTTCCTGTGTAAACACCAATTGTACAGAAAAATCCACTTTTACTGTCATATATGGAGCAACCTTTTACACTACATTTAGCAGAGTGCATAGAAGGAATTAATATTATACAGCTAAAGCAGATATGTACCATGTGTGTGAGTATTAGAATGAGTATGAGGGGTGAACCATAAAACCGGACTTTGCACCGTGACCTTCAATGATCTTTTATGCTTCACATTTCGATTAAGTTAGTATCCACGGTGTGGGCATTCTCTCTCTGTCTCAGCAAACCGATCTGACTTCGCCATCAAGACCATCAAGACCTTCCGAACTGTTGCACGTGCCGTTTGCTACCTCAAGAATTTCTAAGTCTTTATTTTAAATTAACGAACACGAATGAGCGACATGGCCTTCACTAAAGCCGTTCGGTATGACCCTCTTTCCCTGATCGTATAGACTGCGAATCGCGACTCAGAGAGATTCTCATTAGGACTGTCGTCTTCTAGGATTCTGAGGCCATACTGTTTGGTTCATAGGTGTCAGCGTTTCGGAGGAACATCTTCCTCCTTTTTCAGGATAGAATAGTGATTGTGACCTCGTGTAGTTTAGCTTCGGAGGAATTCCCTGTCTTCCACGTTTGTTGTAGAAGAGCGGGGTGACTCACACGTATCTGGAAACGTTTCGGGGGCTCCTTCATCAGGGCAGCAAATTGATGTTAGCCGTGTAGTCTGTTAGATATCTGCATGGAGGAATCTGAACTCTCCATCTTTAGGGTTAGAATAAAAAAGTGACGCCGTGTAGTTTACCAAATTACTGGAAGTGAATCCCAGAAGACAATGATCTTTGTAGAAAAAAGGGTGGAGTTTCCTGTGCCGTTATATCGACTGCCCTTCTCGGGCTCTCTCAGTATTTCTTTTAGGCCTCAGTTTCCGTTTAAAAGTTCTCGCACATTTCAATATATAGGTCCATAATTAAATATTTTAAGAACAGAAAGAGTAATGATTTCTTCCGAGAAGTCGTTATTGGTGCTAT
This sequence comes from Cryptotermes secundus, assembly GCF_002891405.2. NCBI lineage: Eukaryota > Metazoa > Arthropoda > Insecta > Blattodea > Kalotermitidae > Cryptotermes > Cryptotermes secundus. Next base: position 4,074 of record NW_019738436.1, read on the forward strand.
TGACATTACATTAAAAAAACGAAACCAAAGTTCAAATCTTAACACCCAATATTGAGGTAAAAAATCTGTTCCGAATTTGTAATTTTCGTGAGAATGGCGACAGATGAATTTTTTTTTTTTTGTGGGGAAAAAATATTTATAGATATAAAATATGCCTAGGCAATACCCAACCGGTCTAGGCGACATAACGTAAAGGATTGTTGGCAGAGCTTTCTGCTGAGTAGAATTAGTACTACATGTTCTCCAGCCCGTTCAGTACGTTCAGTACTCTGTCATCTTTGACCCCTTTGTGTTCGGCCTAAGTACCGCGACGACCACGACGACCACGACGACGAAAACCACGAGGACCACGTGATCACAATCCCCGCAGTTGCAAGTTCTAATTGGTATTCTGCTAAACTTCGCAACGCCCATTCTGAGGGTGATTTTACCAGTAGAATGCACATTTTTACTGTTTTACGCCCTTTCTCCCCCATTACACATACAAATCCAACTTGTAAAGGAAGTCGTCAGTGCAGGTGGTCTATATTGAACTGGTTGTTGAAGTTGCAGGGCAACTGTTGTTATTTCTAGGAAGTAACTCAGTGGAGTCTGGTAGCCAGTTACCCACGTTTTGGAAGCAAGAGATTCTCTCAAAATGGGTGAACGAGCTGCCTTCCAAACTGAGCAACACCAAGCTTCAGTAATCTCTGCCGGCCTCTTCTGTGAGATCAAAGTAGTTCACGTTTGTGCGTGTTTGTTCACAATAATTAGTATGTTTCCATACAGACTTGGGCAAGTATTCAGAGCAAGGTACTGGTATACTTGTTAGAAATATGATGCTATGTCACTAGGATTCATGTAAATGAATTCATTTGCCTCCCACAAAGCATTATGTGATAAAAGGTTTCAAGGTTATGAAAGATTCTGCATTCTCTTGGAACAGGAATGCCGAGAATTCTGCTACAGAGAGCTGAAGAAACATTTCCTGCTGTGACAGAAAGGATGGTGAGTGTTTTGTGCTTGTGTGCACAGACAATTTTATCATAATCAGTCAGTTCTCATATCATAGGAAACTAAACTTTTATGCCAAGCTTGTGTTAGTGTTCATGATTCATCTGGGGAGTTTACATGGTTCTTCATATTGTAACACTTTGAATTATTATGTGGGAGAGGGACCAATTCAAGGAGAGCGATATGGGTATGTATGTATGTATGGGGTGGGCCGTAAAGACCAGCCCCCGCACTGCGACCTTCAAAGATAATTGTGCTTCCCCTTGGATTAGCCCTTTATTAATCCTACACTTTTAATAAGGTGTAGAACCCTGCTTATGGGAGAGTCATAAAAGTCACAAGTGACAAAATCTTAAATAAGCTATGGCCTCACAATAACACAGAATGTGTGCGGCTGATACATTTTCTTGTAGGCACCTTTAACAGGTTGGATTGTCTGTCAGTCCC
>NW_019738437.1:0-639 GCF_002891405.2 Cryptotermes secundus
AGCAAGATAGCAACGGAAAGCTGGCAAGCTAACAACGCAAACTGGAAAGTTAGCAAAGCAAAGCTGGCAAGTAAGCAACGCAAAGCTAGCAAGATACATACGCAAAGCATGGAAGCTAGCAACGCAACGCTAGCAAGTTAGCAACGCAAAGCTCGCAAGCTAGCAACGCAACGCTAGCAAGTTAGCAACGCAAAGCTCGCAAGCTAGCAACGCAACGCTAGCAAGTTAGCAACGCAAAGCTCGCAAGCTAGCAACGCAAAGCTAGCAAGCTAACAACGCAAAGCTGGCAAGCTAGGAACAAAATGTGGCAAGCTAGCAACGCAAAGCTTGCAAGCTAGAAACGCAAATCTGACTAGCTAGCAACGCAAAGCTCGCAAGCTAGCAACGCAAAACTGGCAAGCTAGCAACGCAAACCTAGCATGATAGCAAGCTAGCAAAGCAAAGCTTTCAAGCTATCAACACAAAGCTAGCAAGCTTGAAACGCCAAGCTAGCAACCTAGCTACGCAAATCTAGCAAGCTAGCAACACAAAGCTAGCAAGATAGCAACGCAAAGCTTGGAAGTTGGCAACGCAAACTAGCAAGCAAGCAACGCAAAGCTAGCAAGCTAGGAACGCAAAACTAGCAAGCTAGAATCCCAA
>NW_019738438.1:0-881 GCF_002891405.2 Cryptotermes secundus
TGCTAGCATTCCGTTGCTAGCTTGCTAGCTTTGCGTTGCTAGCTTGCTAGCTTTGCTTTGCTAGATTGCTAGCTTTGCGTTGCTTGCTTGCTTGCTTTGCGTTTCTTGCTTGCTAATTTTGCGTAGCAAGCTTGCTAGCTTTGCTTTGCTAGCTTGCTAGCTTTACGTTGGAAACTTGGCTGATATTCGTTGCTATTTTGCTAGCATTGCGTTGCCAGCTTGATAGGTTTGCGTTGCTACCTTGCTAGCTTGGCGTTGCTAGCATGCTAGCTTGGCGTTTCTAGCTAGCTAGCTCTGCGTTGTTTGCTTTCTAGCTTGGCGTTCCTAGTTTGGTAGCTTTGCGTTGCTAGCTTGCTAGCTTTGAGTTGCTATCTTGCTAGTTTTGCGTTGCTAGCTTGCTAGCTTTGAGTTGCTATCTTGCTAGTTTTGCGTTGCTAGCTTGCTAGCTTTGAGTTGCTATCTTGCTAGTTTTGCGTTGCTAGCTTGCTAGCTTTGAGTTGCTATCTTGCTAGTTTTGCGTTGCTAGCTTGCTAGCTTTGAGTTGCTATCTTGCTAGTTTTGCGTTGCTAGCTTGCTAGCTTTGAGTTGCTATCTTGCTAGTTTTGCGTTGCTAGCTTGCTATCCATGCGTTGCTACCTTGCTAGCTTGGCGTTCCTAGTTTGGTAGCTTTGCGTTGCTAGATTGCGAGCTTGCTAAATATACGTAGCTAACTTTCAAGTTTTGCATTGCTACCTTGCTATTTTTGCGTTGCTAGCTTGCTATCCATGCGTTGCTACCTTGCTAGCTTTGAGATGCTAGCTTGCTATCTTTGTGTTGCAAGCTTGCTAGTTTTCTATATTTGCATTGCTAGCTTGCTAGCTTTGAGTTGCTATCTTGCTAGT
>NW_019738439.1:0-613 GCF_002891405.2 Cryptotermes secundus
CAAAGTGGGTAGGAGAACTGGGTTCTCAACCCACAGGGTCAAGGGTAACGGCTCAATGTGTGAACGGAGAAGTTCATGGAAGTAGGCCTAGGCCCACTGGGGCTGTAGTGCCAAGGTAAATAAAATTAGTCCATCTGTCTGTCAGTATATCTCTCCAACTCTTCTATCTATTTAAATTTATTTAATTCGTTTAGTGCGAGGTGGGGTCTAACTGGGTTCACTCGGCACGGCGGCCACTGATTGGCCTATTGTAGCCTGCCCCGCATGATTATGATGATGGAGAATTTGGTGGAATGAAGACTGGCAGAGGAAACCGAAGTACTCGGAGAAAACCCGCCCCAGCGCCACTTTGTCCACCACAAATCCCACTTGACCAGACTCGGGATCGAACCCGGGCCGCCGCGGTGGGAAGCTAGCGACTAACCGCTTTATATCTGTCTATGTATCTATCTATCTGCTTTAATATTAAATGCATGAATTTATTTGTTTCTAATGATTCACAAAATAAATAACTCTTTCTTTTTTACCCTTAAGAGCAACAACCGCCCGGTCACGGTAGCCGAGCGGTCTAAGGCGTGTACTGTCATCGCTCGCTTGGAAACCGGGATCGTGG
>NW_019738440.1:0-1700 GCF_002891405.2 Cryptotermes secundus
TAGCAACGCAAAGTTAGCAAGCTAGCAACGCAAAGCAAGCAAGCAGGAACGCAAAGCTTTCTATCTAGCAACGCAAAGCTAACAAGCTAGAACCGCAAAACTAGCAAGCTAGCAACGCAATGCAAGCAAGCTTGCAACACAAAGCTGGCAACGCATATATAGCAACTTAGCTACGGGAAGCTAGGAAGCTAGCAACGCAAACTAGCAAGCTAACAACGCAAAGATTGCAAGCTAGAAACGCAAAGCAAGCAAGAGAAAACGCAAAGCTAGCAAGCTAGCAACGCAAAGCTACCAAGCTAGAAACTCAAATCTAGCAAGCTAGTAACGCAAAGCTGGCAAGCTAGCAAAGTAAACTGGCAAGATAAAAACGCAAACTGAATAGATACCAAAGCAAAGAGAGCTAGCTAGCAACGCAGACCTAGCAAGCTAGCAACATATTGAAAGCAAGCTAGTAACGCATTGCTGGCTAGCTGGCAAGCTACCAAAGCATATGTAGCAAGTTAGAAACGGGAAGCTAGCAAGCTAGCAACGCAAGGTAGCAAGATAGGAACGCAAAGCAAGCAGGATAGAACGCAAAGCTAGCAAGCTTGCAACGCAAAACTAGAATGCTAGCAACGCATAGAAAGCAAGCAAGAAACGCAAAGCAAGCAAGAAAGCAACGCAAAGCTAGTAAGCTAGCAAAGCAAAGCTAGCAAACTAGCAAAGCAAAACTACCAAGTTGGCAAACAAAAACAAGCAAGCTAGCAACGCAATGCAAGCAAGCTAGAAACGCAAAGTTAACCAGCTAGCAACGCAAAGCTACCAAGCTAGCAACGAAAAAGTAGCAAGCTAGCAACGCAAACATACCAAGATAGCAACGCAAAGGTAGCAAGCTAGCAACGCAAAGCTCGTAAGCTAGAAACGCAAACCTGGCAAGCAAGCAACGCAAAGCTGGCAAGCTACCAAAGCAAAGCTAGCAAGGTAGCAAAGCAAAGCTGGCAATCTAGCAACGCGAAGCTAGCAAGCTAACAACACAAAGCTAGGAAGATAGCAACGCATATCTAGCAAGCTAGCAACGCAAAGCTCGTAAGCTAGAAACGCAAACCTGGCAAGCAAGCAACGCAAAGCTGGCAAGCTAGCAAGACAAAGCTGGCAAGATAGCTACGCATAGCTGGAAAGCTAACAACACAAAGCTGGCAATCTAAAAACGCAAAGCAGGCAAGCTAGCAACGCAAAGCTTTCAAGCTAGAAACCGAAAGCTAGGAAGCTAGCGACGGAAAGCTAACAAGCTAGAAACGCAAAGATGGCAAGCTAGCAACGCAATTATAGCAAGATAGAAAGCAAAACTAGCAAGCTAGCAACGCAAAGCTACCAAGCTAGCAAAGAAAAACAAGCAAGCTAGCAACGCAAATCTAGCAAGCTTGCATCGTAAAGCTACCAAGCTAGCAACGCAAAGGTAGCAAGAAACCAACGTAAAACTAGCAAGCTAGCAACAAGGAGCTGACAAGCTAACAACACAAAGATAGCAAGATAGCAACGCAAAGCTAGAAAGCTAGAACCGCAAATCTACTAATCTACCAAACTAGCAAGGCAAAGTTAGCAAGCTAGCAACGCAAAGTTAGCAAGCTTGCAACGCAAAGCTAGTAAGCGAAAAACGCAAAGCTAGCAAGCTAGCAACGCAAAGCTTGCAAGTTAACAACGCAAAGCAAGCAAGCTAGCAA
>NW_019738440.1:2750-7562 GCF_002891405.2 Cryptotermes secundus
TATCAAGATAGCAACGCAAAACTAGCAAGCTAGCAACACAAATCTGGCAAGTTGGCAACGCATATATAGCAACTTAGCTACGGGAAACTAGGAATCTAGCAACGCAAACTAGCAAGCTAGCAACGCAAAGATATCAAGCTAGAAACAAAAAGCAAGCTAGATAGAACGCAAAAATAGCAAGCTAGCAACGCAAAGCTACCAAGCTAGCAACTCAAATCTAGCAAGCTATCAACGCAAAGCTGCCAAGCTAGCAAAGCACAGTGGCAAGATAACAACGCAAAGCTGGATAAATAGCAACGTAAAGCTGGCAAGCTAGCAACGCAATCCTAGCAAGGTAGCAACGAAATGCAAGCAAGCTAGTAACGCAAAGCTAACTAGCTAGCAACGCAAAGCTACCACGCTAACAACGCAAGCTACCAAGCAAGCAAAGTATATCTAGCAAGCTAGTAACGCAAACCTACCAAGCTACCAACTCCAAGCTAGCATCTCCAAACTAGGAAGTTAGCAACGCAAAGCTAGCAAGATATCAAAATAAAACAATCAAGCTAGCAACGCATATCTAGCAATCTAGCAAATTAGCAACTCAAAGCTAGCTAGCTAGCGAAGTAACTACCACGCTAAATACGCAAATCAAGCAAGCAAGCAAAGTATATCTAGCAAGCTAGTAACGCAAACCTAACAAGCTAGCAACGCCAAGCTAGCAGGTTAGCAACGCCAATCTAGCAAGGTATCAACGCAAACCTAGCAAGCTGGCAATGCAAAGTTAGAAAGTTAGCAACGCATATCTAGCAAACCTGCAAGCTACTAACGGAAAGCTAGCAAGCTAGCAAAGCAAAGCTAGCATGTAAGCAACGCAGAGGTAGCAAGCAAGAAACGCGAAGCAAGCAAGAAAGCAACGCAAAGCTAGCAAGCTAGCAACGCAAACCTAGCAAGCTAGTCACTCAAAGCTAGCAAGCGAGGAAGGGAAAGTTAGGAAGGTAGCAACACAAAGCTAGCAAGCTAGCCACTGAAATCTAGCAAGCTAGCAACGCAAAGCTTGCAGACTAGCAACGCAAAGTGGCAAGCTACAAAGCAAAACTGGCAAGATAGCAACGCATTGCTGGCTAGATTGCAATTCTAAGCGGCAAACTTGCAAAGCATATCTAGCAGGTTAGCAACGGGAAGCTAGCAAGCTAGCAACGCAAAGATAGCAAGGTAGGAAAGCAAAGCAAGCAAGATAGAACGCAAAGCTAGCAAGCTAGCAACGCAACGTTAGCAAGCTAGCAACGCATAAAAAGAAGCTAGAAAGGCAAAGCAAGCAAGCAAACAACGCAAAGCTAGCAAGCTAGCAACGCAACGCTATCAAGCTAGGAACGCAAAACAAGCAAGCTAGCAAAGCTAAGCAAGCAAGCTAGAAACGCAAAGTTAACCAGCTAGCAACGCAAAGCTACCAAGCTAGCAAAGAGAAAGTAGCAAGCTAGCAAAGTAAACCTACCAAGCTAGCAACGCAAAGGAAGCAAGCTAGCAACGCAAAAGTAGCAAGCTATCAACAAAAGCTAACAAGCTACCAACGCAAAGATAGTAAGATAACAACGCAAAAATAGAAAGCTAGCAAAGCAAATCAACCAATCTACCAACCTAGCATCGCAAAGTTTGCAAGCTAGCAAAGCAAATCTAGCAAGCTAGCAACGCCAAGCTAGCAAGGGAGCAAAGCAAAGATAGCAATATAGCAACGCAAAACTAGGAACCTAAAATCGAAATTTAGCAAGCAAGGACGCAAAGAAAGCAAGCAAGAAAGCAACGCAAAGCTACCTAGCTAGCAACTAAAACTAGCATGCTAGCGACGCAAATCTAGCAAGAAAGCAACGCAAATCTAGCAAGCTAACAACGCAAATTTGGCAAGCTAGCAACGCAAACTGGAAAGCTAGCAACGCAAAGCTCACAATTTAGCAACGAAATGATGGCAGCCTAGCAACGAAAGTTAGCAAGCTAGAAACGAAAGGAGAGCAAGCTAGCAACGCAAAGCTAGCAAGCTAGCAACACATATCTAGCAAGATAGCAAGCTAGTAAGGGAAAGCTAGCAAGCTAGAAACGTAAATTTGACAAGCTAGCAACGCAAAGCTGGCAAGCTAACAACGCAAATATGGCAAGCTAAAAACGCAAAGCTGGCAAGATAGAAACGCAAAGCTACCAAGTTTGCAACACAACCTAGCAAGCTAACAACACAAAGCTAGCAACGTAGAAACGCATATCTAGCCAGCTAGCAAGCTAGCAAAGGAAAACTTGCAAGCTAGCAACGCAAATCTAGCATGCTAGCAACGCAATGCTGGAAAGCTAGCAACGCATAGGAGGAAAGCTAACAACGCAAAGCTGGCAAACTAGAAATGCAAACCNAAACTTGAAGCTAGCAACGCAGACCTGGAAAGCTAGCAACGAAAAGCAGGCAAGCAACGTAGCAAGCTAGCAACGAAAAGCTAGCAAGATAGCAACGCAAATCTATCAAGCTTGCAAAGCATATCGAGCAATATAGCAAGATAGCAACGCTAGCAAGAAAGAAAGCTAGCTAGCAACCCTAGGCTAGAAAGCTAGCAACGCAAGCTATCAAGGTAGCAAATGCAAATATCAAGCTGTCAACGCAACGCTAGCAAGGTAGCAACGCAAAGACACCAAGCTTGCAACGCAAAGCTAGCAAATTAGCAAAGCAAAACTAGCAAGCAAGAAATGCAAAGCAAGCAACGCAAAGCTAGCAAGCTAGCAACGCAAAGCTATCAAGGTAGAAACGCAAAGATAGCTAGCTAGCAACGCAAACCTATCATCGTAGCAAGGCAAAGCCAGAAAGCTAGCCACGCAAATTTATCAAGCTAGCAACGCAAAACAGGAAAGCTAGCAACGCAAACTAACAAGCTAGCAGAGCAAAGCTGGCAAGCTAGCAAAGCTAAGCTGGCAAGCTAGCAACGCATAACTTGCAAGTTAGCAACGCATATCTAGCAAGCTAGCAACGGAATGTTAGCAAGCTTGCAACGCAAACTAGCAACTTAGCAACTCAAATCTAACATTCTATCGGGCTAGCAACTCAAAGCTAGAAAGCTACCAACGCCAAGTTAGCAAAGTAACAACGCAAAGCTCGCAAGCTAGCAACGCAATGATAGAAAGATAGGAACGCAAATCTAGCAAGCTACAACGCAAAGCTAGCAAATTAGAAAGGAAAGTTTGCAAGCAACAATGGCAAAGCCAACAAACAAGCAAGCAAAGCAAAGCTGGCAAGCTAGCAAAGCAAAGCTAGCAAGGTAGCAAAGCAAACCTAGCAATCTAGTAACGCAAAGCTAGCAAGCTAACAACACAAAACTAGCAAGATTGCAACGCATATCTAGCAAGCTATGAAGCTAGAAAAGATAGCTAGCAAGCTAGCAACGCAAAGCTGGCAAGAGGGCAACGCATAGCTGGAAAGCTAACAACGCAAAGCTGGCAAACTAAAAAGGCAAACAAGGCAAGCTAGCAACGCAAAGCTTTCAAGCTAGCAACGCAAAACAGACAAGATAGCAACGCAAACCTAGCAAGCTAGCAACGCAAAGATAGCAAGATAGAAAAGCAAAGCTATCAAGCAAGAAAAGCATATCGAGCAATCTAGCAAGCTAGAAACGCAAAGCTAGCTATCTAGCAACGCAAAGCTAGCAAGCTAGCAACGCCAAGCTAGCAACGAAGCAAACGCACACCTATCAAGCTGGCAACACAACGCTAACAAGCTAGCAACCAAGGCTACCAAGCTAGCAATCAAAAGTAGCAAGATAGCAACGCAAAAATAGCAAATAAGAAACGCAAATCCAACAAGCCTGCAACGGAAATCTAGCAACACAAAGCTAGCACGATAGCAACGCAAAGCTAGCAAGCTGGCAAGGGAAAGTTAGTAAGGTAGCAACGCAAAGCAAGAAAGCTAGCCACGCAAATTTATCAAGCTAGCAACGCAAACTTGGCAAACAAGCAACACAAAGTTGGCAAGCTCGCAAAGTAATGCTGGCAAGCTAGCGACGCATATCAAGCAAGCTAGCAACGGAAAGATAGCAACTATCAACGCAAAGTTAGCAAGATAGCAACGCAAAATTAGCAAGCTAGAACGCAAAGCTTGCATGCTAGCAAAGCAAAACTAACAAGCTAGCAAACAAAGCTACCAAATTAGCAAAAATAAACTAGCAAGCTAACAAGGCAAATCAAGCAAGAAAGCTACGCAAAGCTATCAAGTTAGCAACGCATTGCTAGCAAGCTGGCAACGTAAAGCTAGCAAGGTAGCAAAGCAAATCTAGAAAGCTAGCCACGCAAATCTAGCAAGCTAGCAACGCATAGCTGGCAAGTTTACAACGCACACCTGGCAAGCTAGCAACGCAAAGTCGGCAAGCTAGAAAGCAAAACTAGCAAGATGATAACGCAAAGCTAGCAATCTAACAACGCAAAGCTAGCAAGCTAGCAAGGGAATACTAGCAAGCTAGCAACGCATATCTAGCAAGCTAGCAATTGCAAGCTAGCAAGCTAGCAACACAAAGCTGGCAAGCTAGCAACGCAAATCTGGCAAGCTAACAACGCAATGCTAGCAAAGCTAGCAACGCATATCTAGCAAGCTAGCAATTGCAAGCTAGCAAGCTAGCAACACAAAGCTGGCAAGCTAGCAACGCAAAGCTGGCAAGCTATCAGCGCAAAGCTGACAATATAGATACGCAAAGTATTCAAGCTAGCAAAGCGAAACTGGCAAGCTAGCAACGCAAATCTGGCAAGCTAACAACGCAATGCTAGCAAAGCTAGCAACGCATATCTAGCAAACTAGCAAGCTAGCAAAGGAAAGCT
>NW_019738441.1:0-603 GCF_002891405.2 Cryptotermes secundus
GACAGTAACTTTCACTCAAAAGAAATATCTGGTCATGAGCCCCAGACAGACAGACAGTGACCGTCAGTTGCAACGTGACTCTGACTCTGACTCTGACATTGACAGAGCGTGTTTGCGAGCTGGTTGCTCTTGAGAATATCTAAACCCAAGAGAGACAAAATGACTGGCTCTAGAGAATTTGCAAAATGAGGAGCTTCATAACACGCAGGTCTGCTCTCAGCTAAATACACACAGAATGGAGGACAGCACAGGATGGTATGTTTTGGTTAAAAGGATGGAAGGTCATATTTTGGTCGAAAGACCTAGGNATTTTATCTCTCTTCGTAGATTTTGTAACCACTATTGTAGTACTTTGTTTATGACACAATTGAATCCAGAACAGAATTCAAACCGAAAACACAACCAGAGGATGGCATATTATGTATAAAATTTTGACCTTACTCTCCACTATTTCTACTTGCGTCTTCCTGGGACAGTACTATTCGTCTGTGCGAGTATGGTGTAATCACAAATAATATGAGGCTTAAGTATACATATGACAGGTCTGTTTTGAAGGTAATTTTAAGGTAACGTGACTTATGAGTTAGTAAAACATTTACAGAT
>NW_019738442.1:0-539 GCF_002891405.2 Cryptotermes secundus
TAGCAACTCAAAACTATAAAAGCTAGCAACGCAAAGCTAGCAAGACAGCAGCGCAAAACTACCGAGCTAGGAACACCAAGCTAGCAAGCTAGAAACGCAAAGCTAGCAAGATAACAACGCAAAGCTTCCAAGTTAGCAACGCAATGGTATCAAGCTAACAACGCATATCTAGCAATCTAGCAAGCTAGCAACGCATATATAGCAAGTTAAAAATTTAGAAACGGAAAGTAAGGAAGCTAGCAACGAATAGCTCGCAAGCTAGCAACGTGAAACTAGCAAGCTGGCAATGCAAATCTAGCAAGCGAGCAAGCAAGCAACGCAAAGCTAGCAAGGTAGCAACGCAAATATACCAAGATAGCAACGCAAAGCAAGCAAGTTAGGAACGCAAAGCCAGCAAGCTAACAACGCAAAGGTAAGAAGCTATAGCGCAAAGATAGCAAGCTAGCAACGCATATATAGCAAGTTAAAAATTTAGAAACGGAAAGTAAGGAAGCTAGCAACGAATAGCTCGCAAGCTAGCAACGTGAAACTAGCAAGCT
>NW_019738443.1:0-602 GCF_002891405.2 Cryptotermes secundus
CACACACCAGAACAATACATTCTTCTGAAAGTCTAGACGGTCTACGCTCACCTGCTATCAGTCACTGTGCCTCAAAACAAGCCACTAAGATAAAAATTAGACACACACATTGTGATATGACTGCTGAAAGTGGATTAGCAGACTAAGGAAAGACATCAGCTGCTAGGCAATGACAGGTAAATGTGTTAACAATACCCAATACGCAATAGCCCGGAACAACAGAGAACTGCTGGAAATAGTGTTTTCTATGCAGTCCATGCTGAAGTTATAAATGAGATACTTCTGGCAAATTGTAGGAACAATATGAGGTTTACCATGCAGTAAATCAGTGAGTGCATAAAAGCTTGTGCTGAGTCATGTACCACAAAGGGGAAATCCCCAACTAGCATACAACTATAAACAGTGTGATCTTCCATTGGACTGTCTCTGACAGCTGGCCACTGAGTTGCAAAAGTGGACGATGTAAGTACTTGCACTGTTGACATACATTTTAGATATTATAGTGACTTTTGTAAACCAGCACATCTGCCACACCTGTTGCTCCAAATCCAATACCCCAGAAAGTAAACTGGGCTCACAGCAATAAACAACAGTGTTTTAAA
>NW_019738444.1:0-490 GCF_002891405.2 Cryptotermes secundus
GGGCTATAGGAAATTTGTGCTCGTTGGGTCCCGCGGTTATTGACCCAAGACCACATAGGTCACATTGGAAGAAATTGCAAAGATGGGGTGGGAAGTTCTTCAACACCCCTCCTATAGCCCTGATCTGGCACCCTCCGACTACCATCTTTTCGGATTTGTGAAGGATCAGCTGCGTGGACAACGTCTTGAGACAAGGGAGGCAATTCAGAAAGCAGTGCGTCAGTGTCTTCGGAAGGCTGGAACGGAATTTTACAGAAGGGGAATTTTCAAACTCCCAGAACGCTGGGAGAAATTTGTACAAAGAAGTGGCGATTATGTGGAAAAATAAAGGAAGGTCTGTAGATTGAGGTGATGTATTTGGTTTGGCAATAATAAAGCATGTTACTTTACAAAAAATTGTTGCTTGTAGTGTCTCAAATTTGAGATTGGAAATTTAAGCCCTTATCTAAATGTTCGAGACTTGCGAAAAGTGTTTTACAGTCATTACATT
>NW_019738445.1:0-194 GCF_002891405.2 Cryptotermes secundus
CACTGCAGTCAGACTATAATTTGGTTTTATATTAGAAATCACTCTTACTTATGGAGCTTAGACCTTCTTGAGAAGCTGCTAATTGTGCAGCTACTCAAGAACATCCCAGCATTTTATGGAACCTGAAGGTTCGTCACTGTGTTCACAAGAGCAATCCACTAGTCCCTATCCTGAGCCAGATCGTTCGAATCCAT
>NW_019738445.1:283-411 GCF_002891405.2 Cryptotermes secundus
ACCAATATCCTATATGCATTCCTTGTCTCCCCCATTTGTGCTACATGAGCTGCCCACCTCATCCTCCTTGACTCGATCATTCGAATTATACTTGGAGAAGAGTACAACTTATGAAGCTTCTCATTATG
>NW_019738446.1:0-283 GCF_002891405.2 Cryptotermes secundus
CTTCTGGGAAACGCCTGCAGTATACGAACACAGCAATAGAACCGGTGTTCCTATGCGAGTCCGTATATATACATTGCTAGGCAACGGATATGTTTTGTATGCTGTGGTCCCACCCGAGGCTATATAACGAGAAGATAACTGAAAATGACAGTTCAGTTGGACATCAGAATAGTTCCAGTGTGGGTCCAGTCGGAAGAAGATGACAGTGGGACAGATAGTGATTTGTGAACTGTTGTACTCAGTTGTATGAAGGTCCAATAAATTCGATCATCAAAAACCAAAA
>NW_019738447.1:0-155 GCF_002891405.2 Cryptotermes secundus
GCTACCATCGTATCTTTGCGTTGCTAAATTGCTAGTTGTGTGTTGTTAGCTTGTTCCTTTGCCTTGCTAGCTGGCTAGCTTGACGTTGATGGCTTGCTAGCTTTGCGTTGCTAGCTTGCTAGTTTTGCGTTGCTAGCTGCCAGCTTTGCGTTCTT
>NW_019738447.1:230-406 GCF_002891405.2 Cryptotermes secundus
TTGCTAGTTTAGCTAATTTGCTAGCTTTGCGTTGCTACCTTGCTAGCGTTCTTTTCCTAGCTTGCTAGATTTCGTTGCAAGCTTGCTAGCATTGCGTTCCTTGCTTCTAAATTTGCGTTGGTTGCTTGTTTGCTTTGCCTTTCTTTCTTGCTAGCTTTGCTTTGCTAGCTTTGTAG
>NW_019738448.1:0-1245 GCF_002891405.2 Cryptotermes secundus
TGTAAGCCTGTAAGATTAGATGGCAATAATGCAATCTTTGTCTATTACCCCGAATAATACATCTAACTTAGAAATTACTTGCCATCATTCTTCAAGCTATAACACATTCTCTACACAAAACTGTGAACATTTCACACTTTCATTTGACACGATTTCCACCATAGCTCCAACCACAACATGTGTTTCACTTATCATAACACTTTGTTATAAGCAAGAAATCTTCATACAAACAAGATATGTACAAGAAACGGGAAACTTCTAAATCCAATGTGGCTGAATGGAAATCCTAACATTCTTGAAACACAACAATAACTCACTACACATCACTTTATATATTACACACAAAAGTACAATGTCACACTAGAAAATAAAAACTTCACTTTACACTTGATTACACTGTAACAAAAACAACACACACTATACACACCACTCAGTCACAGAGAACTAAGACATAAATTCAAAAAATTACTTCTTCAATGGGAACTAGAAATTATCTTTGCAAACTTCTGTATCCAGTGTGGCTGAATGGAAATCCTAAAGTTCTTGAAACACTACAATTACTCACTATTCATCACTCTATATATTACACACAATAATACAATGTCACACTAGAAAATATAAACTTCACTTTACACTTGAAATCACTGCAACCAAAACACACACACTACGCGCAACACTCAGTCACAGAGATCTAAGACATAAATTCAAAAAATAACTTCTTGAATGGGAACTACAAATTCACTTGGCACCGTCTTCTTACAATTACTTATAATAATACAAAAAAAACATTATCATTCTAACAATCTACACACACATGTTACATACAGAGGATATTTACCAAAACTACACCCTCTTTTCTGTCATACCAAATATGCACTCATTAAATATATTTCACTCAATATAACCACTAAAACACACTTCTTCCAAACCACTCCACATAATTCACACGATATTAATAATGGTGCAAGAAAAACCTCAAGGACACATTGCCTCACTACACACCCACTATTCGTATATTCACTTAATTTCGTTAAATCACTTTTATCATGTATTCTTCCTTCACACATACTTCAGTTTCATGGTTCAGAGGGAAAATACTTCGATTTCGTTGTGGAACAGAGGAAACTCATGTTTGTAAAATTTCGTGCACTGGCCATTACTCGGTCCAGGATAATACACACAGTAACATCTACCATTTGCCTATCTCACTGAATCTTTAACATATACTTTCAGGCACACAATTAA
>NW_019738449.1:0-1296 GCF_002891405.2 Cryptotermes secundus
GTTTGCCTTGCTAGCTTGCTAGTTTGACGTTGCTAGATTGCCATTTTTGGTTTGCTATCTTGCCAGCTCTGCGTTTCTAGCTTGCAAGCCTTGCGTTGCTAGCTTGATAGATTTGCGTTGGTAGCTCGCTACCTTTGCTTTCCAGGTTGCTACCTTTGCGTTGATATCTTGCTAGTTTTGAGTTGCCAGCTTGCTAGCTTTGCCTTGCTAGATTGCTTGAATGTCATTGCAAGCTTGCTAGCTTTGCGTTGCTAGATAGCTAGCTTTGCGTTGCTGGCTTGCTAGCATGCTACATACGCTTTGCTAGCTTGCAAGGTTGCATTGCTAGCTTGCCAGGTTTTCGTTGCTACCATGCCAGCATTGCGTTGCTGGCTTGCCAGTTTGCGTTGCTAGCTTGCCAGCTTTGCTTTGTTAGCTTGCTAGATTTGCGTGGTTAGCTTGGTAGCTTTGCGTTACTAACTTGCTAGATTTCCAATGCTAGCTAACTAGCTTTGCGTTGCTAGCTTGCTAGCTTTGCGTTGCTAGCTTTCTAGCTTAGCGTTTCTAGCATACTAGCTTTGCGTTTCTAGCTTGGTAACATTGGGTTGCGAGATTGCTAGGTTTGCGTTACCAACTTGATTGGTTTGCATTCCTACCTTGCTAGCTTGGCGTTGCTAGCTGGCTAGCTTTGCGCTGCTAGATAGCTAGCTTTGCGTTGCTATCTTGCTAGCGTTTCCTTTCTAGCTAGCTAGGTTTTCGTTGCTAGTTTGCTAGATTGCTAGATATGCGTTGCTAGCTTGATAGCTTTGCGTTGCTATTATGCTAACATTGCGTTGCTATCTTTCCAGCTTCTTGTTGCTAGCTTGCTAGATTTGCGCTGCTAGTTTGCTAGATTTGCTTTGCAAGCATACTAGATTTGCGTTGCTAGCTTGTCAGGTGTGGGTTGCTATCTTGCCAGCTGTGCGTTTCTAGCTGGCCAGCTGTGCTTTGCTAGCTTTCTAGCTTTGCGTTGCTAGCTTTCTAAATTTGCGTTGCTAGCTTCCTAGCTTTGCGTTGCTTACTTTCTAGCTTTGTGTTGCTAGCTTGCTAGATTTGCGCTGCTAGCTTGCTAGCTTTGATTTGCTAGCTTACTAGATTTGTGTTGCTAACTTGACAGCTTTGCAATGCTATCTGGCCAGCTGTGCGTTGCTAGCTTGCCAGCTTTGCGTTGCTAGCTTGCCAGTTTTGCGTTGTAAACTTGCTACATTTGCGTTGGTAGCTTGTTTGCTTTGCGTTTCTTCTTGCAAGATTTGATTTGCAATCTTGCTAGATTTTCGT
>NW_019738450.1:0-1178 GCF_002891405.2 Cryptotermes secundus
TTATAGTGCTACTACAGGAAAGTCAAAATTAACGTGTGTAAAATATTCTACAAACCAGATGATATCAACGAAGTAGATGTTGATAATAACAAGGAAAGTGTTTTTAAATGTTAAATTTTGGGCTGGGTGCAGTGTGACAGCAACGTGAGTGTTATACACCTGATGATGGCCGTCTGAGGCCGAAACATGTAGTGTAAAGGAGCAAGATCAGGGACACATAATATATTGTTTGCACTTGGGACGGAGTTTATATCATTATATCATAGTTTGATAGGGTAAGCAACAAACAAATATAACTGAAAATATAAAAATATGGTAAGAATATAGTCATATCACATTTCTAGTTATATTATGCAGTATATATAGCATAGTGTAGTATATTATAAAAGTACAGGTCTAGCCTCTCAAATCTGGCATTTCATGGTTTGGCATAAGCTTTGTTTGCCAGATGACCCCTAGAAACCACCGGTGCTAAGTGTCTAATGGTCCTCCGAAGCACTCTGCTCCATAAAGCAGAGGGAAGAGCCATTAAAGTGATCTTTCTATGAACAAGAACAATGCAATTCTACAATTTACATAGTGCATGTACAACAATCTTACTCTGATGAAATAGTATATAAGAACTTTATTAGACTTGAAAGAATTCTGACGATGGTGTATACTGTATTTCTTTTGGCTTATTTTGGACTTACCATCATCTGGTATGTAAAAGACAAAAGACCACGACATTTCGGAGACTGGATCTGTCTCTGTCTTCAGGTGGGTAGGGAAGGATACACCTACTCAGTTGGGCCCATTAGAAAGAGCTAGTCTCAATCACTGGACAAACCCCGGTCTGTAGAAAAACAACCTATGAACAACCGACAACCGGTGGTCTTTTGTCTCTTACATACCAGACGATGGATGAAGTCCAAAAGAAGTAAAGAACTTTATTATCATGAAACATTTTTTTACAGGAAATGATAAATTTAGAAGTGTAATAAAATATCAATAAGCACTTCACATGTATACATTTCTATGGCCTTAAGTACTGTCTTTATCAGTTGAAACTTCTGAAGATGTCCCTTTTTCCTTCCTCTGTTTTTTATGATGTGAATGTTTCTTTCTTTTCTTGTGCTTACGTTTTTTAATATCATCATCATGGTCACTGTCATCATGTTTGGTGTGTGTGTGTGTGT
>NW_019738450.1:3322-12689 GCF_002891405.2 Cryptotermes secundus
TCAACGGCCCAGGGGTCGAACCCCGGCTGTTAGATTGGAGCCATCTCAAATAGGGGAGGTCACAACACAACATTGGCCGACTTCCTCTACTTCGAAGTTGAGATGTCGTGTGTGCTCTTCGTGTGGGAAACGAAGAGGCGTCCGGACAAAGTGCGAGAAGTGCGACATCGGACTCTGCATTTCCGGATGTTTCCGAGAATTCCACACGAAGGCAACATTCCGGTAGATGACGCAGGTGGGAAGACAGACGACCCATGCAGATGGTGGCCAAAAATTATGTAAGTAGGAAAAGAATTTCTATCTTAAAATTAGATTTTAAAGCAACGTGCGCACGCGTGGACTGTGCGACCCCATATGGGGTCATTCGTACCGCTGACTTTATTTTTGCGATCCCATATGGGGTCATTAGTAGTTTAAAGGTTAACAGATCATAACTACTTATGATATACTAAAAGGAATCCCACAGGATTCAGTGTTTATCTTAGGTACACTGCAGACTTGGTGAATTTTCTGCCATGTCACACAGCTTCTTTATCATCAAACTGGGTAAACTTTACATGCAAACCATTTCAACTATTTAAACATATTTACATTTGTGGAAAGAAATATGAAACTCAGTAATATTAATATTTATGAAGACTACCTTTTCCTTATTAATATACCTTCATATTTATAGCAAGAGTTAAAACTTACAACTAATATAATGCAATAGGCAGTGTAACTGATAGCTACCATCACAGATATCCGTGGCAGACCACTGTTCGTCATGTTCAGGATGTTGCAGCTTCAACAAATTAGGTCTAGTCTTTCAGCCAAATATTGAACTGCAGAAAAGGGTACTCTCAGTTGTGCAACTGGGAAACTTCCCATAAGAATCTGCAACATTTGGATTATTCTCAGATGCTGAACACCTAAACCTTTTGCCAGTACATAAATAATATCAAGATTAATGGATAGTATGTGTAATATGGTGGATGGAAAGGAAACAGTAACAAAATAGGCAGCATGTAACATTCTATCCAAGAGGAATTCAATATGGTCCCTGCTCATGCACATGCTTTAACATGTATCTCAGTCATGGAAGAAAACAGATACTATTATTAGACTGATTTCTCTCCATGTCTGCAAGAGGAAGTCACAAGTGTTGTCCAGATAGTCTGCTGGGTGCTCAAGAATTTCTCATGGTCACGATACCAGGACTTTGGTACTGACAGCCACAACACGACTGATGGATGTGCACAAAAATGCAGCCAATTTCATCATGGTTCTGGATGTAAGATTACGTTCCAGGAACTTATGGTAATACTATTATTAACAGTTTGGTCCTGTGGGATTACATAATGTAATGTGATGCTATAAGCATCAGTATACCTTGGACATTACTTGCTTCTTTATGAAGTTCCTTCAAACAAGGCGACTGGGTGAGACTACTTCAGTTTGGGACTTTACAGGACCATAACTTGTTTTCATCCATGGTTATACTGCAGTGCAGGAATGATCATCATCGTCTGTTCCAGGTTGTGGTTAGCAAGCATATAATGGGGCCTCTGCTTCTTACAGGTGATGAGAGACCTAACGTGATGATGACATTGCACATCTCAACAATGTCTTTCAGAATGTGTATTGCCATTACATGGCTTACTTGAGCCAACTGCTATGCCATCTATTACCTCTTCATGTGCAAGAATGACTGAATAAGCTGCACATACTGGTTCTGATAGCTGGTACTATAGCATGCTCAGCTGATTTTTAGTGCCTCCAGGTATATAGTCTGATTCTCCTTCTGCCCTCTACCCACCTAGGCAGGGGCACAGAATCCATTTATGTGGAGGGGTGCCTATAGAGCAGATTCTGTCATCCCCAGTGACAGGGTGTGATCATGACAATGATTGTGAAATTTAATGTGGGCCATGTGACTGTTGAATATGGCAAAGCTTGGATGATACATGCTTGCAGATCTTGCAATCATCCCTTCGCATTACATCTGTTATGATTCCTGTTTTTATCCAAGTTATATATGATTTCACAGCATTATACAGGGTGTCCCAGGAGGAATGTGCCAAACTTCGGGAGGGTGTTCCTTATGTTAAAGTATGCCGATATAACCCAAAACACCTATGTCCAAAGTTGAACGGTTACGGAGATAATGGCCCAAGAAAAGTGTGGTCTTCTGGCAGGTCCAAGCACTGTACCTCGCTGTACCTCTCAGCTGAGAGCCCTTATCTATGTTTGTCCTTGAGTGCGATGATACTCCCTAGCCGTGCTTATGTAGTTGGCTCATACCAGAACGCGCAGTCAGCACGTTACGTCATCGCTCGCCAGTCATGTGTTATGTATACTGCTTGGAAACCTAAGGACAATTATGACATGGCGAGCGAGTATTTTGTACTTCAATTTTATGGCTTTCCGTCACTCACAAGTTGGTTTGATGTTACGTACATTATTAACATTACAGAATCCACATATTCCTGCCAGTTTTAATATGTATTTTGTAATCAACAAGTGTGTAACCCCGGTCAAAGTTTGACACTTCTCGGGCCATTATCTCCGTAACCGTTCAACTTTGGACATAGATGTTTTGGGTTATATCGGCATACTTTAACATAAGGAACACCCTCCCGAAGTTTGGCACATTCCTCCTGGGACACCCTGTATTGACAACTTGACGTTATACCTTATGTCACAGTGATGTGTAGGAATGTTAACTGGTTGAAATACTTGCCACCTGTACAGTTACCAGTGAAATTACTTTAATACTCCCTTGTACATTTCTATACATATATGGCAATGTTGGCACTACATTTTTTCAACCCTCATACAAGCATACCCATGTGTACTCTCATTCCCCCGTTCAGGAAGAAAGGGAATTACATCTACCATTAAGTGATTTACATGTAGTGTGAACATTATGGATTATGATCAAGCTTATGTAACAAAAACATTGAGAATGCAACCATAGGTCTGCAAAGTAACATCTGGAACTGGCATCAGAGCTTAACCCTTTGAGGTCTGTTGAATTCAATCTGACATTTGCAAAAGTTATGTTCTGGTTCGATACAACTCTTTATTAAGTCCATCACAACACAACAATACAGTGTTCAAGGCCAAATTAGCTTTGCTACATGTTTTGGCTATTCATAACCATCATCATGTTTACACACTAGTGAACTGCAATCTGTATTCCCTACAGAACGGACATGAATACATCGTACGATGAGGCACCAACCAAACAATTAATGTTAAAACTATACTTCATGGGCCTCCAAATAGTTTATCATATTATGATACATATGTAATGGCCATCTTGTAGTGCACTCAATTTCATATGTCGCTTCTTATTACATGTTTCGGCAACATAGTGCCATCTTCAGGTTCGTTATTTACGCTAAGCTGTTACATTGTTTGCCATCTTGTGTCTTTCATAAAATTATTTAGAAAGTACATTATTCGTCAACTATAATAAAATTTGTATATAATAAAACTTGTTAAGATTATTCATCTATATGTCTAAATTCGAACTCGCGTATAGTATGGTTCTTCCACTGTGGGAGTAATTTCTGTGTGTGCTGTGTCAGTGATGTGTCCTACAACGCTCGCAGCCAAAAAGGAAGGACACATCACAGACACAGTACACACAGAAACGACTCCCACAGTGGACGAACCATACTATACGCGAGTTTGAATTTAGACATAATAGATGAATAATCTTAACAAGTTTTAGTATATACAAATTTTATTATAGTTGACGAATAATGTACTTTCTAAATAATTTTATGAAAGACACAAGATTGCAAACAATGTAATAGCTTAGCGTAAATAACGAACCTGAAGATGGCACTATGTTGCCGAAACATGTAGTAAGAAGCGACATATGAAATTGAGTGCACTACAAGACGGCCATTACATACGTATCATGGATGAAAATCAGTGGAACAGGACGCTAAAATACAACATTATGAATAGTTTATCATATAAAAGTCTAGAACATACCACGTCCACGGGAGAATAAAAGATTGCAACAACTGACTTCGTGATATAAATTATCATTCGAATAATTTTAACCTTATTTTATGAAATAACTCTTGTTTTATAATAAGTCTATATTTCATTGTAATTTTATACCATGTGTTTTATAATATGATAACTGTCAAGTATCCAGACTTACTACGCAATTGCAATTCACTAGTCTGTAAACATGATGATCGTGTATTTCCCTGATGATGGCTATGAATAACCGAAACATGTAGCAAAGGTAATTTAGCCTTGAACACTGTTTTGTTGTGTTGTGACGGACTTAATAAAGAGTTGTACATAATAACACAACAGGATGCATGAAATGAAAATTAGAAAATTCTGGTTGAATGTTGGGCTGAGTCTGACAATCCCTACAATATCAAAATGCTTTGAAGAATTAACTAAACTTTAACCTCCTGGTCTCTAATTTATTCAAATAAATGAGCCTTAAATGTAAGTCAGTAAATCAAGTTTGAAACGTATCCAAATAAAATAAGTGTAATATGGTGAGGAGTTGTCAAAATGTCAAAGTGATGGTTCATAATATCATAATAAATCATGAAACAATGCATGAACACAACCATCAGCAGGGAAGGTTATGCTGACTCTCTTTTGGGACGAAAAAGACGTCATCTTGGAGCACTACACGCCAGAGGGACAACTGTCACCAGTTCATCATACTCAGATCTCCTAAAAAATCATCTTCGGCCTGCAATCAAATCAAAGCAACATGGATTGCTGTCCACAGGTATCCTTTTGCAACATGACAATGCAAGGCCCCATACTACCCGTACAACAGTTGCGACAATCAATGACCTGCATTTTGAGGGTCTTCCTCATCTGGCATATTCACCAGACCTTGCCCCAAGTGATTTCCATATGTTTGGACCACTCAAAGAAGCAATGGGAGGAAAGACATTCTGTTCTGACGAAGAGGTATGCCACGTGGTGCATGAGTGGTTGCACGGACTACCATTGAGCATGGGGGAGACTATGTTGAAAATTGATACAGCTTTGTACCACTTGTGCACAATAAATAATACTCAAAAAAATATTTAAGGTTTTCATTTGACTCACCTACGTATAAACATAATGATGAATCAAAACTCTGGGGATATATCAGACAAATTTAATACAGCCGCAATAGCTACACATTTGGGATATGAACAGAAATATGAGGGGCAGTCAAATGAAAATGGGTCAGAAGCCAAAACATATTAAAGAACATCTCTTAACTCAAAAGTAATCTCCAAAACTGTTAATACATTTATCCCACTGGGAGATAAGACAGTCAATCCCATCCTTGAAAAAGCTTGCGGGCTGTCTAAGGAACCACATCTTTACCCAGCCACACGTGTCTTCGTCCGATGCAAACCGATGTCTGAACCGTTACCTACCTGGACTGTAACCTGTCCAAAATTTCAGGAGAGGGAAAGGGGGAGGAGTTCATTCACTTGTTGTTGTGGGAAATACACGCACAAATCGAGAGCTATGCTGAATGAGTTTAATAATTACAATAATATAATAACGAAATAAATATACATTTAACAATAATAAAGAAAAAAAAACATATGAAGTGAATACCAGAAATAATATTACAAAAAACCTAGCATGACCCACTCCAGTCATTCAAGCCAATACCTTATTCATGGGCCACCGTCCATTTCACTGACCATTTACTTTCACAAACCAAGGAAAGAAAAAAAATACCAATACTCACATGTGTACATATACTCACAGGGTACCCATACATATATATTTATATAAAACACCTTTGCCTCGTCATTGCTCCGTAGCTTGGCAAAGGGGCCCTCTCCCGGGACACACAGCGCTGACTTCCAAAAATAAATTTAATTTTGAAAAAGAAAGGAAACCAAACAGAAATTTCTAAGAGCAGGGACAACCACCCTGTACGACTGCCATCCAGGGAAAGAGAGCGATCGATCGTGTCATCTTGCCACGACAAGAAAAGGAGGAAGGAAAAAAGAGGGGGAGGGTCACGTGACATCATTGAAAAGAACTTTACTGGAAATATGTGAGCATTGGCTGTGGTGGACTGCAATTCCATGACGCCTTTCACGGGGCGAACCCTTTGAATCGTCTTCAGATGGTTCATGTCCACGAATGTCTCTCTTCAGGTCTCCAAAAATGTGAAAATCACATGGGGAGAGATCTGGGCTGTAGGGGGGATGTTGAAGCACTTCCCAACCAAATCTCTGTAGCGTATTCCTCAAGAGTTGGCACTGTGGGGGCGTGCATTATCATGAAGAAGGATAATGCCGTTAGATAGCATTCCAGGGCGTTTTGACTTTATGGCACGTCTCAGTTTCTGCAAAGTGTCTTCATAGCACTGTGCACTGATTGTGGCACCATGCTCGAGAAATTCGACAAGCAGAGGGCCCTTGCAGTTGAAGAACGTCATCACCGGAACTAGTGTGTATGGCTTTGGATTTCTTCGGTGGGGGAGAATTGACGTGTTTCCGCTGTTGGCTCTGCTGTTTGCTCTCGGGTTGAAAATGGTAGCATGAAGTTTTGTCCCCAGTGGCAATAGGACAGAATAGCATACTCTTGCTCATGGTATCGTTGTAGGTGACCCAGTGATGCAGCCGTTCTCTGAGTCTTCTGTTCCTCTGTGAGTTGACATGGAACGCACTGCGTGTAGATTTTGCGGTACAGCAGGTGTTTTGTCACAATGGCGTGGACGGAACTGTGACTTATTTCCATAAAAAGATTAATTTCTTCCACAGTGATCTCTCAGTTTGCTTGGATATGACCATCCAACACAGCAATAACATCAGGAGTGATGATGCGATGAGCCTGTCCTCTTGGAATCTCTTATGCCACACCAGCATAGGTGAACGTGACATGCTGTGTTTGCCATAAGTAACAGAGATGCGATGATGAATTTCTCGTCCTCCTACTCCTTCAGCAGTAAAAAAACGCATTACACTTCATTGTTCTTCTTTACCTGCCTCTATTACTGATGTTGGACGACGACACATAGTGCTAACCTTGCTTCCAGCACAATAAACAAACAACTACTGTGCAAGGGCACGTTGTCACTGTGCTTTCTCGAGTCCCCACCAGATGTTTGTACTGTAAGCAAATTCAAGTGTTACCAACTTGCGCGCCATGTGAGTTATGCATGGTGACCCGTTTTCATTTGATTGCCCCTTACGGATCACTGCACTGTATATTTAACTTATTTATTTTTAACAATCAAGTTCCTTCCGTCAAATGTGACACTTTTTTAAGTTTTCCACCTCGTCACCACCTGCCTTACATGTTTCGGCTCACCACGGAGCCATCATCAGAGGCATTTATAGTAGAAAAAGAAATCACCAACACACAAAACTTCAACTTATTTATTTTTCTTGCTACCATTACCACATTGGCTGAATCATTTGAAGGAAAGCAGGCATCATAAATTCTTACCAAAACTTCTTAAAATAATTTTTAAATGCATACAGCTGTATCTGTAATGTCTTTGGGACTTTGGAAGGAAACACAAGACCTGGACAGTCACACAGTCTTACATTATGAGTTAGGTAGATGGTCTGGAAATGTTTCATGTGCCCTGGGGTCCTAGAAACACTCACAACCTGGAATAAGAAAATGTACATTGCTGTAATCTGGAACACATTAATAACAGAGAAAATCAGTACCACACGGCATAATCAAGAAAGTTTGCAACAAGACAAACTTTCATTACTTACTTCAAAAGTCATGGCAACTATTTTTTTTGGGGGGGGCAAACACGTTACAGTGAAGAAAGTTCAAAATATGCTTATTAAAGGGCATGATATACCCCTCCAATTGGCTTAGTCAGATCAGGTAGATGTAAAGAGGCGTAGGTATACTAGGCAAGAAAAATTGCACATTACAGAATGACTGTTTTTTTTCATTCTTTAATCCTCAAAAAATTGAATTGTGATTAAGCAATAACAAATTCAATGTGAGTTTTGTAAAATTAGATGCACAGTTGCCTGGTCAATCCCTGTATGTTCTCTAACTCCTTCAGAGACCAGCGCCTATCTTCCTCCAGACATTGGGCGATCACAGCACAAGAAACATCGGCACTTGCTTCTCTTCCATGTTGGAATGCTTCTATCCACCTTGCAACAGTTCTGTATGGTAGAGCACGATCACCCAGAGCTTCCACAAGCTATGAGTGACATTCAGTTGCATGTCTGCCACGAAGCACTGCTATTTTCACGTAGCAACGCTGTTCCAGCTGGCTAACCTTCATCCTCAACGAAGGTTATGACCACACTGACTTCGCGCTGGACTCGCTTCGTTGTCCTTGGACTTCCGCATCTTCTAGCGGCATCATTAGAAATCAGACGTTGCTGTCTCTCAGCGGCAAATTTGGAAATTCCAGTCGGAGGTTTCGAAATTCGGAAAAATTATGTTGCCACGACTTTTGAAGTAACCCACGTATGTATGGACTGACGGGTGAATGAATGCATCAAAGAAAGCCAATATACATACACAAAATTATAAGTGAAACAAACAAATCTGTTGAAATAATGTAATATATGAAAAAATAAAATATCAAGTTAAAGATGGAAGATGAAGAACCATTAGTTTATTTACTTCAGAAGAGAAAAATGTACCCAACTATGGCTAGTCCATGAACATGGGGGGGAAAAAAAAACAGATTCCATGATTGTGTTTATTAAACTAATTTTAATTAAATACAATAGGAACCTTTATTATTGATGATACACTTGCAAGCCTCAAGTAGTGTCTTTGCTCCTTCAGCTGCCATTCAAAGCTTCCCTCATCTACGACGAATTTGTAAACCTTAAAATAATAATAAAACAGAAGGAACACCAAGGTAGAAGCCTTGTTTATGCATAAACATAAACTCCTTTTAGAAACCATACTATTATGATGTGAGAAGCGGCCTCCGTAGTCTAGGGGTAACGTTCCCACCTCATTACTCAAGGTACGCGGGTTCAAACCCGGCGGAGGTCGTGGAATTTTTAAGGACGGAAAAATTCAGGGTACAAGTCCTCCGGGAGGGACTTTAAGCCGTGGGTCCCGTGTCGTAGCTTTACGGCATGTAAAAGAACCTCATGCCTCAAGGAGGTCTCTGAGCCAAATTACAAGGACGTTTCCCGCCCAACAATAGTCTCTAACGCCTCTGGTAGAGGGGGGAAGCATCTAGATACCGCTGAGCCAGTAGAGGCCGAACTCGCTGGCTGAGTCGGGACTGATGGCACGCACCAGTATCGGTAGGGTATAGAGACTGGTAGAATATCACAGCGGGACGTACAATGGACCACTGGTTGCCGTGCATGGGGAAACCCACCCCCTCCAATAATAATAATAATAATAATAATAATAA
>NW_019738450.1:14448-19926 GCF_002891405.2 Cryptotermes secundus
GTGAGAGACACTTGTGCAAATGGAAATCATATTTCATAATAACCTAAGATCTAAAATAAATTAATTTTCTTTCATGTATCTTGTTCATGGGCAAAGGACAGAAGAAAATAACATATGTAAGATTGATAACTTGTAAAAAATAAAAAGCCAAGGTATATATATATATAATCTGAATGTATTTATCAAATTACTTTCCTGTCTCTCAATTTTGAGTTACTTTACCAACATGCACTAATTGAGAGTTGCTTACCAGCCTTGTTCTCTTGATTGCCTCTCAGGTTGTAAGCAGGAATGAAGTGAAGGTGAGAATATGAATAGCAGGGTACTTCTGTTGGAAGTAGTGCTTCCACGCGATAACCAGTGGAGCTGGTGTTAAGTCAATTTTATTCAAAACCAGAATCATATCCTTATGCAGCATCTCTGTCACATAGTTGTAAACTGATGGAGGAAACATGAGTGCCTGCAATACACATAAGTATGTATAAGAGTTAACAATACCTCACGTAAGATTTGAGGTTTTCATGGCAGTGACCACAAAGAAAGCAGTCTTCTTAACACTACATCATGTTCCCTATACAAAGTGCATCACATGAATATATAATGTCGAGTCCAGATCCATTGAAAGCTGTCAGATAATTTAATTTTGTGAGATTTGAATTCTCATGGATGTGACCATGAAGATAAATTAATGTTTTCTGGGATGTAACACCATGTTATGTTTCACTGGTGTTCCTCTGAAATCCTGGTAAGCATCTACCAGACCACACAGCTTCACATCGCAGCATTTAGGAAGTGATAAATTTAATTTGGGTTTGGACTAGTAGAACATAACCCCTAAGTCATGTGGAACTTAAACTTTATCGCTTATAGCGATTGTCTTGTGTAAATGAAATGGCAGGGTGAATTTGGAAAGTGAATTTCAAAGAAAAAGGAAGGGAAACATGGATAGCCAGCACTATTGTGAAAGGATTAAGAAAATCAAGGAACTCCTTAGTCAGGATATTCAAGTTTTCATATACACAGAATACCAACATCAAAAACAATGTTATACATGAATCTATTATATGCTTTTATCGTGACTAACTGCAGGTCCCTTCTGATACATTCCATGTACCTAAAGTTGGTCAAAACTGACTGTAGAATGTGGAATATGTCATGAAAAAAAAAAACATACATGTACAGTAAAACTGAAGCTTTCCCATAAAGAATAAAAATATAAAATACACGGAGGGTTCATATGAGGAATACATCAAGACCTTCCACTTACGCTATTTATACAAACCACTAAGTAGATTATGAATCATTTTTGGATAACAGGAATTCATCAATAGAGTAGAATGAGTGCATACTTAATTATCATTTTAGTGCTACTTTAAATTGCATTTTTCATTTATAAGGCTTCTGTCCACGCAAAATAAAACAGTTATCCAGAAACAAAAATCGATTCAAGAAAGCACTATTACAATTTCTCCATTTACATTCATTTTATGGTATTGATGAATTTTTTGATTACAGGGTTAAGAAGATTGATAATTGATTTCACTGGGATTATATACATAATTAATGAAAAGTTAAATTACAAATTTTATAATTTTAAAATTGTGTTTACATAAATATTTTAACACGTATTATATTTTTTGTAATAAAAATAATATACCATAAATCATATTTTGATGTTTAGAGTAAATAACAGCAGATTCAGTAAAAACGACCCACTGTTTTATTCATATTTGTCTACTGGACCTTACCAAGGCACCTCACTGCTCTCTAACTGACCTGTATGTCCATCAACACAGCTGCTGACATAAGGCATACATTCCACAATGGGGTTCTGTCACTGGAACCCCACCCCCCTCCTCCTCCCACACCACAGTTTTATCACTTATAATTTAATACATGCTACAACTGTAATTCCTAATGAATGATTCCCAATGGCTATTAAACAAACTGTATAGGCACCTTGAGAGATGACAGGAAAGAATGACACTGATGTAGAAATCACAGTGAGAATCACTACCGACAGGTTAGAGTTTACTACATGTGTTTCAATTTTGAGTATCAACAAAGAAAGGACTTCAGTTATTACAAATGGACCATCATGAGGTCAGATAAATTTACTGGTAATATCATGTATCACATCAGACCCTGGTTGAATTCTCATTGAAACATGTTCATTTAATTGTGGTTCCCATTTGGTATATCCACTGCTTTCAGTTTCATTTCAGTGGAAGCACAGAGGAGTTTAATTTCCAGGATTCCTTCTTCTAGCTTTTGATCAGGAATTTTCCATAATAACTTTTCAAATGCATCATGTTTAGGCTTGCCAAACATAAGTTCAACAGCGTGTAACCAGTTGATCCACTCACTGAGGTGTTCAACCATCCTATGATTTGTGTAATCAACTCAGGCCATTTCTTCTGAGTGATGTTACAGTAAATCCTGCAAAATTTGGAAATTTCCTGCATCTGTCTTTCACTCACATTGCCTTCAGGATGATGTGTCAGCGAAAATTTCACTGAAACATCTAGATTTGAAAGTGTTTTATTCCATAAAGGGCTTGAAAACTGACTACTGTGGTAATTCATCTTGGGATGAAATACATGGTGGAAGAAATGGTTACAAGCCTGTTAAGACAAGATTTAGTGGTGGTGGCACAAAGTAGATAAAGCTTCACATGTTTTGTAAATATGCTAAGGCACACAAAAATGTCCTTCACACTTGAACATCCCATAGGCAAAGGACCATACAAATCTATATATAGCATGTAAGATTTGAGGCTTTCACGGCGGTGACTATGAAGAAAGCAGTCTTCTGGGATTTGGCACCGTGTATATGTGGTGTTAACCGACGTTTCGGAGGAACGTATCGCCCCCATCTTCAGGGTAGAAGAAAAAGTATAAGAAATCTGCAAGCGACAACACCNTAGCAGTTCACCAGTTGTGGAGGCAAGTGGGCTCTGGCTTCTATTTCATAACTGCAATTAGGGTGCTTCAGACACTGGCACATGTCACAATGTGAGACAAACTTTCTCGCCTTTCTATGAAGATTTCTGACATAGAAAGAATGTTCTATCTGTACTACATATCCGTCAGTCCCTTGATGCCCTGACAGTGTATGCACGAAAATTATAACCTTATTTTCTAATCCGATGAAGAGATAAGATATCCAATAAGGATGGGACTTATTGTCTTTACAGGATGTCCCTCTTGAGGAAATATTTTTCCTTCATGTTCAGCTGCGCTGTCAATTTCAGCTTTATCCCTTTGATCCTCATCATCTTGTGCTCAAAAGCTTTCTAATTCTCTTTAAGTCTCCTTCGACTTGTGTACCTAAGTGTAAATTTATAGAGGAAACTACAATATCTGGGCTTCTTCATCTGGTGTAGCTGTTCTTGATTCAGACCAATTGGACTTCTACCCATTATGTCAGCAAACAAATTTTCCAAATGCCATATGTGCACAATTTCCAGATAATATTCTTGTGTCTGTAAAATACAACAAGTGTTTCTGTTGGATGTCAGTACAAATTTCTTTAGGAAACATAAAGCCTTATCCTCAGAACATACCTTAACACTTCACGGACCGGACGCCTAGGCCTAGGCATTTGGGTTCTAAACGTGGCAGACCTGTCACCTAGATTTAGTCTTTTAGGGCACGTTATGTTGCAACACACTATTCCTCGCTTTGGTGGCCACATGTCTGTAAAAGTACTGTGTAGCTGACCTTCGGAATGTTTGTTTTCCGAGTTAGCAACGTGACCACTCTCTATTCCCCTCTCACTCTTAAGAAAAGTCCCTTTGTTCAAGTCGAAGCTTCTATGTGTGAGGCAAGATATTCTCAGGGTCAACATGGCTCAGAGATGAAAGCAGTTGAAGGCCCTGTGAGCTCTCGGAGAAGAAAAAATCTGTGATTTGATCTCCAATGAGTTATCTAACTTGCCAACTGCTTCATCTTCTGATAGCGAGGGCAGTGTCAGTGGCAGTGGCCCCCAAAATATTGTGACCAAAAGAGAAAGTGAAAGTGACAGTGAGAGCTCCGATGAAAGTGCGAGTGCTAGCATCGCGGGGACAGCCACATGGGGTAAAGTGGACAAAACACCCACTTTGGGAAAGTTTACTGGTGATCCAGGGGTGAGACAAATGCCATCGGACCCTACGCAAGTGTCTGAAGTAGCTGAACTGTTTTTTGGAGATAGTTTCTTTGACATGTTGTGTCAGGACACCAACAGATACTATCTCCAACACCGTGAGGCATACGACAGTACCTATAAGGTGCTGAAGTGGGTGGATGTCACTTCAGCAGAAATGAAAACATTTTTGGCAATAATCATTCTGATGGGGTTTACAAAGAGGGATAATTTGAAAGACTATTGGTCCACTGATCCATTTTTAGAAATTCCCATTTTCGGCAAACTCATAAGTCGTAAGAGATTTGAACAGATATGGTGGTGTTTGCATTTCAATAATAATGAACTGCAACCACAATCAATGGGCAGGCTTTTAGAAATTCAGCCCTTATTATACTTTTTCGTTGATAAATTTCAGTTTATAAGCCAGAGCAGCAACTGTCTTTGGATGAATCTGTAATTCCTTGGAGGGGAAGGCTTCGTTTTCGAACGTATAATCCTTGGAAACTCACAAAGTATGGCGTACTTGCTCATGTAGTCACGGAAAGCACTTCAGGCTATATTGGAAATTTAGAAATTTATTCCGGTGAAGGCAAGAAATTGCAAGAAACTATTGTTTCCATTTTGGATCCCTATCTGGATCAAAATTATCACGTTTATCAAGATAATTTTTATAAGTGTGTGGCAACTGCAGAATACCTACTTTCAAGGAAAGTACGTATTTGTGGTACAATTAGGGTGAACAGAGGCCTTCCTCCAGATCTGAAAGAAGAATGTAAATCCCTGAAATGAGGTGACACCACATTCAGGAGGAAGGGGGACATTCTTCTTCAGTCCTGGAAGGATACTTGCATTGTGAATATGATTTCCACTATTCACAATTCGAGCATGGTCGATATTCAAAGATGACACGGGCAAGTGAAGAAGAAGTCTCTTTGTATTTCTCAGTACAATATTTTCATGAAGGGAGTTGATAGAGCCGACCAATACTTGGCCTGTTATTCCCTTCCTAGGAAAACAGTAACATGGACGAAGAAAGTTGCCTTGTGGCTTATAAATTGTGCCCTTTTCAATTCATTTAGGGTTTTCAAAGAGCTAAACGAAAATTCAACTTTGAAATACAAGGCATTTCTCATGAATGCGGAAAAAGCCTGGGCTACAGACCTCACGGTGGCGGCAGAACCTGCGTCCTCTTCAATATTGAGGAGCAAACATACTGTCCATGGTTTGCATCTTAATCCTCGAGGCAAGGACAAGCTGACGCGACTCATTGCAGAGAGCATTAAGGGCAGACACATTCCAGTTGTCATGGGTGTTCAGAATCATTTTTTAGGATAAAGAGTGCAAGTAAAG
>NW_019738450.1:20859-21147 GCF_002891405.2 Cryptotermes secundus
TTTTGTCGAAAGTCATTAACATTCAACCTTAATTTTTTGTCTCCTATCAGTGTGCGTCCTGTGGAATATTTGACACTGTTACTCAGTGGTTCAATTCCTCTGCTGCCAGGCTCATGTCCTGGCTTCTCAAAACTTGACCAACTCCTCTACTACTTCTCAAATGAACTCGTGTTTGTAACCATTTTGCACGAACACAGAAAACACAGCCTCTCTGCTGTTGAGAAGGCATGTTTACAGCACCATTGCATAGCAACAGAAATTACTCAATTGTTGCTTGTGTATTCATTG
>NW_019738450.1:21159-33153 GCF_002891405.2 Cryptotermes secundus
CAGTTTATCCCCATTGGACAGGATTGTGGGTGGCTCCAGAGTCAGTCTGGATGCTGGAGCAGAGAAAGATCTCTTTCACTTGCAAGGAGTTGGCGGTGATTGCTGAGCTGCCCAGCCCACAGCCTAGTCACTTTACTTCAGGGTGGCTTCCTGAGCAGTAAAAGTATGGGAATGTTGTGAAGTATCGCATTTTTATATTTCTTCTTCTGCTTCAGGTTGTGGAACATTGTTATTGAAAAAATTAGCACAAAAATAATTTTGTCACGAGTTTATGCGATATCAGAATTGTATGAGTAGGGACTCTGATGTGATGAGATAATGTTTTTGATTGCATAAATGTGCATTCATTGTTTGAAAATGACTGGCTTAGGAGTTGACTTGATTTTGCATGATTTCCTCACAGGAGCTGCCTTGGATGGTGAAACTGGGACGTGGCAGTGAGGCAGCACGAGAAGTTGCTACTGAGGGTGGACAGCAGCCATCAGATACACTGCTGGCTGATTATTCTCAGACCCTTCCAGGGGGCACTCACAACTGATAGGATCTTGCAGGAGGCTCAGGACATGATGGCTTTCACTCATGTAGACATGCCTCTTAAATGAGGTGGTCAGTCTCTCTGTCTTGCTGAGTTCCATCTGCAGTTCAAGTCAAAAGATTACTTACTGTTAGACAGTTACAGCTGTGAGGTGTTCTCTCTGATGAGAGGATAAGCCTGCCATGTTTTAATCAGCTGGCCAGAAATTTTGAATTATGAGGGGGTACCCAAAAGAAACCAAACTTATTTTTTTTTAAACTTATTTATTCAAATTTTAAGCACAAACCTTCAATCCCCTTCAAAGTTCTCTCCACTTACACTAATACACTTGTCTAGTCTTTTATTCCATTTTTCAAAACATTGTCTAAATTCATCTTTTGAGATGCTTGACAGCGCCTTCGTCGTTTTTTCCTTCACCTCAGCAACATCAGCAAAACGCTTTCCTTTCATGTCTCTTTTCATTCGAGGACTCGGGACTCTTCTTTCAAAGCACAGCATGCTTCCACGTGACCTTGCTTTTTTTCAGCAGTCAGCAGTCGTGGCATGAATTTCGCAGCCACCCTTTTCATTCCCAAATCTTCTGTCAAAATTTGCTGAACTGAGCTCCAAGTCACTACCAACAGCTCCACAATTTCTTCAATCGTCCGTCGTCGATCTTCCTTGATGATTTCACGATTTTTTTCGACATTTTCATGTGTTCGGTCCGTGGAAGGACGACCAGAACGAGGTTTGTCATCAATTGACATTTCACCATTTTTGAAACGGGAAAACCACTCAAACTCTTGAGTTTTCCCCTTAGCATCATCCTTGTACGCCGTTTTTAACATTTCAAGGGTTTCTGTTCCACTTTTCCCGAGCAAAAACAGAATTTCACTGCCGCACACTGTTCACGAAAATCAGCCATTGCAAAAACGATGATCACACACAACAGTTGTCACTATAAACTCTGCCAAAACTAGTCCTTACCTTCTGAAGCAACGGTAGTTGGCTTATCGATTCAGGAATGTTAGCTCTATGCGCTCATAGCTGCAATAACGCGGTACAACAAAAGCTCTGCCCACAAAAAAATTAGTTCGGTTTCTATTGGGTACCCCATCGTATATAGGAAGCTAGAGGGAAAGCACAATAGACCACCGTAGGTCACGGTGCAAGGGCCGAGAAGGCCCACCCCTTATACATTCATTCATTCAAGCAGGAGGGGCATGGAAGAATGGACCTCAGTTCCCATTGCCTCAATGTGGGACAGAATGAAACCACTGGTCTCTCTCATAACCCCCAAGTGAACCAGTAGGAGACAACAGGAATATACAGTGGCCCTGTAAAGGGCTGTTTTGCTAATTGACACGTCTGCCCCAGCATATAGAGAGCAACAAAAGAGGCAAGTACTTTCAGACACACAACCAGAATAAGGAACCCCTCAGAACACATTTGGTACTATTCATTCATACTGTAGTTCAAATGATAACCCACACATGTGACAGTTTATAGGTGCCCAGAAGGCTGACATCAATTGCCTTGCTTATAGGCCTATATGGAATTGCAAGGAGGATGGTTCTACTCTTCTGAAAACCCATATTCCTCGTTCATGGTTCTTTATGCTTCTCCGTGTAATCGCTTCACAAGTAACCCTGATGATATCCCTGACAGTCTCCATGTTGTGGAGGAAGATTTGACACAAATTACATCTCACTGTACTTGCTATTGACATGGAGGTGCTCTCAGTAGCATGTGTTGGCAGTTTCACTACCAGACATGCTGCGTCATATTCAGTTATGATGCATGCAAGACATGTCTGACATATTTCAAGCGATCATACTATCCAGAGCTTCATATATTTCAAGAAGCACAGTGATAAAGAACAGTCATCCACCTATCCTTCAGAGAAGCTGGTAGAAATAGTTGCTACTTCCATAACTCTACTGGAGACTATGATAGCAGCAATCACTAATGTGAATTCAGGGGAACAGCATATCCGTAATCTGGAGTATGACTATCGGGAAGTATGCTGAAAATCCAGTAAATTTCTAATGATGACATAACGGTTTACGTCACAAACTGGCAATGACCCTATCTCGTTTCAAGTGTACATCGAGTTTGGCACTGAAGATGGTGTGATGTCCATTCGACACATGCTTTAAAAGTGCAGTTTCACTTCGTGTGTCGAGGCTTTGAGGCGCTTCTACGTCGATCTTATATTACAAGACAGGCCCTTGTGTGTGATGAGATTTCTGCCCTCAGGAAGCACTCCCAGTATATGACAGCGCTCGCCTCCTGAAAACTTTCCCTACCAACCCAGCTCCTTTGTCAGGCACTGCTTCATTTCAGCATGGTAATAGTGAACCTTTGCTTTTGTTCATCAGTGCCTTCACAAAAAGCTGCCGTTCTCTGGCGCAAATGTCCAAATTTGGGTGTACACTTCTCTTATCTTCAATTACCTTAAAGCAAAAAAAAAAAAAAATAAACAGAATTTTCTAGTTCATTAAGGCAGTGCATTCATCACAAAACTAGTTCAAGTTAATCAGATTCTTTCACCTAGACGAGGCCTAGACCACGTGTTGCATTTAGCTCTTAAGAAAGAGGACCTAACAAGTAAATCGGAAATTGGTACTAAGGCACACGGTCGGATTCTTTTTCAAAATGCTATCTTACGACACATTAAAAAACAAAAACTTAAAAGTATCCCAGCTACACTCATTTTACCAATTTTATTCAATTTACCCAAATTTAATTCACAACCTTTTAACATAGTTTAAGATATTTTCACGATACATAACCACATTCGGTAGAGTGGAGGGCTCGTCTGACGGCGGTAATGAACCTTGGGGTTCCATCTGAAGGACTCGGCTGCACCACAGAATTAGGTACTTTCCTTCTATTCCCTCAACATATAACTTCGGTTTAGATGAAGGCGTTCTGAGTTATGACAGCGTTCTGACTGGTAGATGACTACCAACGCTGTCGTTTTTGGAGTCCATCCTGTCATATTCCAGAATATAAACTCTTAATTTATAAAACCTCAAATTTTAAAGACGTTATTTTAATTTCAACAATCTATTCCTAATATAGTAATTTTAGGGACAACTGGCAGACTAGAGGGGAAAAAAGTAAATTTAACCACTGTACAAATATACACCTGATAATGGCCAATAAGGCCGAAACATGTACTAATTAATACATAACATATAGCGTATTTTTACAAACAGCTGTGTCAAAAGAATAATAGTACAATTTCTCACAAAATATGCCACAATACAATATCTGAGTGCAGTATTCAGTAAATCGACACAATTTCGAGAACCACCTTCTTCATGGCAAGCAGCTACAAGGTTTGCACTCGATACTGAGTTTTGAATGCTCCACAGATGCCCTTGCGAGCTCGACATTAGGCTACGGGCTGGACAACCGAGGAATCAGGGTTCAATTTCCGGAAAAGGGCAACACATAACTGCTTAACCCTGAGCAAGCAGTTCCAGGTCCCATTCAATATCCTGTCCTACTTTTATTCGTTACAGGGGGCTATTTCGTCGTGGATAAAGCGGCCGGGAAATGAAGCTGTAACTTTCCTCTATTTAGTGCAGAGGTCAAGAAAGCGTTGTGATATACTTCCACTCCTCCATACATCTGCATCACGTGATGCTCAATGAAGCATAAGGACAGCTGACTTCAACTCACCACAGACGGCTCCATAATGGTATGGGTAGGTCAAGATGGCGGGTGCGTTATTCTATACATTACCTCTCTCGCGCTGGTATCTGATCGCATTACCTGGCTGTCAGCCGACTGCCCTTTTCTTAAAGACGTTCTGTGGCAATGACTCGTCGGGTCTCGAATAACAGTCGACATATGGCAATGACTCATCGGGTCTCGAATAACAGTCGACATATCGATTAGCTGTTGGAATCAATGAGTCAAGTCGGTCAATCCATCCTGTAGCTGTTTCTTCTGTCACTCTCAGGGTACACCGTCTGACCTTCCCCGCTCCAGCCCTCCAAGTGTGCCCTTCGAAATCGTCGTAAGGGGTATCAAGTCACTGCCGATAATGAAGATGGCTTCCTACATGCCACTTTCCATACGTCATTGATTTTATATTTTATTCATTCGTTATTCAAAGCTTGCAAATAAAAATACATTTCTTCTTGCTATGTTCAAAAATCTAACGTCACTGATATGACGTTTCAATTTGCAGGTGGAGCCTGGAAGGCTCGTTTTCTTGCTGTGCGTGAAGACAGTTTGTGGGCTACGTTGTCACTTTTCTATAAATAATATGGTTACATTATTAGGGATGTGACTAGATGGGGTATGGACTGGATATTGCATTTACTGACATCACTTGGAACTACAAGTAACTACAATGCTACTGCTAATCTCCAAGCTTTACAAATCAAAGCATCCGCTTAGCCTTTTACACCATGCTGTGTCTTAACCAGCCATTCCCTGTCAACGGCTTCTAACAGTGGAGATTCATCTTCCTACGCTCAGGCTCTCTTGTCACAGCCGCCCGTGTATAACTCGTCAATTCCCTCAACTAACAAATGTTAATTGCCAACTAGCAACTGAACTATGGCGTCATCCTTTCTTAGCTTCTCTTGCCGAGCTCAACTGAACTGCCAACCTTCAACTCTGGCATGGGATCCTCGTCACACAGCCTCGGGGCCAACCTAACTGAAAACATCTATTGTTTTAGGCGTGTTTACTGATTCACCTACTGCACAACAACATCTGTACTCGTTACAATATTTCTATAATAAGCTTCGACCTTATGAGATCTTGTACTTTTGACATAATTGTTGCACTGGATCTTTTACGGTCTCCTAAAGCTTGGTTAAATTGTTTCCAAATTATTCCTGTATTTTGTTAAAATGTTCTTTTACGCCTTCGTTCATCAGCTGACACTTCCCCTTTCCGGTAATTCGTTGTTTACTTGTTGTGTGTTATATGTCGCTGATACAAGCCTTCAAGTGTATATTTCTGATAGTAGTAGAAATCGATTATTTGCATAATATTTCTAGTTTGTCTTTTGATTTACATATCAGAATTCATGACACAACAGGTCTTCCCTTCTTAGAGACCTCTACATTCCTTCGAACAGCCTCTTACGTTTTCATATTGTGTCTGTCCAATCATGAACAGTCGATGGATACTCACAAAATATGATACTAATGAGTTACCTGAAAATTTGTGGACTCTTTCCAGGTTTGCTTGAATTGGATTAAAAATAACATGCTCTTTATATGAAAACGTAAAAGCGTTTCTCTGCGTATTACGAAATTACGAGCGTAACTCTGAACATTCACAGCTGAGAAAAATGTTTTGGGCACAAATTCTATATAGAAAAAAGATCACACATTACATGCCCAGCACAAGTTTTCTGTAAATCTTTTGCGTTTTGAGGTAATTCATCAAAAAAGTTTTACGTACAATTCCGAACTTGCATGTTCAATAATCAACGGGGGAAACTGGAAACTGTAGCAATTAGAAATAGAAATAAAGACTTTACTGAGTTGATAGTGCACTGAAATTAGATTTGTTTCCTTTTAATGTAGTACTCCATGGCAATAAGGGCCCGAACCCCTTGTGCTGACTGCTTACTTATTCATTATCGGCCTATGTTTGTTATTTACTTCTCGCCAAATTGAATATCACATAACATTGTATAGATGGAAGTGAATGCCACCTTTGTTTATTACAAAAGCTGACTTCACCATAGCCTTATTTATTTCATTTGTAAATCCTTATGCCGGAGAAAATTAAGTATACATTGCTGTCTCGTCACCAAAACGCAGGGAAAAATCATGACATAAATATAGTTAACAGATGCTTTGAAAATGTGGCACAGTACAAATATTTGGGAACGACGGTAACAAATCAACACTTGATTCAGGAGGAAAATAAGAGGACACTGAATTCGGGTAATGCCTGCTACCATTCGGTCCACAACCTTCTGTCTTCTCGTCTGCTGTCTAAAAACGTATAAATTTGAATATCCAGAATTGTAATTTTACCTGTGGTTCTATATGGGTGTGAAACTTGGTCTCTGACATTAAGGGAGGAACACAGACTGAGGGTGTTTGAGAACAGTGTGCTGAGGAGAATATTTGGACCGAATAGAGATGAAGTGACAGTGGTTGGAGAAAACCATATAATAAGGAGCTTCACAACTTCTACTCCTCACCAAATATAATTACAGGGGATATGCAGGACATGTAGCACGCATAAGCATAGGGGAATGCGTACAGGATTTTGGTGAGGAAGTCAGAAGGAAAGAGACCACTAGGAAGACACAGACGTAGGTGGCACGTTACAATATATACATGGATCTTAAAGAAAGAAGATGGGGCTGGGATCAAGACCAGATACGGTAATGAACCTCTGGGTTCTGTTAAATGTTGAGGAAATCTTGAGTGGCTGAGTGAGTGGCAGTTTCTCAAGAAAGACTCAGCTCCATGGAGTTATGCCGGAAGTGCCCCCTTAGTGCACACATATCCTTTGGTTTACGTTTAATATCATTATAGAGACCACTGATCATGAGGATATACGCCGGTACAAGTCGTCTCCTTCCATTGGTCCCTATCCTGAGCCAGCTGAATCCAATCCGCACCCTCCCCTCAATATTTTATGGTAATAATTTTCTTTTAACATACGTTGGTCATTCCCCTAGGGATTATTTACTGATCTGAATAGCGTGCCTACTTCTATAAAGCCATATCCAACCCTGACTGTACGTCCTATATATACTGAATCGTATCAAATGTAATTATACCTTCCGCAGCACGTAACTTTACGTCGTTTAAATGTATCCTTTTTGCACCAAGTCTTTTAGCTGTATGTAGTGGGGAAGGGGCACCAAATAACACGACGACATGCACGGAAATAGACTTTAATATTTCATCTCGCAGTTGAGGTTTTATCGTCACTTTGTCTGATACAACTACATGGGTTGCATTTCTGATACAATAAAAGATTAGCAATTAGAGTGACAGACATGTTCCATGCAAGTGCATTCAACTGAGTTCTATACAGACAGAATAATAACCATTAAAATAAATCACACTGAAATATAGATCGAACATGAATCTATTTTATATCGCAGAATAACATACAGTTATATAAAGGGGTCACGTATAACAGAGAGGGGTTGTTTGTTATCTGATATTTATAGATCTCATCCACTACTAAAATACTTAAATATTAACCCTTCAAAACATAAATTTAAATATATGTACCATCTCCTTTAAATATCGAAAACTGCCTTCTTTTATTAAGCTATTTACGCACGGAATAAACGGCCGTTTTCCCAGTCATCATTAATCACCTGGCGTCTGTGATGTGTGATTTGTGTTTAATATGAGGTAGGAAGTGCATTTATAGTAGCTGGTTGAGGCACTATGCTACAAGCCGGAAGGTCGCGGGTTCAAGTCACGATGAGGTCATTGGATTTTTTTCAACAGACCTAATCCTTCCAGCCACACTATGGCCCTGGGGTCGACTCAGCCTCTAACAGAAATCAGTACCACAAATTAATTGAATAATTTTCCTGGGGAGTAAAGCGCGGCCGGCGCGTAAAGCTGACAACCTTACCGCCATCTTTGAGCCGATTGTCTAGATAATGTGGGACCCTCAACGTCTCACAACCCTATGGGCCTTCACGGCCTCTTACAGGAATGGTTAAAAAAAAAAGTGCATTTCTAAAGTGATGTGTGATTTGTGTTTCTGTGAGGTAGGATATGGATTTCTAAAGTGATGTGTGATTTGTGT
This sequence comes from Cryptotermes secundus, assembly GCF_002891405.2. Lineage (NCBI taxonomy): Eukaryota > Metazoa > Arthropoda > Insecta > Blattodea > Kalotermitidae > Cryptotermes > Cryptotermes secundus. The sequence goes on from NW_019738450.1 coordinate 29,450, forward strand.
TCAATGTGAAGTAGGAAATCAATCAATCTATCTATGGCTGTACAACCCTTTGATGAACCTTGGCCGCTTTTTCAGGTTCTTAATCTTACACAGTCAGTAGGACTCCTTGGACCTGGGATAATCCCGTCGCAAGGCCTTACCTACACACAGAACACAAACAGAATAAACGCACACATAGTCATACATGCCTTGAATGGGATTCGAACCCAGGACCCCATTGTTAGAGCGAGCGAAGACAGTGCCTTTGACCGCGCAGCCGCTGTGATCGGCTCTCTTGCAACAAACGGTTTCAAAGAATTAAAGTGTTTAGAAGAATCACTGTAAGGAAATTAGTCATTCGTACGAGAATTAAATTACTTATGTGCTTTCAGTATTGTGTCCTTTTTGTTTTAGGAAATATACACTCTTCCAGTATGGAAATTGGGTTCATACGAGCAGTAAAATGTTCCAATTCTTATTTACTACAATAAACTCTCCGCGTACATTAATAATTTGTTGACAACATTCATGTTCTGTTTGGCCATTTTCGCCGTCCGGTATCCTTCCCTTATTGAAGAGGAGAGCTTCAATGAAGTGAGTGAAGGCCGTTGCTAAAATGGCCCCATTTCATATGAGGGTTCCGCCAAAGTTAACAGGAAGTTTCTAGGATATTCGGGGATAGAATTATCTATAATGTTCTGGAATATTGTAGGGCATTTAAGGAAATATGAAAAAAAATAGATTTAAACATATAAAACGCGCCGAGATTTGAACTCTTAGGAATTCTGGTTGGGAATCTGACATCCGGCGCCACCGAGTTTGACTCATAGAGCGGCTTCAACACCGACTTACGGCTTTCTTTTTCTTTTGCGAGTGTCCGTTTATTTGTGTGTCCCCCGCTAAATATCTTAGAAACCATTTGAACATTTGTTATCGATATATTCCCTTGCAAGCTACCACAGCCGTACCATACAGTGGTACAGCAACAGTGACATTATGCACTCAAATTCCGCTAATACGTTATCTCGCTGGATACAAAAGAACTGTCAGAAAGACAAATGGAAGGACATGACGGAGCTAATAAGCTCATGTGATATCCTGTTCTACTAAAACAAATGAAAACTATGGCACACTAAACCACCCACAGAATCACAGAATGGATTGAATACATTGTGCCTGACACATAGATAATCTAATTCAATAAGTTACATCTTTATTTCAATTGAACACCAGCAAGTGGTCGAACCGTGGGACTGTGACACTGAGCTTCAATACAAACAATAACACATAACAAGAGAAAGCGGATCTGTGCAACGGTGACTGATAGGCTGTGTCACAGAGATGAATCATTTTAAGCCGAATAATTCCACGTGTGAAATTTGTGTTAAATTACACTAGTTAGCGATCCCATGTGTCAAATTAATCTCTATATCCGCTCTTTTCGCCTTCCCAAACTACTTTACTAGTCTTCCTAACAATGAACTCAATAAAACCTCAAATTATATATTTAGAAATTGCTACCCCATCTTCCTGAACGTTTCATAATTAAAACGCGAGTACATTCTCTCTAGCGAATCACGTGAAAAAAGGCCACGGATTAACACATTCAATTCAATTCAATTCAACTTCGTTACACAGTGACGTATGCGTCCGTTAAAGGCCTAGGGCGAAGATATATGGGAGTAGTGATTCTACATATCAGCTCCATTTTTAACATAGATAGTATCATATTTAGGGGTGGTTAAACTGCGGGAAAACATAAGGGGCTTTCAAATGAAAACGCATAACTCACACGGCTCGCAAGTTGGTAATACTGAAATTTGCTTACGGGATGAACATCCAAAGTCAGAAACTTCTATTGCTCATAACACTCCCATTCTACACACGTAACAGTTTGAATTGAATTTTAAGTCAAGAACTGGCTGTGGTCAGGGGTTTCGACGCCGGATTTACGCCGCAGATTCTCGGATTTAATTCCGGGCGACCTTATGTAAGGTTCCTGGTGACTTAGATGGCACTGGAGCAGGTTTCTCTCCGAGTGCCTTCGGTCTTCCAATGCTAATCACCATACCTCCATCACATATCACGCCCCTGAGGAGCGCAATCGCCCTAACCAAGCAGCTCATTAACACCAGGAAAAAAAAAACTCATTTTATTCGCTTTTTTCTTATTGTTTCCCCTTCTTCCTCCTCCCCTTCCTGCCAATGCATTTTCTAAATTTTCTCTTCCTCCCCATTCCACTCTCCTATATTCTTCGTTTTCTATTCATGTACTTATTATACCTTCTGTTCCTTTCCATACTTATGCACTCTCCCTTCTTCCTAGTTTTTATCTCTTTCTTTTCCACATCTTCAGTCCTCTCTTCCCCATCTTCCTTCTCTTCAGGGTCCTGTCTAGCATAATTATGCCCTGGGTATATGAAAGGGTTAAGGTGACAGCTTCATCTGCGACCGCGCATTCTGCTGGATATATAGCAAGGAAGTTAGTCTCTGTTAAGTCAAAATTTACAGTTCAACTGACGTCCATTTTTTTCCCCCTTGGCACTACAGCCCCAGTGGGCCTAGGCCTCCCTCCATGAACTTCTCTGTTCACCTCGGTTTTTCTACGTCTTACACATACGGTAGGACTCCTTTGGCGGGTGATCAGCTCGTCGCTGTACACAAACACAGAAAAACGCACACAAACATCCATCCCCTGAGTGGGATTCGAACCCACGATCCCGGCTTCCGAGCGAGCGAAGACAGTGCATGCTTTAGACCGCTCGGCTACATTGACAGGCTCAACTGACTTCCATAGCAAGTAACAATTCTTATGCAGCTGACTAAAGGGTACGTACAACTACATCTCAGAGTATCAAGGACCAGAGTCCCATAAAGAGAACATTAAAACGACAATTAAAGAAGAGACAAATTTTAAACTTTATATAGTGACGGCGGGTTCTAGAAATTATATGAAAGCAAAAGACAAGAACAAGGTCGTATAATTAAATCAGCGAAAATTAAGTTTCCAAGAAATGTGATGTAACACATTAGAGAAAATTAAAAACGAAGACAACACGAATTAGTTAACAATTCACACACTAAATTGAAGAGCGGATGAAAAATAGTACCTTCTGGGATATAACGGTGTACAGCACGTTAAATGTCAACCGACGTTTAGGAGAAACATACTGCCTCCATCTTCAGGGTCGAATAAGCTGAACAAGATACCGGCGTGGAAGCAAATGTCAATGGAAATTTCGGATTATACGTATTGGAAACAAGACGGGAATGGGAGAGTGAACCTCAGTTCCCAAGTCAAAGTCAAAGTCATGTTACAACTGACGGTCAGTCTGTCTGTCTGTCTGTCTTGGTGTCGAGCCCCAGCTGGGGCTCATGACCAGATGTTTTCTTCTTTGTGAAAGTTGCCGTCCTGTCCATTTGGGAAGCCCTCTCTGACGAGAGGTCGGGTCAGTTCCCACTGACTTGACGCGAGACAATAAAACCGCCCAGCTCTGACACGATCACCGTGCGAATCATTAGGAGACCAGAACAGGAACAAACAAATCCTCCAGTTTTAGAAGCCACCCCATACTCCTGTTCTTGTCTCCTATTGGTTCGCTCGGTGGTAGTGTAAGAGCACGGTCTAAGGCATAAAATGTTTTCGCTCGCTCGAACACTGGAATCGTGGGTTCGAATCCCACTCAAGACATGGATTTTTAAGTCTATTTTGTGTGTGTGTGTGTG
>NW_019738450.1:33415-37316 GCF_002891405.2 Cryptotermes secundus
GAAATGCGGTCCACACTTCTATTTCCCTCCTGCTTCCCATACGTATAATCCGAAATTTCCGTTGCCACCTGCTTCACGCTGGCATCTTGCTCGGATTATTCGAACCTGAAGATGGAGGCGAGATGTTCCTCCGAAACGTAGGTTGACTTTCAACAGACTACCTGGCGTTATAAACATCCCGGACAGCGTAGTCGGTATAGCGACTGGCTACGGGCTGGATGACCAAGGGGTCGAAGTTCGAGACCTTGTGAGGGCAAGAATGTTCACTTCCCCATGTCGCCCAGAACGGCTCTGGGCCCTACCCAGCCTCCTGTCCAATGGGTACCTGGAACTCTTTCCCCAGGGGTAAAGCGGCCGGGGCGTGAAACTGACCACTCACGTCCAACTAGTGCCTAGATCAAGGAAACGTGGACCTATACATCCGCTCCCCCATACATTTTCATGGCGTACTAATTAATTAGTTAAGGGCAGGGGCAACTTTACGTTTACATGGCGTTATACCCCAGAAGAGCTTACTCTTCACAACCTCCGCTGTGAGAACCTCAAATTCTACATGAAGAATGGACGATTACCTACAGATATGAATGAATGAGTGATCCACTTACACAGAAGTGACAATTGAGATGCCAAAACTTTCAATGGCGGCAGAGAAAGGGGCTCTGGACATAATCCCTCGGATGTAAAACAAAGGAGGAGGGAACGAAATGTACTTCTAGATAAGCTACTTGTTCTTATACCGTTTGTGTCGATTAATTATCTCCTCATGATGAATTTCCCATTCACAGAACTCAAAAAATAGTGTCACGTGATAAAGTGACTACAGGAAGGTTCGATTGGTAACTGGATTTACTGAACACTTACAAATCTTAAGTACACGCAACTTTAGCGCTATCGCTAATTCGCACACTTAGCAGTTCACTACAGCACGTACCAAATCTTCTGTTTGCTGTATCTTCATCGGTCGTTTCTGGTAACGGCTTTCCGCAGCTCTCCTTTTTTTTGCATAACATCACCGGGGACGTGACATATTCTTCTGTTGCATGTACAATCAATGTTACGCTGGTAATTTTTTCTATGCCGTAACCTAGTAACGGCTCTCTACATGCTACACTATAATTCCGGTATACTTAATGGGGGTTGTGCCGATCACAGTGGTCGCAAGGTCTAAGGCCCACATACACACAGTTTGGCCTTCCGATCGACCTTACAGGCAAAACTATGACAGTTTACCCCTTCCCTTTCCTCCCATACACGCGCAGATAAAGCGGCAGCTTCATGCCACAGTCACGGTCTTCCAGCCTATAATGTTGAGTCACACACGTCACGTGCTACGGTCCTGCAGGCAGAACTGACGGACTGACGGGTTTCCCACAGGCCAACAGTCCAAACAATTGGCCGGCCGGCCGCACCACACACGTCAGTTTTGCCTTTCAGTCTTCAACTGTGCAGGCCGAACTGGAGGCCAACTGTGTGTGTATGGCGTCCTAAGGCATGAAATGTTTTCGCTCGCTCGAACACTGGAATCGTGGGTTCGAATTCCACTCAAGACATGGATTTTTAAGTCTATTTTGTGTGTGTGCTGTTCTCAATAGTTAGCGGCCTTGCATCGGGCTGATTCCCCATCCGAGGAGTCCTACCGGCTCTCTAAAATTAACTGAAGTGAAACGAAGCGTTTCACGGATGCCCCATGCTCCAAGTGGGAGCAACAGGAATAGAGAGACAGACAGTGGGTTGTACTAATAATTTAATAGGTGGACTGTACCTCTTTGCTGTGTGCTGTGTTTGCCCGCTGATAGCCAACAGTTACACCGCTTCTGAATTGTTCTCGGGAGACATCACGTTCGATTCGCCTGCACTATACTGACTGAATTCTTCCGTGTCTTTCGTAACTCCCTTCAGATGAATATCTTGATATAAGGAATAACCACCTCCTCGCTTATTCTTCCAGGATCGTCTAACATGCCGATTAGATCTGCGATTGTTCTAGTGGTGATTATGAATATTACTTATTTTCAGATACAAAAAAAGGTAAAGTTGTCCCTGTGCTTAACTAATTAAGCACTGTGCCATGAACGCATATGGGGGAGTGGATGTGTAGATCCACATTTTCTTGATCTCGGCACTAGTTGGAGAGCGGTAAGCTTCACGCCCCGACCGCTTTACCCGCGGGGAAAGAGCCACCGGTACCCACTGGATAGGAGGTTGGGTGGACCCCAGAGCAGGTCTGGACGCTGTGGAGAGGAGAAAATTCTTGACCCTACAGGGACTTGAACTCTGACCCCTCAGTCATCTAGACCGTAGCCAGTCGCTATTCAGACTGCGCTACCCCGGCTCCCATTCTCAAATACAAAGCTATCCCTGTAAAGGGCCATGAAGGCCAATTGGGTTCTTAGTCGTCGAGGCTTCCACATTATCTAGATAATCGAGTCACAGGCGGCGGTGAGGCTGTCAGTCTTACGAGTCGGCCGCGCTTTAACCACCAGGAAGATTGCAGGTACTTATTTCTGTTTGAGGTTGAGTAGATCCCAGGGCCACATGGCGGCTTGATGACCCGCAATACACGGTGAATTAAAGAAAAATCCAAAATATGCTCTCATATTTTCCCACGCTAAACAAATAGTCGTTGCAGATGATTCAGTGGTTTCAAAAGCCTATGACGTATCCATCCAACTACTAGGTATTTCAGTTTTTAGCATTATACTCTTACATATTAAAATTATAGTCGTCAATAATTTTGTTTGGAGCAGCAACACCGATATCAGGTTTACCTCATGTACTGAAATAATTCTATATAGTGCCAAATACATTAAGGAAACAACGTAGACACCTCAGTATATTTTTACGTAAATTTTCAAATTACAGGGGATGCATCAAAGTAAATCATAAGTTATTCTTTCATATCTTCCCAAGCTAAAAAATCACTGCAGTCAGTATAGCGTATTTAATAACCTATGATTTTATGCTTCCAACTGACAGACATTTCAAATTTTCTAGAATTACTCACATAAAAATTAGAATCATGGCAATAATTCTGTTTGGCGCTGCAATGGCGATATTAAGAACTATGTAAGGTAAAGAGAGCGTGGGTTTTCAAGAAGTAAGGGCAGCACTGCGGCAAAGAAACTGACCACAGACTCCAGGAGAAAAGTAGTGCAGCTGCAAAAATCAAGAAGATTGGTTTCCTGAAAGAACTGTTAATTTCGATAAGAGGTGGAATTGGAATTGTGACCCAAAAGTGTTGATGTAAACTTCCGCTGAAAACTATGCGACTATTTTGGATAGATAAATGTAATTAAAATCTTTCGAATATGAGCAGTTTCTTCTTCATAAATGATAAGAATTTGGAGGTACTGAACATCTGTGTTTCTCTCGTTCCTTTCACTTTATTATGGTTCTCTTTTACGCTTGACATTTCTCTAAAAAATGTCGGCTACCCGAAATAACGAACCACTATTATTTAAAATTAGGCTTACCATTTTCGTGGGCCTTTTTTTTTTTGCAAATTTTTGGCTTTTATTTATTTTTCCAATATATGCTGCTTTTGAGATCATAATAACTCTCATCCTAGACATATTAAGCTATGTGAACGCAAAAAGAGTACTAACAGTTCACGGTGTTATCGGCAAAGAAATGCCCTATCTTAATTATTCCAAATATGGCGCCACTGCCCTACTCAAATAATTCTAAACAGTGACACATGTTAAGGAGACAACATGGACTCCGTGTTATGGCAGGTTTGTTCAAATTTTCTTTTTAGAGTTCTAGTTTTAACAAGTGGCAGGCTTAATATTTTGTTTAATGGAGAAGTCTGACAAAATTACGTCCCAGAACATGTGAAATTATTTCCTTTACACGTTATAATCTCAATGAGAATGTATAAATAATCGGCTGTGCAGAGAAA
>NW_019738451.1:0-202 GCF_002891405.2 Cryptotermes secundus
GGTTTGACTGCTTTATTGACTTAAAAGAAAAAGTAAAGCTGTCCCTGTAACAGGCCGTGGAGGCACATAAGGTTGTGAGATGTTGGTGTTCCCACATTTTCTGGACAATCTGCTCATAGGTGGCAGCAAGGTTGTCAGCCCTACATGCCGGCCGCCTTTTACCCCTAAGAATACTCCAAGAATATTCTTGGTACTAATTTCT
>NW_019738451.1:3747-12047 GCF_002891405.2 Cryptotermes secundus
GGCACCGTTGGGTTATACGAATGCTTCAAGGCCTTCCTTCTACTAAACAACCCGCTTCCATTGCCGAGATACAAGGCGCTCATATTATAAGGTAAGGTTATAAAAACCATCTTTTAAGATCATTTTAGTGAAAGTTTCATCCTTCAAGGCGTACCATTCACTGCTCAAATACTAAACAACCTGCTTCCATTGCCGAGATACAGGGCGCTCATATTATAAGGTAAGGTTATAAAACCACCTTTTAAGATCATTTTAGTGAAAGTTTCATGTTCCTATCTCATATAATTTAAGAACAATGATGAATAAATCATTTTCGAGCAAAATTTAAATGGACGGCTGAATATATTACCGCCGGAGAGACGGCCGCGGAATTTAAATGAACGCGCGAAAGGGTTAATTATAAAGAAGTAATGACAAGAGAGTGCGCACTTTTGTTTGCTCTCACAGGTGCTTGTTGTTTCCAGAATAACTTCATTCAATTTGTTCTAACACTGATATGTTGTCTTCTGTTACAGGTCAGATGAGTGTAGCACAGCCCTTTACATGGGGGGATGAAATTTCTTTACTGGATCCTGATCCAGAGCTACCCGACCTGAAATTGCCATCAATAGAGAAATGGATAGGCGAGACCAGTGCTGAAAAATTGACAGCAGCAAGCTCACTGGAGAAGCCAGTGTTTGAAGAGACAGAAATTGATAAATCAAATTTATATGGGAATGAGACTCAAGAGTCCAGCATTGGATGCTATGGAAGTTGTTAATGACAATTATGATGATGATGATGATGATGGTGATGAAGACAATGATGATGGCAGTAGTGTTGTGGAGGAGAACCAATCTGATTATTCCAGTATCAGGAGTGGGAAGATTCAAGGTAAGAGTCTACAGAAAATAGGGAAGACTGCCACAAGCAGGGACGTGATCAAAGTAGGGCAGGAGCATAACCCTTGTAGGAAGTTAATGCTTCATAAATCAGAGGGCATTTTGTTAGTAGGCAGACCTGTTGTCAGGTGGCTTGATTCAGTTGAAGAAGCTTTGGAGGCAGTGGGCATTAGAAATTTGAGATGAAAGACACAGGATCACAGCTAGTGGAAAGCAGTCATAAAAGAATCCAAGGTTTATCCATGGACTGTAGCACCTGTGGAAGAAGTCATAAGCAAGACAAAAAAAGTCATTGACCTGCTCACCTGGAATAAATTAATATTGTGAGATGGAAGCCAGGCATTCATTGTAGTTGTTTATGGTAACTGACTTTCAGTTTTTCTAACTTCCAGAAATTAATATTTTTATGTTCAAAGCACCTTTCTGACTACCTTCTCAGCTTCAAAGTGGCCAGATTAAATGTGACTTAATTGTGCGTATCAAACACGTTACATAACTTGTAAAGAATTAAGTTAACATATTTTATTGTTGTTTGTGTTTTTATATGGAGAAAGAATGTCAGGCATCTGCAAGTAGCAACATAAAATATATAATTTTCCCATCAGAAGTTTTGAGCTCATAATAAACTACATAACAAATTTGAAAAAAGAAATATAAATCCATGTTAAACAAAAAGCTCAGCACCCAAGCACAAAGTGACACACCTGATGGTGATCCAGTAAGGGTTGAAACATGTCATGTTAACATTTTAATGTAAACAACCTATGTTAGTATTTTTATGTGATTTGTCATGTCGAGGGATATAAATATACTAATTTTGAATGACATACAACAGGACGCAACACATAAAAATTAATTTGTGAATTTTGAAACCAAAGAGCAATCGCGGTGGGTGCACATACATTCACCAAACAATCTAAAAAAGTTTAAACAAATGTCTGCCACGAAGCTGATGGCAGCTGTTTTCTGGGACAGGAAAAGAGTGCTGATGATGGAAGTCATGCAACAAGGGACCACAGTAACATCAGAAGTGTATTGCAAAATGCTAAAGAAACTGCATAGGGATGGCTATTCAGAAAAAAAAGGTGCAGAATGCTGACATACAGTGTGGTGCTTGCCCATGACAGTGCATGTCTGCATACAGCTGCTCACACTTGAGCACTGCTGGAGCATTTCAGCTGGGAGTTGATTATCATCCTAACAGCACTGATCTCACTCTGAGCAACTACCACCTATTTATCTACCTGAAAAATTGGTTGGAATCAGCACTTCAACAATAATGAGGATTTGATGGAAGATGTCAAAATGTGGCTTAGCTCGCAGGCGGCAGACTTCTTTGACACAGGCATACAAGAACTTATTCCCTGATATGGGAAGTTGCCTCAATTCCAGCAGTGACTGCATTGACAAGTAGCTTAAGTATGTACATATTTTCTTATGCATAATAACTTTTTTTTAATGGCTGACTGGAAGTTACTTTCCACATAGCCCTCATATGTTCTGTGGACCTAAAACCTTGAATTTGTAAAAAGTCAAAGCATGGTTAAGTCAGTACATTTCAAAACTGGAACTTAGAAACATGTAAAGTACAAATACAGTTGGTACAAAACAATACACTTAAGACAGAATTTAGAAACAGCCCTGGGTACAATATGTTTAAGGATGAAACTTTGTATTATGGTCTCACTATTCTGTATACAGCAAGGTTGTGATTAATGCAATATTTCATTTAGTATGAATTGTACAATGATACCAGGTCTTGTTTAATGTGAACCAGAATTCAGATAATGTGAGGCTAGCACATGCGCAGTTGATATTACCGTTAGGGTTTTAGATGCTGCAGGTGGTAGTGATTTTGAAAAAGAAACTGTTATAGAAGAAATAAGAAATATCGGAAGAGAACTTGGATTTGATGGCCTATGAAATGACGATGTTCAGGAACTGTTCAGTTCGCACTTGGAAAAATTGACTGATGAACTTTTACATTTAGATCAACACAGAGCGTTCGAAGAAGCAAACAAAGATGTCAAAGAATGAGATAATGTGCAATTGAAGGAATTTACTCTCAAGGAATTTTAAGATTTCTTTAGAGCTGTAGAAGTCATGAAGCAAAGAATTACAGCTGCTGGCCCTAACCTCAATTGAAGCATGCGAATTCATTGAGATGTGGATAAAGTGCTCTGTGTCTAACAGCATATGTATGAAGATTTAAAGAAAGAGAAAACAGTTCAGTCCATGTTGCTAAAACATTTTGAAAGGCAATAATGATGTTTTCATGATTTTAAGCTTACCTTTAGGAAAAATATTTAGAATTTCTTTGTTTTTATTTTGCTCTCTGTAACTACTGTATGACTTGTTAATAATAAATTAAAAATATAAGTATATTATTTTTATCCTTTATTATATCATTAATAAACATGTAAAAACTTACATTTACATTTTATTTTGTTGTCGTTTCAGATAATGAAGATATAGGCCCACAGAGTCCCACAAGAGGTACAACTCCGAAACATCCATTAGTGGCCGCCATAACACCTCAACTTTCATCTCAGAGCGATGATGTCAGAGATGAAGAAGGAAGTCTCATTATGTCATCTCCATCACCAGTAGCTTCCCAGGGTTGTTCTGTGCCTTTTCAAGTGTGTGATGTTGGATCATTCACAGATGCTGCTGTTCCTCTTGTGTACTGTTCTAGACATCTGGCTGCTTCTTTCCTACTGACAGGATGTGCTGGCTTCACAATCACTGACAGTAATGTCAGGGTCAGTGTGAAGGCACTTGCTCTCAGCTGCATAGCCAACATTCTCCGTCTTTCCCCCAGTATTATATTTCTCAGCGTAGACAAGAATAAGGAACCCACTGGAATACAAGATGGTAATAAAATACATACTTCAGTCCATTAAAGTTGGTGGGCTTAACACATTGAAGACTGGTAATTTGGTTGCCCAGTGCATCTGTTGTTTCTAGCCACTTTCTAAGATGAAACAGTATTTTTCAAAAGCATTCATGACTATTTGACTAATCCTCATACTTAGATGATTTGAAGACTGGAGTATATAGGAATGTTCAGCAAGCATTCATTGCTATTTATATTTACAGTACTCGTATTGATGTCAGTGTGTCATCACTCTTACTAAAATATAATCTTTATCTGACACTGTGTTCGCACAGACAGACGATCTGTTATTACATCTGCCATAGATGATCTTTCATTACTAACCAAAACATTTATACTATTATTATAGGCATATCACTGTAGTCATGAAAGATAGATCCTGGGGTAATTGCATGTAGGAGATAATTCATGAAGAAGGTTACCATCTCAATAAATATATGTATGTACCACTAATTCAGTAGCATGATGCTGGGAACCAGATCTTAGCTTGGGATTATTGACTAGTAATAGAACTGAAAGAAAGTGGGTGTCCTTGGAACTGTGCCTGCTAAAATGTTCTGCTGAAAAGTATATTCATTGCTGAATTTGTGTATTTATGAATATGTACGCATTTTACTTTTCTCTTCAGCCACTGTTCTCATGTTACCTGATCCAAGCAGGTGTGTCACCATGACTCCATTGTAGTATGTTATTGTCGATGCTTCCCAGCATCCATTTACAATTTTGTCTCACAGTTCCTCAACAGTTTGTAGCTCCTTTGTGCAAAGATGAGAGAAAATTTTCAATGTGAAATTTGTAGCTTACACTTTCTGCTTTCCTTGTGAGACTTTTTATTATTTCATATTTAGCTACCATCAGGACTCTTGCATTTTGTCTGTCCTTTACCACTTATACAGTCATGTTGTTAGCATAGCTGTTCCTGTCCCAAGTCTATCCCCCATCACTCCCTCTCCTCAAATACAAACATATGAGAAAACATTTCTTTCGCTTAACTTTTTGACTCGTATAATGAGAGTAGCAGATATTTTTGTCTTAATGCTATCTCATTCAGGTGATACTATCACAGAGTTAACAGGTCACAGCAGGAATGCACAGTGGACGTATGTATAAAGCAGTAGAGAAAATTAATTAGTGTCATAGCTGCTTTATGCTGGTTCCAAATAAAAGGGTAAAGCCACACTATATTCTTACATGCAGGCAACTGGATTTGCAAGTGTGCCATCATAATGGTGCAATGCATAACCCAGAAATGTTAATGAATTATTCATTTCTCTGCCCACAACTTTTGCACTGTTAATTAACATTATTCACATTTTGTGCCCTTGGTGGAGGGGGATGATAGTGGTTGCACAGAAAATACAAAATAAGATACTGTATTAATGTCAAAACTATACTACGGACCTCCAAGCAGTTTATTACATGTATACAAGTCTAGAATATACCATTATATCCACGGGAATATAACAAAATTGCAACAACTGACTTGATGATATGGAATATCACATGAAGAGTTTTTAACCTTATTTTACGCCATACCTTTCGTTTTTATAATAAGTTTATAGTTCATTCTGTTTTTATACAATGTATTAATTATCAAGTATCCAGCTTTACTATCAGAGTTGCAGTTCAGTAGTGTGTGTATGGTAATCATGTGTTTGCTTGATGATGGCTTTATGAGCTGAAACATGTAGCTAAGCTAATTTTAGCCTTGACCATTGTATTGCTGTGTTGCGATGGACTCTAATAAAGAATTGTATATAAATAACACAACAGGATGCACGAAATGAAAATTGTACTATAACCCTCAAGACAGAAAATGTTGAAATTAAGAATGTATGGCATGTAGGACAGATCAATTATGAAACAGAGTATCTTCTGCTGACAATAATTCAAACAAAAATATAAGCATAATGCATATTATTATGTAGTATTTTGCTGGTAGGCTAAAGGCAGAGACTTGGGCAGGATGCAGTAATGCACTTGTAATGATTTTTAAGGACTGCCGTAACTTGAATGTTTAAACAGTTTACATGTAGAGAACTTTACCTCCCCTTCTCCCCTGCTTTTTTCATGCTTTCTGCTGAACACACACTGTCTTGTCATTTAAGATTCCTTTTCTGTGGGAGGGACCCTTCAAGTAAAATACTGTTCTTTAATCTCTTCATTGCTGTCTTCAGGGAGGCACACAGTAGCGTAGTGGTTGAGGAGCTATGCTACAAGCTGGAAGGTCGTGGGTTCAAGTCCAGATGAGGTCATTGGATTTTTTTCAGTTGACCTAATCCTTCCAGCCGCACTAGGCCCTGGGGTCAACTCAGCCTCTAACAGAAATGAGTACCAGGAATTAATTAAATAATTTTCCTGGATAGTAAAGCATGGTTGTCGCGTAAAGTTGACAACCTTACCGCCATCTTTGAGCCGATTGTCTAGAAGATGTGGGACCCTCAACGTCTCACAACCCAATGGACCTTCACGGCCTGGTACAGGGATAGCTTTACTTACTTTACATTGCTGTCTTCATCTTGTCCACCTGTCGCTTCACACTGCATGGAATATGTTACCAGAAACCCTTCAATCAAGTCTAGTCTGAATTTCAAATGGTCATCTTTCTGACCAAAATTTTTGCTACAGATGAGGGAATTGGGAGCTGTGGAGTTGAGTTGCCTTTCTGAACAATTTCATGTACCACTTCATCTTCTTTCCCTCCACTTCAAGCCATCCAGACGTATGAGTGAAAGACTGCGCTTATGACTGCAGCATAGCCATACTTACTACTGGACCCTATGGCTATGTATTGAAATTCCTACTCATATGACACCAGAATACTGTGAATCCCCGACATGTCTACAATATATTCACAAGGATGATGAACAGAGAAGCTATTTGCAGAATTACAGACAGCAAGCAGCGTTAAAAAGACCACACAAATCGCATTGTGAACCAGCTCCTGACAGAACACTGAACACTGCAGCTACCAAAAAAGTCAAATGAAATCAAGGAAGATGAATCAGTTTTTATGTCGATCTGTGTATTAGCTACAAATAGCTAACAGAATCACTTCAGTTGGCTGTCTAGAGCACACTTGTTCAGATTCCATAAAAATTATTTCCATGAAAGTTGGTGGTTTTTAGTGCATGACAGTGACAAAGGAGATAATTTGTTTTGCACATATTGGAAGACCATTTCTTTACCTACAAAAAGAAACACCAGATTGACTATGGTAGTTCTAAAACTCATCGTAATACACAGTAACAAATTTAATGCTCCATGGCTTATGCTAACCGTCTTACAGTGTATACACTTTTTCACCTTATTCTTCACTTCCACACTACATGTTTCAGCACTAATATGCCATCCTCAGGTGTCTTTATGCACGTTAAACTATTGTACTGCATGCCATGATGTCTTCATTCTAAAATGACTAAAATCTGTATTCGTCATATATGCCGATGAATTCTAAATAATAAAACTTTTCAGGATTCATCCTACGTCGCACTCAAACACGCGAATTACGCCAATCCTCTTTTATGTGAGCATTCTTCCTACATACATTTGTGTATATTTAACGTGCATAAAGACACCTGAGGATGGCACATTAGTGCTGAAACATGTAGTGTGGAAGTGAAGAATAAGGTGAAAAAGTGTATACACTGTAAGACGGTTAGCATAAACCATGGACATGAATCAGTGTAACAGGACGCTAAAATATGACAAATTTAATGCTGAATGCTGCAAGTAAACTTGTCATTTCAAGGCATGCAATATGGGAAGAACACAAAACATACTCAATACCGTTTATTAAAAAGTTATTTTTTTTATTGCTAGTGGGGTGGGACTAAGTCCCTTGTACTGTGGCCACTTCTGGCCTATTGTACCAGCCCCAGATGATAGGTGAGGGTGATTGTGGAGCAATTGTTGGAATGAAGATTGGCAGGGGAAACCAAAGTACTTGGAGAAAACCACCTATTAAAAGGTTAAGAAGACAATATCATTACTCAAACTCCAACATGTTCTGAGATTTGAATAAAGTGAGGGGAAGTTTATAGAGTGCACTACTTCATATGTACCTGAGTACTTCTAGAGGACTTTGTACTGGTAATTACATTCTTCAGCAAATTGGAAAATAGTACAAGCCAGGTGTGTTATATAATTTTGTCAGGTTAACTGTAATCTCTTACAGTGTTACACTTTAATTCTATTAATATGCAGTATAGTATATGTGTGATTTCAAACATGTGGCAGCGAATTAAGATTGCAAGAAACTTAAATGGTCAACATCTTTCGACTGCTAAGGTTTAACAGATACTGATGATATTTTTGTTCAGATTCATATTCATATTTTTTGTTTTTGGCAATCCATATATATATATATAATTGTGATTATATACCCATGTAATTAGTCATCTCTGTATTTTGTAATTTGTAAATAAAATCCATTTTGTCAAAATATATTTTAGTCTTCTCCATGTCACTAATTATTCCTTAAAGAATAAATCAATAGAATTTTAATTTCAACTTTCAACTTC
>NW_019738451.1:12973-18112 GCF_002891405.2 Cryptotermes secundus
ATACCTCGGCGGATTCTGTGATTTCACTCGGAATCTCTTGTGATACTTGTGACCTCGTGATACTCGAGACACTCGTGATACTGAACAGTCGCCGGAGCTAAACTCTCTCATATATATAGCCAGCGCTTGGACGGGATAGAGAATACCTTATCGAAGAGTTAGTTTCATCCATTGCTTAGGAAATGCTAGCAATGGCAAACTGTTATTGCGTTTCCATGGAAGTATACGCTAACTGTTCTAGCGTTACAATTGAAACGACTGCTGGATTCGGAACATGTGGCAGGTTTTTACATGTTTTTACCTGTCACGGGTGTGACATCTACATAATAGGCACACAGAAACACGTGGATGTTCGAATGCAACGTTGTATCAAAATTTCGAAGCGATCGGTGAAGAAGTTTCGGAGATCTTCGGTAAGACTCAAACAAACATTTACGTTTTTATTTATATAGATTGTGATTATATACCCATGTAATTAGTCATCTCTGTATTTTGTGATTTGTAAATAAAATCCATTTTGTCAAAATATATTTTAGTCTTCTCCATGTCACTAATTATTCCTTAAAGAATAAATCAATACAATTTCAATTTCAACTTTCAACTTCCTCACAAAATAAGTTACAAAACTTCAGCCATGCAACAAACCTTCCTTGTCTGTTTCCTCTGCTACAGCAAATTTGTATGGCTTTAAATGAAGTAGCTTTGTCATCCTTTGCACTGTGACACTTCTTAATATTTTTGTTTCTAGTATTGGTTTCAACAGTAACCAGTATGTGCTTTGCTGTACTTTCTGCTTCACAAAGAAGAGAACACACTTCTTTGTTGTGCAGTTCTTACAATGTGAGAATGGCCTCATGAGTGACAGGCTGAATTGGAAATTAGTTGATTACAGTGTGATAACATGCTAACACTGCCAGGTAGGTTCCAGGATTTGTCAGACTCCATATCTTATGAATTTATGTTTTATTTTCTTTTTACAGGTGAAGCTGGTGGAAGTGGTGAGTGAGTTGTCTTATGTTACAATCTACCACATGATGGGCAACTCTGACTTCCATAGCATTTGTGTTCCTGAAGGATGAAGATGTGAGAGTGAGACATGCTGCAGCTAAAGAAATTGTAAGGTAAGTGTCTATTGGTGTAATGTGATGGAGGGCTGATTTTCTAATATTCTCAAGAACTTGGCTTCACCATCATTACGATGTAAACAGGTTCTATGAAACACAGACAAACTAGCCCACCACAAAACAAAGTCATCAGTTATTAGAATGGTAACAGGAAGAATTATAAAATTAGTATTGTCATGTAACTATTAAATCATTGTCCATTTCATGGTAAAGGCACAATAAATATGTTTCTGCTGTAACAGTAACCATGCAATAGCCAAAGAATTGTTGGAAGCAGTTTCTTTATGTGGTCTGTGCTGAGATTATATAAGGTAAACTAATAGGAATTTTTGGGAGGTGAGAATGTGAGAGACTTGCAGCCATGAGTTAGTTGTGAGGGGGTCCCCAACCAGCGAGGACAGGAGCCGTTGAGTCCAGAAGCTGTAGAAAGAATCCGTGTTGTCAAAAGTCACTACCAAGTAATGGGAATATGAAGACATAACAAACTGAGAAGATTTTGTGTGTGCTATAGTGAGAAGTCAAGTGTATGAATTAGCAAGAGCATCATAATTGCTTGTAGCTACAATTTTTAAGTGTTCAATAAATCCAGTTACCAATCCAAGCTCCATATGTAGTCACTAACATGTGGCAATATGTAACATGCATTTTTCAATTGTAATTTGGATCATAATATATAAATATTTGGGATATATACTGTGTACTGCTTTTACCTACATATAAGGTCCCTTTCCTGATGATGGAGGTAGTGTGTTCACCTGAAATGTTGGTATTCACCTGCTGGACTATAGAGAGTTGTAACCCAGAAACCCAAGATACAGAAAACCCTTACTTAAACAGGAAAGTGTTCGCTTCCCATGGAGTTACATTATTAGCTAATCAAATTGTATAATTAGTGATTTAAGTTGCTGGAACACCTGTATGAAAATCATGCGTTATGAAAGGTTATAGTAAATTCACACCTATATTGACTCTGATTCTTATTTTATTACTCTATGTTATGTGATATTTTTAGATATGCACTGTAATCATTATTTCTATGTCCAGTTGCTTAACCACTACATCGGTAGATGTGTAGCTCTAAGCTAAGCGTTAGCACTAGATTGGTCAGCCTCACACTCCAGCTGCTTTACCACTGGGGAAGCAGCCCTCAGTACCCACTGAAAATGGTGCTAGGGTGTCAGTGCAGGTGGTAAGAGGCAAATTACTGACCATGCTAAGAATCAAACCCCTGTTACTGATTTGTTATGATGTAAAGTAAAGAGTTATAATATGATATTGTAAACTGTATTATGAGCATGTTCTTTTTAAAATAGTTTGATTATTCACTTCTTAATTGCTTGCCATTTTGTTCTCTTTGTTATGCAGACTTGTTCCAAAGCTGTTCTTCCCTTTGGACCACCCACAACAGGATGCAGCAACAGTGAAAGGAGCGGGCTACAGTGAACAGTTTCTGTCTGAAATGTTGGCACCTTCAAGTGATTCTAGTGGTTCATCTGCTTTCCTGCAGCTTACAGATATCAATAGTCTGCCAGCTCCGTTCAGTATTCACTCCCCTTATGCAGTGTCTGGAAACTTAAATGGCTGTTGTCATCGAAACATCGACACAGCTCTCTCTAGAATTGTGTCCCTTTTGTCCAATTCTTTACTTATGTCTTCCAGCAAATATCTCACAGTAAGTTTCATTCATAATGTTTGAAATTACATGACTCATTTCACCAAACATTATGGTTGAGTGAGTAGTATGCTCAGGAACTCTTGGATTCAGATCTTGAAATCTCAGCTCAGAGACCGCATATCCTGACTGAGATCTTACTGCAGTTCTCCATCACTTCATACATATTATCACATCTCTTAGTGACTATAGAAGGTTTGGGATTGGTAATTGGATTTATTGAACTCTTACAAATCCGTGACTCTAAGTAATTACAACCGTTTCACTAATTCACACACTTTACGGTTCACTAAAGCACACACTTAAGTCTTCTCAGTCTGCTTTATCTTCACCACTCTCCTGATAATGGCTTCCAACATCAGACGTTCCTCTTCCTGTGGGTTGCCTCAGCTAACAGCAACAACTCACAGCGACTGTACCATACCAGTCCTCAAGCTAGTGATATTCAACCTTTTTTTGTCTGCTTACCCCCAGATCTAATTTCTTCTCAACTTTTTATCCCCAGAGTTGTTGGTGTATAATTGAAGTTATACAGTCTATAATCTACACCTAAAATAAATTAAATAAATTACACCTGAAATAATGTATTAAATAGTAAGTTTAAAATGAGAAAAAGGAGAATCAAGTTATTAAATAACAAATATAGTATTGTCTATCATATAAAAATGAATAAAGGAACTAAGGTATTTTAGCAAAGCAAAATTATGTGGTTAAATATTTTATCAATTATTAATGTGGTTCTGACCTGTTAATGAGATGACTTAGCTTGTTTCTGGCACTCCAGCACCTCAATTTGGGGAAGAATTTTAATTTTACATACCCAATATGTTGTCTTTGCGTATGCCAGGTTGAAGACGGTTGCTCTAAGTAACTCACTAACCCGGTTGGTTATATTGCTTCTGGGCTTCACCAGCACAGTCATTCCTGGCTTCAGTCTCCTCGAGATCCATGACCAAGATTTTTGGGAACTGACCCCTCTTCCTTATGCTTATTAAGTAATGCAGCTAATAAATTGACATTCTTTTCCTGTCTTCAAAAAGCATACAAGAATTTACTGGGTATCCCATCTAAGCCCGTTGTTTCACAATTTTTTAAACATCTGACCTACTGCTTTATTTCCTCAATTGTAAACTTATCACACAGCATATCTATATATGTTTGCACTAAATGAATATTTATACTGTTATTTACAATTAATATTTATAGTTAGAAAACAAGAAAGTCACACCCACAGTTTGTAACATCTTTCCAGAGAAATAGCAGTAGTTGTACATAGTGCGCAATTTTAAGCACCCATATATGATAGCAGACAATAAATCATGCTGTTACATCTTGTTGCTCTCATGGGAGCTACCTAATGTTATTTTTGTTACTTCCACATGGATCGAATGATAAGTGAGAATCAGTGTTCACTCTACTCCTGCTTTATTAAGACACCGAAATTTGATACAGAAGTATGCCTTATATATACATACAGGCTTATAACCATAGTAACACATAACAGTATAAAGATACTGTTGTTACACACATAACTGTAGTTACACATGACAGTAAACATCACTTATGTAACAAGACATAACCTAGTTCTAAAATTGTTTAGTACGATGTTGCCAACTCTAACATTATATTTCAGTATTTGAGAGTTGCCAACATGACACCTAAGAGGTTACAGAAGCATGACAGTAAATAATGTTGTATGTGCAAATAAAATGCAAGATGCATTGCTCATTTTTCTCCCTTGTATGGTTGCAGTTTGGTTATTGTGAAGCTTTGGCTCTGTTGTCTTCACAGTATCTTACAACAGTGTACCAAAAGGCATGGAATTATTTTCTAAGCAATAAAGGAGATGGCCAAAAACCTGCTATGAAGAGAAGCACAAGGTTAGTATGTGTCTTCTTTTCATTTATTTATTCTTATGGTTCACTGGCTGAGAGAGGAAGTAATAAGTTAATTATGTGAATTATATAGTGGTGGGAGATAGTAGTTATGAATTATCCTGAGTTTCTTTTCCATTGTTTACCTGTGGGTACTGTAGAAGTTTATTAGGTTGGCCAGTCTCAAGGCTGAT
Source organism: Cryptotermes secundus (assembly GCF_002891405.2). Taxonomy (NCBI): domain Eukaryota; kingdom Metazoa; phylum Arthropoda; class Insecta; order Blattodea; family Kalotermitidae; genus Cryptotermes; species Cryptotermes secundus. Next base: position 17,838 of record NW_019738451.1, read on the forward strand.
TTCACTATGCAAGCAAAGATACCGGTATTACTTAGTTTCTAGTCTTTGATGATCTGGACTTAAATTGCTCCATCTGTGTATTTCTCTCATATATCACAGCTTACTATTGTTTGGAATTAAGCACTTTTCTGATTGCTATTATATATATTGGAGAGATTGTTCAGCAGTAAATTCTGACATTTTTTATTATATTTTAAACTACTAACTTGAGGTTGTTTTTGACAGGTACAGCTAATTTTCCTCTAAAGCATGGCAATTTGAGACTAGAATTGTAT
>NW_019738451.1:20422-23275 GCF_002891405.2 Cryptotermes secundus
GTTTAACTACAGCTCCTTTTTCCAGCTGATTGATAATTTCAAGTTTCTGTTGAATACTTAACACAACACGCTTCCTTTTAAACCCCGACATTTTGCTAACGCACTTGAAGATCTATATTAAGAAACTGATACTTACTTTCACAATGCACTCTCACACTGAGATGGTACCGTTAAATAACCTGGGGCGGTGTATTTGTCCTTGAAACTTTCCAAAAATTCTTGCATTCTTTCACCCCCACCCTAGAACATTGTGTTCGCATAACGGGACGAAATAATGCAGAGCTCGGTTCACACTAGTGCGAAAATAGTGTTACAACTCACCATGTGAAACAAAAGTGAATGAATATTAAACAACATATAAACTTAAAAAAAAAAGCCCCGGTTAAGCCGCAAACCGGTTAATCCGCCCCCGGATAATCGAGAGTTGACTGTATGTCTTAAATATGATTTGTTACCTTAAGAAAAAATTGAAACTTACGTATTTAATGGCAGGTGCTTAGAAAAACATTTAAGCAAAGTCAGAATGAAATAAGTGAGCAGTGTAGCATTGTGCATAGTGAGGAACTTGCTTATTTATACACATCACATATTAGCATACTAAAATCTTTTATGGGCTGAGCACATAATTAGAACAGGGGAGAGAAAGGATGTATAGAGAATTATGCTGGGAAAACGAATATCATAAATGTGGAAGAAGATGGATATGTATCATCAAGATATATCATAAGTAGGAGATTCTGAAAATTGGAGGTGAATTGAACTGGCATGGGATTGTGTTCAATGCTAAGTTTTGGTATTAGTGGTTTTCAACCATATCTACCCAAAGGAACCCAAGGTTTATGGACGTTGTGTTGACATTCATGAATTTCTCTGTAGCCAACAGGGACATGAAGTCTCATCTTCAGATCCAGTGGTCAGTCCTGCAGGTGGTCTTTTGTCTACAGCATTGGCCATTCTGACAGGATCTCCTATTTCACTGGATCTTAGTTGTCAGCAATGGTTGATTCAGTTAACAGGAAACTTATTTTCAGATATGTCATTCTTGTACCAAGCATTTACTTATGCTTAACTCTTAAGCATGGAAGTATTTAAATCCCTGGCCCTGATCTCGTGTGAGAGGAGCTTCCATAGGGAATTTAAATTTAGGCATGTGAAGTAGAAAGCAACTTGGAGTCCTTGTTCCCTTCACAGACATTTTTGGCTGCATTTTGTGGTCCTGATATATAACACACTTCTCTATGTCCCACATAATTTGACATAGCTTCCCACAAAAATGTTTTCACACATTTGCTTCTGGTGCCTTGATTTGTGTTATCTTCAGGTTCACTGTAATCATCACCTGCTTCTGCTACACAGACATCACTAACAGATTTACCATCTGAATCAAAATTACTCTCTTCAGAATCAGAGAAGCATTCATACACAATACCTTCAGTATTCATATTCAGTTAATTTTTAGTAGTTGATGCCATGTCTACTAACAGCTGAATTATATAATCAACAAATTTTCAAAATAATTTGCTCACTGAAAAATCAATAAATCCAGTTTATTCACTTACCAATGATAGCCTGGACCTTCATCTCAAAAAAGTATGCAACTAGAATTCATGTAGTTTGAATACTGTTCATGAAATGGAAAGGTAAAGCAGTAGTATTCCTGCAATACTTAGCACTCCGCAGTGGCAGAGTGTGCATTGCAGGTTACTCCCATACTAATGGGGTAAATAAAGTTGTTACATGCAACACTTAGGGGATTGTTATAAGCAACAATGTTTCTCTTACAACAGGAATACAACCGTGTGCATGTATGTGAGCATTTATAGCAAAAGAGTGTGGGAGGTAGTGATTGCATCTTTGTATGATGAGGAAGTACATTGCACTCTGTATTCCTTGATATGATATGCTGCATTATAAATACATTTCCTTCATATAATTGTGCTTGTGTATAGGCTTGGCAGTGTGCAGTTTACATTCTTCTGATACTTGCACACCAGGAGAAATGTCTGAACATCAGAAACAACTCTGGGGTGTATTGAAGGACAAACAGGTATAACATTTATCATTTTCTGAAAGTAATGTACTTTGTCTAGGACATGTTTGAGGGTATGTAATATTTTGAATAGACATCTGTATGGAAGAAAGAGTCCTGTTTGTTTAGGAAGGTGTCTGGCATGGTACCAGATGATATAAAAATCTGTATTGGTATCTGATGATGTTGCACACTCACAGATTTTTCATAGTAATATGTGACAGTTCAGTACCAGTGTAATGTTTGGCTATTTGACCACTAGAAGCAGTACTCATGTTGTTCCTGTTAGCATCTATATAATTTACTCATATGTTAACCAGTTAAGTGGATATGATGTCTTACACGCAGCATATGCTACTCTATATTGTAGTAAGTATGACCACTGTACACATTATGAATGTTTTCAGCTAGACCATTGTATATATTGTGATCCTCAGTAGCCATGAGCTTTTGAAGAAAGTACAGATTCAGCCGCGCCATAGCTCAAGTGGTTAGTCGTTGGCTTCCCACCGTGGCAGCCCGGGTTCAATCCCGGGTCTGGTCAAGTGGCATTTGTGGTAAACAAAATGGCACTGGGGTGGGTTTTCTCCGAGTACTTCAGTTTCCCCTGTCAATCTTCATTCCACCAAGTTCTCCATCATCATAACCACCCGGGGCAGGTACAGTAGGCCAATCAGTGGCCCCCATGCTGAGTGGACCCAGCTGGACTCCCCCCCCCCAAGGGAATTTAAATTAATTTAATTACAGATTCGGTACACAGGTCAATAAGCAGTGTCTGTTATCAGTGAGAGCCAGAGCTGGAGTAGGACATAGTGAAATGTTTC
>NW_019738452.1:0-226 GCF_002891405.2 Cryptotermes secundus
ACTTTGGATACTGATCCATTACTCATTCTCTCAACATTATGCAAGTGTCATGATGGAAGCATATCTTTTCACGTCATATGTGGAAGAAATATAAAGACGTGGTGAAAACATGGAGCCCTTCATTCTGACATCATGTTACAATTTTCCATTTTTTCCTTCCTTTAGCTTCCCGTTTTCCATAATAATAATAATAATATATTTTACCGAGGTGACGCTACGTGGGGCT
>NW_019738452.1:254-492 GCF_002891405.2 Cryptotermes secundus
ATGACGAAAGTAAGTGAACACAGCTCAACACGTTACGCCTATCAGTTTGGGTAGGTAAAGGTAAAAGTATCCCTGTAACAGGCCATGGAGGCCCATAGTGTTGTGAGGGGTCGAGGACCCAAGATTTTCTAGACAATCGGCTCACAGATGGCGTTGAGATAGTCAGCCTTACGCGCCGGTCGCCCTTTACCCTCAGGAATATTCCTGGTACTCATAAGGTAAATTGAAAAAAATCCAC
>NW_019738453.1:0-6585 GCF_002891405.2 Cryptotermes secundus
ATCTCTACGGCGTATTCAGTAACGTAAACACGTTACAATATTAACACATATCATGTACTTATATGATTAAAATATGACACCAGTTTCAGATGACAGAACGACACACTGGCTATCCAATTTGGTTCTACATTAATCTTTTAATGGATTACAGAAAGTACTTTTGTACCCTTCAATAAGGTTTGGGACAAATAATTTTACTTCATAAAATACCACTAATGAAAAAATGGATGAATATCTCCTCTTCTCTAGTCCCGAAAAAAAAATACACCGTGAGGTGTGAAAACTGTTTTAGGAGCCGAGCTCACAGATTGACCTTCTCCTTTCCCCTTGCATGGAGCTCACTGTGGACTGCTTTGTGTCGAGTTCCAACTCTTTCTCGCCAAATCTTCATTTTCAGTCCATTCACTGTCAGTGCAAACCTCCAGATGAATTTCCTCTCAGCAATTTGAGAAGTATTGCGCTTCCATTTAACAAAACTTTTTGCAGATGGCTAAGGTTGCCTTGTGGGAGCCTGTGTGACTTGCACTGTGTCAGGGAACATAGGGCACAGATATCTGTGTTCATGGTGAGGTGCCCCAAGCTTGCCAATCATTCCTGAACTGCCAGAAGGTACAGTTCCATGCTTGCTGGGACTTGCTAGAATACGCACATTGACGTGGGTGGCCCTGGGATGTCCATCCCTGTAAAGTCACAGCAGAGTCATGGTGAGAAAACAGAACCATCAGCAGCAAAGCAAAATATATGTGAAGTTAAGAAATTTCCATGTTTCATCACACAACTTACACACATTTTTTCCAAAATTTCAATGAAAAAATTTGATGCATGATTTATGATGATGTATACTGCAAAAAATATCACCATATGTGCCATCTAATTTTAAAATGATACATTTCAATTTAAATGCCTCAAGTATGATGGTTACAAATCATTTGGGACATGGAGTTGTGCTAGTACAGGCAAAAGATCCGGATGCATAATTTCCATTTCCAATTCCTTCAGGATAAACAGCTTGCTGACTACCTGGCAAAGGCACTGCACTTTCATGGAATGACAGGGTAAGGCTTCAAAAGTAGGTGAAACAAGAACGAGTCCCTAAAGGTTTGGAGTAGGTACTTATCTTCCAGAACATTCTTCCAACATGTGGCCCAGATTTCCTGTGTTCAGAATTCAAGAAGAGGAGAACATATTTCAGTGCAGATCATAATGAAAGAGGATTCAAGATTAAAGGACAGAATTGGAGGTAAAAAATTGGACATCAATCTGGCAACTGTTCTTTTGAACTTATATAATCATCTTCGCATGAGGCTTGTTTCATGTCAAGAGTATGATTGATTTGAGGAGGGCACTTACCCAGCTTCTGACATTGTCAAGGATCACAAAACATAGGCTCACTAACCTGTGTTCAAAAAAAGACTTAGGCAGCCACTTAGCTCTTTGCTGGTCACACTCCCTTACTGAAAATGAAAACACCAAACTGGGTAGAAATGAAGCTCCTTTCTATCCTGTAAAAGTTCATCCTGCCATTATTATAAATGAAACTTGACACAATGTTGAGTACAACACAGCGTGATTTACTGACTGAGAATCTTCATGAAAGCCTGGGCTGGGCTGATCACTCCAGCACAGCTACTCAACTGCTAAGGGAGAAAATCAGAAGGTCACTTTATTCAGAACACATTTTGACCTACCAATTTTTGCCCCTATTATTACCAGAATAATGTCAAAAACCATCAGTATGTCAAAATATGTTCTGAATAGAGAAATACAATAAGATACAATATAAGCAACCTAAAACAGGCACAGGCCAGGAAAGAATATGAGTAAATCAATAAGGATTTGTGTCAGGAGGTAAGGGAAGGTGTGACAATTGAAAAATAGTGGAAGAACTTGGAAACAGTTCTTAAAATTGCAGCAGAGGAAAGTATTGGGAAAGCTAAAAGGGACTTCAGGAATGGCTGGTTTGACCAAGAGTGTGAACAGGTGAGAGTGGAAAAGAATAGGAAATGCCAGAGTGCGCTTCAAAGAAATTTACTAGAGCAGCAACAGAAGAATATCATATCCATTTTCTTTAGCCAAGGTTGTTTATCAAGAGAATCCGTCCAGGTCCAAGGCTTTGGGTTCATTTTCATATTATGATTATTTTTTACGGTGAGGAGATGTTTCCCCACACCCGACCCCCAAACCGGAGGATCACCCCTTATCGGCTGTCCGTGACTGCTTATTCAATAAATTCGCAGCTTCCCTCCAAAACTTTAGGGCATCGCCTCCATCCACAACCTGAGGATGCACCATGCCATGGTGACAAGGGAGAATATTTGGACCAAAGAGAGATGTAGTGGAAGGAGGCTGGAGAAAACTGTACAATGAGGAGCTTCATAACTTGTACTCTTCTCCAAGTATAATTAGATTGATCAAGTCAAGGAGGATGAGGTGGGCAGGGCACGTAGCACAAATGGGGGAGACAAGGAATGCGTATAGTATATTGGTGGGAGAGCCAGAAGGAAAGAGACCACTGGGAAGAACAAGGCGTGGGTAGGTGGACAATATTAAAATGGATCTTAGAGAGATAGGGTGGGATGGTATGGATTGAATTGATCTGGCTCAGGATATGGACCAGTGGAGGGCTCTTGTGAACATGGTAATGAACCTTCGGGTTCCATAAAATGCTGGGAAATTCTTGAGTAGCTGCAGAATTGGCAGTTCCTCCTGAAGGGTTCAGCTCCGTGAGTGAGTGAGTGAGTGAGTAAGTAAGCAAGCAAGAGAAGAATACTGTGATGTGAAAAGGAAAGGAAAAAGGATTCATAAGAAGAAAAAGGATTATTATGAAAAACAACTTAAATTGCTACAAAAATGTGATACTAATATGACAGTTGGAAGTTCTACAAGCAAGTGAATACAATGAGGGATGGCTTCCAGGCTAAACCATTGAGTTGCAGGATTACAGATGGTAACACTCTCTCAGATAAAGCTGATATCCTGAATAAATGGAAGGAGTATTTTCCAAATCTGTATGATATGACAGAGGATAAGTTGGAAATGCCCCCACAGTGGATAGTACCATCTACTGTTGAAGTTGAAGAAATACCATTACCCACCATGCAAGAGGTGAATTTTACAGTTTTAATACATTAAGGACTGGCGATTTAAATATTTAAATCACCCTGGGGCCGCCATTATTAAACCTACTATCCTAATTTGTGGACTGTTCACTTTAAAAATTAATATAAAATCTCCTAATTAATTTTATGAAAAAAAAATTTTTGGAGAACACTTCCCATTACTCCTAGAAGTGCTTGAGGGCATGATATTTCTGGAATCATTCCCCTTTGTGAAGTGGCATTACACAGAACTTGCAAATGTAGACATACTCCATTTTTTGTGAACTGTGCAAACACGGCATTGCCTAGAAGGATGCTTCCCCTTGGAATGTTCACTCATCACAAATTTCACGAGGGTACGTTTCCGCATATCACCCAAGAGTCGCCCTGGGGGGTCCACATGAGGCCAGCGTAGGCTGGGAGTTGATGGGCCCAGTCGCACTAAGTCTGTGCCTGAATGCTTTGTATTTCAATTTTGAATCAGGGTTTAGATTTTTGTGATTTTTTTTTTTTTTAGATTTTGTACTATCCCCACAATGTTATTACCTGCACTACTGTCGGAGCTACTGTCACTTTTACTGTCTGTGGCCACAATTCTTTGTTCTCCCCTGTCACTGCCATTCTCTGAATCACCATGACTACACGTCTCACAAGGCAGGTCAGCTAGCTCATCGGAGAAGAATTTGTCCTTGATCCATACTCCACCAACTACTGGCTGATACATACAGCTAGAAGAAAGCAAAGCGTTTTCCTTTATAGTGGGTTAAGATAACAGCGAGGTCAAGTTACTGACTGCTAGGTAAACATTCAAGAGTTTTATTGCACAGTATTCACTGAGTTGGGTGGTGCCAGAGCAAGGTATAGCGTCTTACAACCTAACGTGTCCTAAAATCATGATATCATGCGAACAGTCCTCAATGTGTTAAAATTGAAAAATAACACAGCTTCAGGACCAGAAGGACTGCATGCCAAACTTTTAAAGTAGACGAAATGAGTCTCACAGACTATGGAAGTTGATTGAGAAGGTGTGGAAAAAGGAAATATTTCCCAGTCAGTGGAAAGAAGGGTTAATATGCCCTATCTACAAAAAAGAAAAAAAAAAAAGATAAAATAATGTGTGAAAACTATTGTGGTATTTCTTTGCTAAACACAGCATATAAAGTATTCTCAGTTGTACTATTTCAAAGACTACAACTCACTGTAGAGACAAGTACTGGAAATTATCAGTGTGGGTTTACGCCTGGAAAGTCCATTTCAGACCATTTTCATTCAGTGAGACAATTACTTGAAAAAGTGAAAGAATATGGAGTTAATACGTACTAGATGTTTGTAGACCTCAAAACTGCCTATGACAGCAATGATAGAGCTGGGCTCTTCAAGGCTATGGAGGAATTTCATCATCATCATCATCATCAGTAATCTGTCAGACGACAGGTCCACAGTCTCTTCCAAAACAGTTTCTCCACTTAATGCGATCTTCTGTTTTCGGAAAGAGACTATCCAGGAAAAGTGATAATGTGGTAGTTTTTCCATTTGCTTTCCACATCGCAGTACAACAGCCGTTCAAACCACTCTGGTCACGCCTGTTGCTATCTCGAGCATCATTTGCTCTGTGCTTCAAGTCGCTGCTGATGACGCTGCTTCCGACATCAGTTTTCGGTGTCTCTCTTCGTCTGATGCCTACACTTTGATCTGTCCAGCAAGGGAGGCCCTGCCTGTAGCTATGCTACCGCTGGTATAGCTGGTATAGGGTCCTCGGCATACTCAAACCCCCTCACCACGATAAGGTGGAGACACCAAGGAGGGGGGGAGGAATTTCATGTCCCCAGAAAACTTACATGTGTAGTGGATCCTATTCTCAAAACTGTAAGATGCAGAGTTAAAAAATTTAATGGAATAACTTAATTTTCTGAGACTCACACAAGGATGTGCACTGTCATGCCTTTTGTTTAATCTAGCCCCAGAGAATGTTGTAAGAGAGACCAGTCTGGATGTAAGAGGTACCATACTCCATGGATCTCTAAAGATATTAGCATATGCTGCTGATGTTATTTTTGGTAGATATGAAAGAAAATCTCTGGGGGGGTGTGTTTCTAGAGGAAATGTCATGCAGGCGTTACAACAAGAAAAAGTGCGAAGATCAGAAGAAACATCATGGATACAAGATTGGAACATGGAATGTAAGGACCTTGAATCAAGCAGGAAAATTGGAGAATTTGAAAACGGAAATGCAGAAGAATGAAGTGTCTGTTCTAGGTGTCAGCGAAGTGCGGTGGAAAGGACAAGGTGAAATAAGAAGCGGTGATTATACAGTGTATTATTCCGGAGGTGAACGGGCTGAAAGAGGTGTGGCAATAGTGGTGCATAAAAGTGTAGTGAGGAGTGTTGTTAAGAAGATTGCTTGTAATGACAGAATTATTGCTCTGAAGTTAAAGGCAGAACCGGTAGATATACTGATTATACAAGTGTACATGCCAACATCAGAGTATGAAGACGATGAAGTGGAAAAAGTGTATGACACAATTGAAGAAATTCTTCAGGAAGATGGAAGAGGAGACACAAACAGCATCATATTGGGAGAATGGAATAGCATTGTTGGAGATGAACCATATCAGAATATTGTTGGATCACATGGACTAGGAAGACGGAATCACAGAGGTCAAATGCTTATTGACTTTTGTGAACGAAATGGATTGATTGTTACCAACACTTGGTTCAAGAAGCCAAAGAGAAGAATTTACACATGGAAGGCACCTGGGGATTGGAGGAGGCATCAGCTGGACTACATCCTTGTGAAACATCGATTCAGAAACAGTGTGAAGGATGTGAAGACGCTTCCTGGGGCAGACATTGACTCTGACCACAATTTATTGGTTGCCAAGTTCCGAACCACGTTGAAGAAAATTATAAGATTTCGAAAGCGCACACCCAGATGGGATTTGGAGAAGTTATATGCTCAAAGACAAAGCGTGCAAGAGACTCTAGAAGAGAAACTCGGTGCAATTGAAGGTGAAAGCGGAAATGCTGAAGCGCAGTGGAACGATATAAAAGAATGCATGTTAGATACTATCAGTGATTTGGTAGGTAAAGTTGAGAAGATAGCAAGAAAACCATGGGTTACACAGGAGATGATGAGTAAAATGGAGGAGCGAAGGAAATGGAAGAATGTCAACAATGAAGAAGGCAGGAGGAAATAGAGGAGACTGAGGAATGAATTGAAAAGAGCCATGGACAGGGCCAAAAAGGAATATTTTGAGAAGATATGTAATGAGATCATAGAATTTCAAAGAACAGGACTTTAAGATTTGATGTACATGAAGACAAAAGACTAGGATGGAAAGAGAATCATGGGATTCAAAATGTTGGCATCAAAGACTCCCAGGGGAATAGAATAGTAGATCAGAGGCAAGTGCTGAAAATTTGGGAAAAGTATATTACAGAACTATATGATCGACCTAATCGGCCAGAAACCTTAGAAGTTGAACCG
>NW_019738453.1:6963-7282 GCF_002891405.2 Cryptotermes secundus
GAAAAGGAACCAGGGATGCAATTGGGATGATGAGAATTATAGCGGAACGAACTTTGGAGATAGATGAAGAACTGTGTGTTTGCTTCATAGACTGGCAGAAGGTATCTGACCGGGTAAACTGGACCATATTAATGCAGATCCTAAAAGAAACAGGTATCGATTGGGGTGAAAGAAGATTGATTAGCAAATTCTACATGGCTCAGAAAGTCAGAGTACGACTGGACAGAGGGGAGACAGGAAGTGTGCAGATTGGAAGAGGAGTTCGACAAGGATGCCGTTTATCACCAATTCTGTTCAACTTGTACAGCGAATGCCTTAC
>NW_019738453.1:7818-9163 GCF_002891405.2 Cryptotermes secundus
GAAGGAAAGATAGATGGGCGGATAGAAGTGACAAGAAGACGAGGAAGAAGACGTAAGAAGATGCTGGATGACCTTGGGGACAGAAGAGGATACTGTCATTTGAAGGAGAAAGCTCTAGATCGCATTAAGTGGAGGAATTGTTTTGGAAGAGACTGTGGACCTGTCGTCTTGACAGAGTACTGATGATTAGGGCCCGGATTTTTGACCTAAAAACTATAAATATATGCATGCACTTATGACCCAAAATTATGTCAAATATGACCTAAAAGTGTAAAATATGACCTTAAATATTAAATGGGACATAAAATTTCACAATTTTAATTACAACTTTTACTAGAGTTCAAGAATAAAGATGATGAATATATGATAGTAGGTCCTACTTATCAAATTAGCCCTATTATGTCTCTGAATTAAAGAAAACTGATGGAATTTCGACATTTCGTACTGGATTAAACCATTCATTGTTTTCTTTTTAATACTGATATTTGCGTTCATATTTTAGACAAACACTGGTGCACATGGTATGAACACTAACTTAACTCTGTTATCTAAAAACACCATTTAAAAGAACACAAGCTATTCACGTCTCAATTTTCACTGAGTTATTCACGTCTCAATTTTCACTGTTACAATTGCAATTTATAACTACATGCATTTTCAAATTTTCAAATTTGAAAGATCGCCGATTATCACTAAGGATAGTTTTGTATTTGGAAAAACTTCGTTCCACATCACATGATGTGACAGGAGCATATTTGTAGAATGTCAAGTCGTTTTGTGACAATTCTGTATCATCTTCAAATGTTGCTAGTTTACCGGAAAGTATATCTGCAATCTTGCATAATGTTGAATAACCAGCATTCCGATGAAGAACACTTTCTATTTTGGTTTTAATCCTGTCACTTATTTCACCAAGAGTTTGGTTTAGTTCATTCTCAATGCTCTTTACAGTGTCCAAAGTGTCACAGAGTTCAGTCCCTACAAATTCCAGGCGAGTTATTGCACCTGAAATTGAACAGAAGTTTGACTTTATGTATGCCAGATTTTGTGCTAGAGTGGTAGAGGATAAGTCCTTGACAGCTTTAATTGATGTCGACTCACTGCTGTCAAAGCCATTAAACATTTTCTCAATGGCTTTGTAATTTTCACAATAATATGCCACAGCATCCAACTATGTACCCCACCATGTGACAACAGGCTGTAGAGGAAGTGGCAGTAGAGGAGCTTCTTGTTTAAATTTCTGCACTCGAAGAGGGGCCTTGATGAATATTTTCTTTCCGTTTGAAACTAGCCTATCTACATCAGGAAAATGTCCTCGAACTTCTTCAGCCACTCTATGCAATGC
>NW_019738453.1:9694-21963 GCF_002891405.2 Cryptotermes secundus
AACATTATGGAGCCGAAATTTTACATTATATCAAAGAATTGTTTCTAAAATGACAAAAATATGACCTTATTTCAAAATTATGCCAAAATATGCTGTAAAACCAATAAAACTCTAAAATATGCATTTATATGCACAATAAAAACGACATAATTTCAATAAGAATGACTGGAAACATGCATAATGACATTTAAAAATAGGAATACACTCTAGGAAAAAAATATGACATGTCATAGAAAACCGGGCCCTACTGATGATGATGATGATGAAAGAATAGTCAAAGAAGCACACACAAAGGTCAAGAAAGCAGCATTACAAATTGGGTTTAAACATTAATGAAGATAAAACTAAATTTATGGAAGTTAGCAGTAATAAAACCAAAGAGAAGCATAACATAATAGACAATAAAAAGTAAGAGAATTTCAATATCTTGGGTCCACAGTCACCTGTGATAACAACACTGATGTGGAAATTAATCACAGAATAACAATGGGAAATAAATGTTATTATGGAATGCAGAATTTACTACAATCAAAACTTCTAAGAAAAGATACTAAATGTAGAATATACAAGGTGTGTCCCAAAAGTCATGAAATATATATATATATATTTTTTAAATTTACTGATGATATCGGTACAAAGTGTTAATATTCTTCAAAGTACTGTCCATGAGCATCTATACATTTTTTCCACCGACTCTCCCATGGCCGGTACGCCCCCTCAAAGACCTCGATGGGAACCTCATTTAAAGCTGTTGTCACGGCCGCTTGGATAGCCTGAATGCTTTCCTTTGATTGCAGTCTTCATCCTCGGGAACAAAAAGAAGGTGGCCGGAGCTAGGTCGGGGCTGTAGGGTGGCTGCGGCAGCGTTGCCACGTGGTGCTTCACCAGGAACTCACGGATGAGGAGAGACGTGTGGCTGGGCGCACTGTCATGAGGCAGCCGCCAGTTAGCGGCGATATCTTTTCACACGCGATGACCATTTTCCTTAATCTTTCTAGAACATCCACGTAGTAGGGAGCATTGATGGTCTGTCCTTGGGGTAAAAACTCTTTGTGGACCACACCCTTGGCATCGAAGAAGACAATGAGCATTGTTTTCACTTTGGATTTGCCCATCTTCACCTTCTTTGGTTTCGGGGAAGGTGAGGTGTACCATTCAGCACTCTGGCACTCCCCGTAGGCTTGCTTAAGCAGTTCGTGAGTTTCGGCAGCTTTTTTGTTGAGCTTTGTGCAGAACTTAACTGCCCAACGTTGTTCGAAATTATCCGCCATCGCGCGCCGTGACGTGGTCACAAAACACAGGTGCACTAAATCAGCGATACTGACGCCTCCGATGCTCGAGCAGACTGACCTTGGGCGCGCTGTGAAGCTAAAGTCCTCCCCTTCCTAACCCAACCAGTAGGAGCGCAGGAAAGAAATGTATTTCATGACTTTTGGGACACACCTTGTATATAACCCTTATAAAACCTGCTGTACTTTATGGTAGTGAGAGCTGAACACTCACTAATTTGAATGAGGATAAAATGAAAATGTTTAAAGAAAAATTCCATGGCCCAAGCTATGTAAATGGAGTATGGAGAATAAAATATAATGATGAATTATATAAATTATTCAAAGAACTAAATATAGTGCAGTCAAAAATAAACAAGACTGAAGTGGCTACGGCATATCAGAAGGATGGATGAAAGTTTGCTCTGCAAGAAATTAACCTTCTCCCAGCTAGTAAGCAGCAGAAAGAAAGGAAGACCAAAATTAAGATGGCTGGATAATATATTGCATGACCTAAGAATTTTAGAAGTGACAGCTTGGTGGAAGAAGACACAAGACAGGAATAATTGGGAGGCTGTTATAAGGGAGGCCAACGCTCACAAAGGGGTGTAGCGCTGAAGGAGAAGGAGAACTGTCAGCTTCCTGCCTTACGTGATTTCACAACAGTCTGTTTTATCAATATCATGAATGGTATGGAACACAAACATCATATTTTCTTTCTGTATTGCTGTGATTATCTTCTGTTAACTTTTCTGTGTCTCAAATAGATGGCAGGGGCAAGAAAGTTGAATTTGGCTATGCAAGGCATATCTGTAACCCAGTTCTTACAAATACTGAAGACATCTAGCATGGGAGATGTGTCAGACTTCTACTAAACATTACTGGAAGGACGTCTTGTTCCATTTTGACTTGTCAGGTAAGATGCATCTTCCTTGTTTGTTACTAGCATTTAGGTAAGAGGGTTAAACAGCATTCCAGTACTTCAGTGTTTATCAGTAATGAGAATTAATACTGAAGGGACATTAGTATGCAGTTCAGGCACTAATAACAATGGATTAAATACAGCCACAGCTCGCACAACATTCCGGATAAAAATCTTCACACACACATACAGATATACAGTAAAACTTGGTTATAGAAACATCGGTTTCTGTGACACCTTGTCTATTGCGTCAAATATTCAATGGTACGAACTAATTCCTCATAAAGCAACTGTTTTTATACCTTGCTTAGTACGACATGCACAAATGCATCAACCTCGTATGTAACGTCATTTTCATTCCTGAATTTCTCTGATATCGTGGGAAAGTTTGATGTGTCTGCCCACCCCCACTTTCCCTACTTGCTGACGTGACTGTCCTGGAAGAATATGACCGCGGGCTGCAAGAGAAGCGTGGGTTTTATGCGAAAACAAGGGTGTGGGGTGGGACTGCGTGAATAGTGCAAGAGGACGCGGCAGGTTGTTAACTGCATTCCTTTCCTAGAATCTCGTCTAACAGGACCTCACATTGTCTACTTACCCTATAGTGTTCCTGCCTAAACCCAGAGAAGTGCAGTAGTGAAAACATGGCAATGAAAAGGAAAGTTTTAAGCACTGAAGAGAAAGTTAAAGTGATTCGTGAAATATTGTGTGTATTGTCAGTGAAAAGCGCTGTAATATGTCTTTGATATTACACATTTGGGCAATTCCACGTTAATGTTAAGTTAGTCTGTACTTCACTATGTATTTCACTAAAAAATGTAACATTTTAACTTGGTTTTTGGTAGATTTTTATGTGACTAACATAAGGCTACTGTGGAAGTCCAATTTCGGTTACAACGACATTCGTTTATAACGACACTATTTTTACGTCCCTTTGATGACGTTATAACCAAGTTCTACTGTATATCAAAATCAGAAGACCTCATGATGTAGTTATGGTACATGTTACACCAACTAGTAAACTAACAGTTCATCTTTTTAGAAGCTAATGGGAAAATCACTTGTACACGGTACAATCTGAAAGTTCCCGAAATTTGAATTTTGCGGGCAAATG
This sequence comes from Cryptotermes secundus, assembly GCF_002891405.2. Taxonomy (NCBI): domain Eukaryota; kingdom Metazoa; phylum Arthropoda; class Insecta; order Blattodea; family Kalotermitidae; genus Cryptotermes; species Cryptotermes secundus. The sequence continues at coordinate 12,999 of NW_019738453.1, forward strand.
GTTATAAGTACATCGAAATACCGCTAGGTGTCTCCCCACACACACACCCTTCTTGAGTCAGTGTGGCAAGCGGCGTCAAGACGAGTGGTTGGGTTTATTATTGGTGAATGTATTTCCATTGTTGTGTTTCCGTGAGTTTGCAGTTTTGCAATGGCTGACCTGAGAGAGCAGTGTGTCTGTATAAGGTTTTGTTTTAAACTTGGGAAAACCATTGCAGAAATGCACCAAATGTTGAAGCAAGCTTTTGGTGACAACAGTTTAGGCCAGGCACAAACTTGCGACTGGTATAAGCATTTCAAAAATGGCCAAACATCGACTGATGATGACGATCATTCGGGACGGCCGTCAACTGGCAGCAAACCAGAAAATATTGCAAAAGTTAGGGATCTGATTCTGCAAGATCATAGACTGACCATCCAAGACCTCTGTAACACCTTGGGACTAAGTTATGGTACATGTCAACGAATTTTGTCAGAGGAACTGAACATGAGGAGGATTACGGTGAAGTTTTTTTACTCAGGGTACCAAATTCCATAAGAACTTCTCAAATCATTCCTGAAATACAACTACCACTTCAACAGGTGTACACATAACACTAACACATCTAGACTGCTGAGCCTCTCTGGTATGCATGGTATCTGTCACAGTTTCATTGGCTTGGATGAAAGGTAGGACTACTGCCTGCAGCAGCTTCAGTTCCACCCTGACTCCCAGCTGGTTCCATATACTGAAACAAAGCACACCTATGAACTCACTGTAATGTTTATGTCCTTGTCCAGGTGTTTTAACACAATCAGAGTAGTACAAAGTGAGGGTAAAAATTACCAAATTTACCTCTCTGATTATCCATGCATATGCATTTGGGAGTGGAGAGACAGCTCCATTCTTTCTTAACCTTGGAAACTATAGTCCATTCGCGGAGACGAGACAGTTAGCATAACAAAGCAAACCCCACGTCGCCACAGCTGACAGCAAGGAGTGGACAAAGCGCGCAGTTACTTCAGTGTACTCACTGCATTTGGACGCACGTTAACCTGCATTCAGACTGAAGAGTGAACTTTGGACACCCCTGCAACGGGACACGCATCACATGATCGCTGCACGATTTCATTCAGAGAGCGAAGGAGATACCGTGTGCATTTGTTCACGAGGACTCTCTCGTCTCCGCGAACAGACTATAGATGTAGGTGAGTGAGCACCTTCATGTCATGGCCAATTTACCACAGGGAAATGAAACCCCAGTGAGCCCCAGAGTTGATCTAGACATGGCAGCAGAGGAAAATCTTGGTACCTACCAGGAATCAAACATCAATTCTCTGGGCATGCAACTAATAGCCCAATCATTACACTGGCCAAGCTATCCTGGCCCCAGTACCTGGTACCACAGGGTCCAACTACACAGCACAGTATAGTGTATATATAGAATTTGTCTATCACAGCAGGAGGAGAGGGAGAGAGAGACAGTTGTAGGACACCCAGAGTAATGAGTCCTGTGGGACTTGGAACGAAGAATGATGTGCTGGTGAGGGGACAGCACCAATTTATGAGAAACAGATTTAGGTGCTTCAAGTGTTGAGGCTACTTGATACTTAATCACTGCATAGCAGTCACAATTCTTGTGGTGTGAGGCAGATTTTGTTTCCAGCAGTGGAACTTTATGACACCTCCCATTGTTTCTACATCATTCCTAATACTGAAGGTTGTAGGAATGTATGGCCTAGATAATAAAAATTATTTCAATCTAACTTTCCCATGGTGATATGTCATTTAACACTTTTCTTCTTTTTTTTTTTAGAAACAAGTAAAGCACATCACATTCAGTTTCAATTTCAATTTTCTTGACCAAAGAGATACTCTGTGCTTACTGTGTGCCTGTCCTAGTGAGAACACTGGTGAAGAATGTAACTATAATTCAAATAGTAATGACAACTAAGGCTAATGTGAGTGTAATGCCCTAGCGGCGCAGGGGGGACATGGAGGTATCCCTCCCGCTGCTGCCGCCGCTGTAATGCCGTGGTACAGGGGGGCGTGGAGTCAGCCCGCCTCTGTCACCACTGTAACTCCGCATGTAGGGGCCGTGGAGGTATCCTTCCTCGCCTCCACTAGTTATGTCGTAAACTGGTACTCCTGGTAACGTCGCGCCGTCGGGGGTGTGCAGGTACCCCTCCTGGCCTCCACTGGTTATACTGTAAGGCGTTAACGCAACCATCCTAGCTTACACTTAGCTAGGATTCTCCTATATCGGAGTTTCCTTCTGTCATACAGGCTGCCACCATCTATTTTCTGTTCTTTCAATTGTTGGTACTACTCCCTGGCATGTAGTCATACCCCTTCTTGACCACTCCGCATATGGTTTACAGGTAGCGACTTAATTCTTTATTAATACATCTTAAAAGGGCGTTGCTATTAAGGCTACCAAACTCTGCCTGTGTGGCAGGAGCCTATCCCTGTCTATTCCTAACGCCTCTCCTTAGGCCTTCGGCTGCTGTTGCAACTCTCATTGTGGTAGGACCTTCTGGATGGTTCGAGGAAGGTGGTTGTGGAGGGTGAATCACAATCCCCGGTTCATCCTACTCTATCTATTCTATCTATTTACACTCTGATATTTACATGATATACACTATTTACACTGTTAACAAGGACTGTCCTTCTGTCTGGACTACATGCTCTCTTTTCTTCAAGTTCTCCCCCTTCAGGGGTGGAGGCTTCGCCTCTCTCTCTCTCTCTCTCTATCGGACTTACTAACGAGGACATGCATGTCCCCCTCGAGAATACATAATTTCCCTGTACCTGTCTTATTACAACTCACTATATGTAACCTTGACACCGACATATAAGTCACTCATTGCCTGACTAATATCCTAGGCTTCTACACTTTCCTGGTATCCTACCCTACGGGCTCACTGGGTACACTGGAGTTTGCCCATTAAAATAACTCAACCACACTGTTATCACCATTACTATCAAACAACAGATTATCAATCGGCATGGCTAATATGCGTAAACAGACCCACCTGAAGTACAAGATGTCGGCCCACTGCCTCCGCTAGTCTGACCCATGTCGAAGAGAGCCTACGGCTGACAACTCTCTATTCTGTTTAAAATCAGATTTCCAAGTCTCTTGACTTTCCCTCATTTATAGTCTTAATTCGCTGATTCAGCGTGGACGACAAGGGGGTAGATAGCTCCTCCCTTGTGTTCCAATTTCCTAAAGTTAGGCTTTCATTGGGTATTCTATGTGGCTGGGGGTGGACCTCTTGCGTCTTGTCGCTGTGTATTTGCTCATATGACCACCTCCAGTGGCCTAGTTAGCGGCGCGTCTTGCACACGGTATTACGCATGAATGCTGATTATCGCATTCTTAACCTCATTGCGTGTCCATGTGTTGTCATCTTTGCTCTTTCACTGCAAAACACTTTTCGCAAGTCTCCAGGCATCTAGGTAATGACTTAAATTTTCAATCCCAAATTTGATCCTCAACAGTGAGATGCAAAGAAAGGTCTTTATAAGTGGTTCAATTTAAGGGTTTGGTTTGGGGGGACAACAAAGCAGTTATCATAACCGGAATTTCTGAATACATAAAAAATGTAATTCAGATATTTATGGACCCTGACAAGGGTAGTGATTTTCTCTCCCCATTTGCGTCTGGACCGATTCTGGGTAGAAACAAGCCACCTTTCCAATCGAATTTGGAGCTTTTCTCCAGAGGTAAAGTAGTCATGGCATGAAGATGACCACACACCTCCAACTAATACCAAAGATAAGAAAGAATGCAGCTGTACTTTTCCTTCACAATACATCTTACTTGTGTGGTACTAATTAAGTACAGGGATAACTTTACATTTGTGTAGAAGCTTAGAGAAACAAAACAAGATGTTTTATCACCACTACTTTTAAATTTTGCTTTAGAATATACCATTAAAAAAGTCCAGGACAACCAGTAAAGTAAAAGTAAAGGTATCCCTGTAACAGGCAGTGGAGGCCCATAGGGTTGTGAGATGCTGAGGTTCCCACATTTTCTAGACAATTGGCTCATAGATGGTGACAAGGTTGTCAGCCTTACGCGCCGGGCGCCCTTTACCCCCAAGAATATTTCAAGAATATTCCTGGTACTCATTTATCTTAGAGGCTGAGTCAACCCCAGGGCCATAGTGCAGCTGGAAGGATTAGGTCAATTGGGAAAAATATCCAATGACCTCATCGGGACTTGAAACCGTGACCTTCAGGTTTGCAGCATAGTGCCTCAACCAACTACGCTACTGCGTGCCCCCGCCATGAAAAACAGATGGAACTGGAATTATATGGGACACATCAGCTGCTGGTATGTACTAATGACACAAAACTGCTGGAAGATGACACAGATAACATAAAGAAAAACACAGAAGTTATAACGGATGCTAGTAAGGAGTTTGGTCTAGAAGTAAACACAGAGAAAACTATGTATATATTGATGTCTTGCCAGCAGAATGCAGGACATCATGAGATAAAGAGGATGGCTAACAGATGCTCTGAAAATGTGGTACTGTTCATATATTTGAGAATGACAGGAACAAATCAAAATTTCATTCAGGAAAAGATTAAGAGAAGAGTGAATTCAAGTCATGTTTACTACCATTCAGTCCAGACCGTTTCGTCAACTTGTTTGCTGTCTAAGACATAAAAATTCACACATGAAAAACTATAATTTTGCCTCTGGTTTTATATGGGTGTGAAAGTTGGTCTCTGACATCAAGGGAGGAACACAGGCTTAGGGTGTCTGAGAACATGGTACTCAGGAGAATATTTGGACTGAAGAGGGATGAAATGATAGAAGGTTGGAAAAAACTGCATAATTAGGAGGTTCATAACTTGTTCTCTTAGAATGATCAAGTCAAGGAGGATTAAATGGGCAGGTCATATGGTACACATGCAGAAGAAGAGGAATGCATGTAGAATCTTGGTTAGAAAGCCAGAAGGAAAGAGACCACTGGGAACACCTTGATGTTGGTGGGAGGATGACATTAAAATGGATCTTAGAGAGACAGGACTGGACTGATCTAGCTCAGGATATGGACCAGTGGAGGACTTGTGAACACAGTAATCAATCTCCAGGCTCCATAAATTGCTGGGAAGTTCTTGAGTACCTGTGCAAATGGTGGCTTCTCAAGAAGGGCTCAGCTCCATAGTTAGTTATACGATTGAAATATTAAAGGACTTCTTTTAATAACTGAAGAATTTTTAATGTCATTTATATTGTCCACTCACCACATAACCTTTGCTTAACTGCAAACCATTTTAAAATACTGGTTACCTTGCAGGTCACTTTAAACAATTATACATTAGGAAGTAGCTTTTGCAGACTGAAGTTAACTCGAGGAGCTGGTAAAATTTTCGTTAAAAATATGAAATTAAGCGAGAGAGGGTTAATCCAGTTTTGAGAAGAAGAAGGTTGTTGTGCTCTACAACTGAATGCTAAACTCGGTAAATTATGTTTTATAGCAACACAGAGAATATACAGGGAATTTTGTGAAATAAGACTTTTTTGTGCGTTTTAAAAATTGTTAAGCTTTATGCATATTCACCAGGAGCTCTTTCCCCAGGGGTAAAGCAGCCAGAGGTTGAAGCTGACCACTGACCTCCAACTAGTGCAGAGGTCAAGAATACGTGGATCAATAGTAATTCATACTTACCTTGAAACTATATTTCAGTCTTCAATAATTTTCAATTTCTTTCTGTACAAAGTATTTCAATTCTTCCACCCCCTTGTTTTCTGAAACAAGGAATGTACACATTAGTTTCAGGAAGAAGTGTGTGAATAGTGGATATGATTGGTTGGTGGGTTATGAATTTTGGGGTACTACTAATTATGTGATAATTATCTTTTAAGAGCCTAGCAACACCGTATGGAGACTTTAAAGTATAGCCAAGTGGCCTGCGACACCGTATGGGTGCGCGCAGTGTTTTAAAATCTAATTTTAAAATAGAAATTCTTGTTCTACTTACATTATTTTTGGACACCAGCTTTATAAGTTGACTGTCTTCCCAACTGCGTCATCTAACGGAATGTTGCCTTCGTGTGGAATTCTTTGAAACATCCGGAAATGCAGAGTCCAACATCGCACTTCACGCACTTTGTCCGGACGGTTCTTCGTTTTCCACGCGAAGAGCACACACGACACCTCAATTTCGAAGTGGAGGAAGTCGGCCAGTGATGTTGTTTGGCCTCCTCTAATCGAGATATCGCCGATGACACAGCAGGTCGACCCATGAACCATTGAGGGCGAGGTGGACCCCTTCCAGCATGCTCCAGCATATTCCGCACAAGGGCGAGACGAAATTCTCTGTGTGACAATTTCACGCCACAGGATGACAACAGGATGAAACTGTTCAGAATCGTCAGATCCAGGAGATGGAAAAATAGTTTATTTGTCCATTTCCAAGATCGACGACTGATGCTATAACTGTTTGCCATTCTGTCCGCTTTGTCGACATAACCCATGTGTGTGTTGTAGTCAACAACAATTGCTGGCTTCATGGCATTTCCATGCTCATCACAGAAACTGCCTTCTGCTGGATGACAGTGCATGTTTGTCAGCATGTAAACGTCACATTTGTCCTTCCAAACTAGTGCTGTCAAGTTCTGTCTCACCCTAACACGGATGTCACCTTTCTTCAGTCGAAATTGTCTTCGTCGAAAATCATCAGGCAAGCCCTTCTGATTAGGTCTGACTGTCCCACAGCACGTTATGTCCTTTGTCATCAGTTCGTCAAACAAGTCTGGTGATGAAAAGAAACTGTCCATGTACAGTTTGTGACCTACGCCCTCAATACATCTGCATAGGTCCCTAACTGTAGCATGTGTTGCTGTCACGTCTTGGTCAGCACGTGTCCTGTCTTTTGCTACGTAAACCTTCATGTCATATGTATACCCAGCGGCGTCACAAATTTTGAAGATTCTGATTCCGACACGTTTGTGTTTCTTAGGAATGTACTGCCTAAAAACCACCCTCCCTTTGAATTTAACAATTATCTCGTCTAGGGCCAAATGTTCGGAAGGGTTATAATATTTTCCATATGTGTCATTGAGAGTGTCGAAGATGGTCCGAATTTTCCATAGTCGGTCATAACTGTCAGCATTCCTGTCAGTTTTTGTATTGTTGTCTGCAAAATGAAGAAAGCGAAGAATGTGTAGAAAACGGTCGAGTTTCATTGTGTTAGAGTAGAAAGGCGTTGCAAATTGTTCTGCAGTCGACCAGTAGTCCTTTAGTCTGTCTCTAATGTCATGTCCCATTTGAATGATTATTCCTAGAAACTGAAACATCTCGGAATCGGTCACTTCAGGCTGCGGAGAAGGTGCGTCTTGGAGTTTGTCTAGGTACTGGTGGTAGCACCTGTTTGTCTCATCCACCAGCAGACGGATAATCCCTGCGAAGTAGAGCATGAAAACGCAGAAAGGGGTGGAATCCTTATTTACGTGCGGAGCTTCATTGATATTTAACCCCACAGCTCCACCGGAATAATTATTCACAACCCTCCTGAAATGCTGGGCTGGTGGTCCCCAGGTTGCTGACGAAGATGACGGGTCTTTGTCGACTTCGGTTTCTGAGCCTGTTCCTTCCTCGCCACTCTCAGAGTCGTCTGTACCGCAGTCTGAATCGGTGTCATTAATCAGATGCTTCTCAATTTCAACTTCTTCCGAGTGAAATGAGGCCATGGTGGAGAGTTGAAACTGTGATGCGATCTACACAACACAATGCGCTAGACGTGAAAGTTCTGGCAGTGTGGGGCTATTCCTAGAACAGTAACTCTGTGTCGCTAGTCTGAGATACACACAGTCAAGGGTTTCTGAAGGACAAAATATGGTGACTTCACCCACACTCATGCATACAGAAAGGTTCCGACTGGAGAATGTGTGATACAAACATAAACTTCCACTCTTTTGCCTGATAAGACACAGTAAGACAGTATCTCAGCAGCATGCATTTATACTGCAGACACGTTCTGTGCAGAAACTGTATGCAAATTTGTGGACAGATGCTCGAAATTGGGCAACAAATTTTTTTTTTTGGAATCACTGTAACAATTTTTACAGATTTTAAAATCGGTAAATTAATATCTGATTCTACATTCTTTCTAGATAAAAGCAGTGTTTATTTCGTTCATCACAAAAATTGTAGAAATCACAGCATTTTCAGTAACATGCTTACAATTTTTAAATCTCTACAATAGCGGGCATTTAAATTAACTACGGCCTGCTGCCATTACCGAAATTTAAATGGCCCTTCTCTTAAAGGTTATAGCTTTTAATACAAAACATCTATTTTTAGAGGAATAATCATATGAGGTCTGCCCAAAAAGTATCTGACTATATTTTTTCCCACGGTAATTAATGGCAAAAGGGTGGAGAAACTGAGTGTAGTGGTAGAAGGGACTTTCATGTGCATGCATGATTAGTTGCTGCTTCACAGCACCACCGGAAGTGTCTGCTGCTGCCAGATAGCAAAGCGGTGTAACACGTATTTGTCGCATTCTCATTTCGCTCAAGATGACAGAACGCTTGGAGCAGTGATGCCGCATCAAGTTTTGTCAGAAACTTGGGGATACCCAAGCGGAAACAATACGCAAAGTTCATCAGGCTTTCAGCGATGATGCAACAGCGGTCACTCAAATTAAAGAGTGGCTCAACCGTTTTAAAAATGGCCACATGTTGGCAGACAGTGACAAGGGTTCCGGGAGACCATCAACAAGCTGAAATGCTGATGTCATTGGTAAAGTGGGGGCAGAGATCATGGAGGACCATCATTTGACTGTCCAGGATGTTGGTGATGAGGTTGGGATCAGCAGAGGTTCCAAAAACACAATTTAAACTGAGGATTTGGGAATGCAAATAGTGGTGGCAAAATTTGTGCCGAAGCAGCAACAACTCAGCCTTGAGGTTACACAGGACATGCTGGAGTGCACCAACAGGGATCCTGAGTTGCTGAAG
>NW_019738454.1:0-1022 GCF_002891405.2 Cryptotermes secundus
TACAAACTAACAATAAGGTAAGGCCTGACTAGACACTTAATAACCGTATAAGCACTATATATAACTATATAAGATAGAATAAATAACAATTAACATAATAATATATTTACAGATCATACAACCAAGAGAAATAATCGACATCTTCTACCATCCGGAAGAAAAAACAACATGACCCAATGCTGGTTCACGATTTTTAACACAATAACTAATTTTTTACATACAAAATATTTTCAATAGAATTTTAAATACATAGGGAAGCTATTTTATGGAAAAGTGAACATCAGATTGCGTGCAGCGCGAAACCCCAATCGAATACACAGCAAATACGCTTAAACAAAACGGCATACATAAATCTACACGTCAACGTGGCTGCATAGGGCAAACTGTGATATAGTGAGCACTATTCATAACCTAAGTGCATAATGTTAAAACATCTTATGTGACAGTGTTTCCTGCTAATAGTGGTGCGCCTCTGAAGATGATTCTTTCGAATCGAAATATGTAAGGCGAATAAAGACTGAAGTGCTGTAAACCTTTAAGTCATACTGGACTGAAAGTTATCTACTTTGTAACTGATAGTGTGACGGACCGGAATGAGACAAATCAAATTGGTTTCTTATTGGAGTCTCTAGCTGCAATAGCTATAGAGATACAGAAGATAACGAAAACCTCCATTTGAGCCGAAAACGCGTTTTTTCACATTATAAAAACTTCGCTATTAGTTGAGTATAAAAGTTGTAATTTTAACTCTATGTTACTCTGGAATAGAGCATTATTTGCTGTGAGTTTAAAATTTCTCGAGCTTCTCCACCGGAGATATGAGACGTTAAAAACGGCCGATTTGGGGCCCAGAGAAAAGTTTGGAAGCTCCTGGAAAATTTTGGAAAATAGGTACGGCCTTCAAAACTTTGTGATCATATTCTTCATATAGGAGAAAACAAAGGGTAGAAACCACAGATCTGATACTTCCCCCTCCCATTGGTTTCTGAAGGTCAAAAATAGCGTTTTTCCCAAAATCGATA
>NW_019738454.1:3278-5799 GCF_002891405.2 Cryptotermes secundus
AGAAAAAACAACACTTCTGCCATCATAAATTTGTTAAAAAAGGAGAGCAATTATATTCTCATTTTAAACATAATTAAATTTACATCCTGAATGTTTTTCCAGCAAGATTTTATTACAATAATATTTTGCGCAAAGGACGCTAATGCTACTCACATGAAGGCCCCACTGTTATGCCGTGGTTATAGGGCTCGTGGAGGTATCCCCTCTGCCACCTTCTGTACTGCAGTCGCAGGGGGTGGGCTAAGGAAACTGCTAAATTACTTCCTCTATCGTTGCTTCATTGGCTAGGGGCACACTGTTCACCGGGCTTGGCAGAAGGGCGCAGGTGCGAAATGTGGTAAGGGAGGAAATCACATTAACAGAAACCCACATTCTCATCCTATGCTACCCTATATTAGTATAAACAATCAATACACATCTATATACGTTTTAGTAATATCACAATTAAAGAGCCGACTGGTGTCAGATTACACATTGCACTTTTCTTAAACGATTCTTGGACCTCATCTTAGCCTCCCTTTCACCCAGTTATGGGTCGCTAGTCTCCTCTTTCTCCTATTCTACTCATCCAATATATATATATATTTGCACATCCCTGCAGCTAGACACCCCCTCTGCAGTCTTTATATTACACATGTCTACCTCTGCATCATTCCGTTGAGTCACTCTTACGCTCTGTAACTTGTAACGTTCCTGACTCATGTCCCATTGGAGGAGTTACACTTTAATAATATCACAATTATTAAGCATGGCGATAAGAGTAGTTTCACTTACTTTGCGTTGAGACTGCAGACGGATGGCGTCGCCTGGCATCCGGTCGGTGCCTCTTCCAATATGGCCTAGGGCCGAAACTGGTCGAAATTACTGTTAGAATAATCCCCCTAATAATTTACTACCCGGGTTATATACCTTTATTTTAGCTAACTCATTACTCTCCCGGAGGGTGCAGTTCCGCCTCCAATGACGTCTAGTCCCAAGTGGCTCTCTAGTTGGCTGGGATCCTTAAGAGGTGGATACGGCCCTTTTCTGCAAGTCCATTTGGCTAACACTTTTACCTGCAAACGTCCCTCCCTTCACTCAAGTGTAGATTCTGTAATTAGCAGTTTAATATACCTCCAACGTCATTCTGCTGACAGGACATTCCCACGTGACAAGCCAATGTCCGTCTAAGTCCATACGTAGGAATTCCTTGAAGTTTCTTAACCCTTCTTACATCCGCTTTCATGCGTCTTACAAGTATTTCCAAAAACTAATTCTATCCTAACCAACATTTTCCCTTAAAATATGAAAATTAAATACTCTTTTAACATGTTACCTGGAGTCGGCCTTCAGGGCACAACATCCCCCCACACAAAACTTGGGATATTCTCGTTAACTGGGAATATTACACTAGTTTTCTATATATGTCTATGTAGTCTCTCACATTATAACATCAATGTTGTAAATATACACTTATTACAGGAAAATCTTTAATGTCTGATATGGCTTCTCTACATCTGTCCACTCTGTCTTATCATCACTTAGTCTCGGTTCATCATGGAACACTGTAGTCTTGGATCAAACTCGAAAGTCTCTGGCCTGCTTATCCCTTCAGCTGCCATCTCGCTGTTGGTCTCTCCCTTGGATAGCTCGTTCGGAAGGCGAAGATGACCAGTCTATGCCTTCACAGACAGATTGCTAGACTGCCATCTCTGGAACCGGCCACGGCTCCTCTCCAACTGCTGCTGTAGCTGGGACATCGTTGTGGGGGCGGTGACGGAAATGGGTCCGCCCCCTGGATCTTCTCGTAGTGCCTGGTGTTGTTCCATACGTGACCTCTGAGAGTAAAGGGGTCCGGAACTGCGGCGCAGTTCCCTCTGGGCTGTTCCCATGGCCTCGGGCTCGACTGCCGACTCGCTGGTAGCGTCGCTGACCGACGAACCGGTCGCAGCTTCCCGCTCGTGGCTGACTCTCGGGCCTCCTTGCCCGGAATGTTCATAGGGCACTCTGGCGTGCTCACACATCTGCTTCTGCTCCTGTAGGATTCACTACTACATATAGCCATGCATTCCAAAAAGAAACGGTGAGTCTCCTAATTACCTGGTTAACCCCTAATAGCGTTTCTCAATTGCACAAGGTGTAATCCTGACTGGTATAAAACAAAATGGAACTGCTTGAACAGCTGCGCCCCCTTTTCGGCTATGGGCGTTACCCTTATGCAAATCGTACCGTCCCTCCCTTACAGTTTTAAATCTACCCTGTAAGTTTGCCTAAACTCTGCTCAACGTGGGTAAGGGCTCTGGGTCGTAAACCATATAATCAGGCGAATTGCTTCGCCCGTAGCCAATCAGCAATCTCCGGGATGCATCACAATGCCTTTTTCCCGGTTTTGGGCCCTTGTTACCGTCTGGCCCTAAAAAAAATCAATTGTCGCGCAAAAATTCGCAAATAACTTGTGCCTCGGTATCAAACGTGCAGCCATACCTTGCGATGTTACCCATCTTAAAACTAACCCTGTTAGGTTTGTACGCAATTTCTAATA
>NW_019738455.1:0-252 GCF_002891405.2 Cryptotermes secundus
CGTCAGAGAGGGCTCCTCAAATGAGCAGGATAATAACTTTCATATGAGAAGAATCTTCTTGTCATGAGCCCAAGTTTGGGCTCGACACCAAGACAGAATGACCCACCGTCAGTCGCAATGTGACTTTGAAACAGACTGACTGACCGTTAGTCTAAATGTGAATTTGGCAATCCATTTATATGGTCAGGAGTCCCTAGGGACTCGGTCCCGAGAAAGACTACGCTGGCAAGGACCAGCAGCATGTACAGAAGA
>NW_019738455.1:258-330 GCF_002891405.2 Cryptotermes secundus
ATCCGTCCTCTCGTTATAGAGGGCGCACCACAAAAACAAAACTATAAGTTTCAACAGTAATAAATATCTAGT
>NW_019738456.1:0-10662 GCF_002891405.2 Cryptotermes secundus
CATCATTCGAAGAGGGCACCTCATTGCAGTGAGCCGAAGAGATCGTCTCAGTATGCTTAATAATTTGACGGAAATATTTCTTGAAATTCTTACTGGTATAGAGCATGTTCAAGCGTGTGTAAATTATATTTCTGTACATAAAGTTACATTGCATGATACTGTTGCACTGCACAGGTCTGACTCTGCGTTTTCCTTTAATGCCTTCTATTTGTAACTTCGGTTGCAATTACAAACACTACATGTTTTGGCCTTCTACACGTGTACAAGGAATCTGCTGCTCACTGTAAAACTGTTTTTGTCTTATGAAGTCGCCTCGCTTTACTTCTGATTACGTTCGTTAGTTATCTGTTTTCAATTTGGTGTCCTTAAACTATACGTCTTTTGTTGTATTTGTAATATGCAATGTGTTATGTTAGAGCTTTGTTTTGAGGTACATATTTATATTCAGTTAACGGATATATGGTGTTATTTACAGTATTTTAGATTTGCTGCTTGTGACTTTCTTGGCTGTTCTTGCTTGGTGTGGTCCACCATCATGGTCCGTGTTTGTGGGTCTTTTCGTAAGGTGGGTTTTATTGCTTCCTAAAATGTAATGTGTGTTGTGTGCTGCTCTCTGGTATTTGTATCCTGTAATGCTATGAATATGAGTTACATGTGTCGGTGTAACTCAAAATAATACTGTAATATATCACTTCATATGTTACTGATAAGGCAAACACGTGCAAGTTAAGGAAAGGTAAGTGAAAGTAGATGGCTGACCCACATCATCATCATCAGTAATCTGTCAGACGACTGGTCCACAGTCTCTTCCAAAACAGTTCCTCCCTTTAATGCGATCTAGAGCTTTCTCCTTCAAATGCAGTATCCTCTTCTGTCCCCAAGTCATCCAGCATCTTCTTACGTCTTCTTCCTCGTCTTCTTGTCACTTCTATCCGCCCCTCTATCTTTCCTTTAATAACTTCTTTTAGAAGGCAGTTTCTGAGTAAAACATGACCAATCCAATTAGCCTTCCGTTTTCTTATTTCTTGTAGGATACTCATCTGCTCATTGATTCTAATTAACACTTCTTCATTTATCACATAATCGGTCCAACTGATCTTCTCCATCCTTCTCCAACACCACATTTCGAAACTTTCCAGGTGTTTCTGATCTACTGCCCTAAGTGTCCATGTTTCAGCCCCATACAGAGCAATGCTCCAAATGTAGCATTTCACTAGTTTCATCCTCAAATTAGGTCCAATTTGCTGGTAAAAAGATACTTCCTCTTGCTAAATGAACCTTTTGCCATGGCAATCCTGAATTTAATTCCACTAGTACTCCTTGCATCATCTGTTAATAAGCTACCCAAATATTAAAACATTTCACATTCTCCAGTTGTTTTTGGTCTATCTTTATTGTGACTGGTGTTGGTTGTCTCGAAATTTTCATTACTTTTGTTTTCTCCACATTCATTTCCATTCCATAGCACCTTCCAATTTCAGTTAGTCTATCAATCATGCCCTGGAGCACAGTTTCTTCCTTAGCCATTAACACAAGGTAAACTGCATTTTTCACAGTTTGAATAATTTGCCCTCCTTATTTGAAGTCTCCAAGCCCTTCCAGAGCTTCCTTGGTAAGGCATTCGCTGTACAAGTTGAACAAAATTGGTGATAAACAGCATCGTTGTCGAACTCCTCTTCCAATCTGCACATAACCGGAAGTAATCCGAGGGAAACATAAGAGAAACAAAAAGCATTACAGTGAAAAGCAGATTCCATAATCAGGAAAACCTGTACATGTGAAGCTGGTCGGTTAAATCCAAACGATATAGTGTCAAAAAAAAACGACGGTTGAATAGTAAACGAATTTGCATATAGACGACATTAAACAAAAGGCATAGTCACTTGTTCTTGTACATTTGCAGAAATCTGGGATTAAACGGCATTAAATCCGAAGGCGTAGTCACTTATTCCTGTACATTTATGATACTTAAAAATTCTTATCCTGTGATTATTATAAAGCGTTGCTTCTTTGAGAAGAAGACTGCCCGAGTAATTTGGAACTAGGGGATATATATGCATACCGTATATTTGCGCTGAAACCTTTAGGAACGTGGCCTCGTAGAACACCAAGAGAGAACTGCGAGAGTAAAAGGAGACTGGATATTAGCGGAACAAATTTTCAGGATGTGCCTTAAAGGGAAGTGAATTCCTGTTGTGCCTAAGTGTTTTGAATTTTCGCTTGTAACATGAAGGTCCGTAAGACTACGTGGTTGTGAGATTTATAGACATTCATCACACACACAGAGTGAACTGCAATTACTAAAAGTGCACATGATGTATTTACCTGGCACATATAATTTAGATGAAGACAATTATGATTTGAACAATCCTAGTAATAAACATGCTTCTGCTATAAATTTATAATTGAACCAACAACATTTACAGCCTGATTCTTCAAAGCAGGAAATGTCCAGTCAACTCGTGTCAGAATTACTTTTGGGACTCGAGTTGCTAAGGAATGCAACGTCCGACGCAATCTCGCAAGGCGTTCTTCTTCACTTGCCATTCTTCTCTTGTTAATCTTCTTCTGTTGTTCTGGAGAACACACATAAAGTTTAGACGCTGACACACCAGAGCGTGCAATGAAATATATCACTCCGATGTCAGAAAATGAAGAAATAAAATTTTGATATGATAATCCAATGCACGAATCTGAAAGGTTGCATCCCTGTTATTTACAATTCCCGTGCTCTAAGTTAAATGCCGTCTATGCGATTGCAATGCGCATTTACATATGAATACATTTTTCAACAGGTTTTATTGCGTTGCACTGAAGCGCAGTTAGTAGAAATTAACGGTTTTTCAATTCCACCCCATAACTATAGCGGTTAGTCGCTGGTTTCCCAACGTGGGCGGCCGGATTTGATACCGGGTCTGGTCAAGATGTATTTTGGTGGACAAAGTGGCACTGGAGAAGGTTTTCTCCGAGTACTTCGGTTTTCCCTGCCAATCGTCATTCCACCAATTGCTCCACAATCACCCTCACCTATCATCTCGGTCTGTTACAATATTCCAGAAGTGGCTGCAGTACTATGGACTTAGTCCCACCCCACTAGCATTAAAAATAATTGTTTTCATAGGCCAATTTCTCAATCTTATCGCAAAATATATAAAAGAGTTCCGTTGAGGACTTAAATTTGAATTAAATAATTAAGCAGCTGTTCGAAAACAAACTTCAACTTAAGTTGATCCGGAATAGCTCTGTCAGTGGAGAGACGAGCTGCAGGCTGGATACCCGTGGTTCTATCCCCGACGGGAGCATGATACTATTCTCTATTTCATAGCGTCCAGACCGGGCCTGAGACCCACCCAGACTCTCGTCTACTTGGTAGAGGAGGATATTTACATGAGGGTAGATAGGCCAGGTCTTGAAGCTGATCACTCGTCTCCATTTATTGCCGATTTCAAGAACGGTGGAGATATACCTCCATTCCCACATATACATTCATGGTTTAATTTTTGATTAATTAAACACAGAGACAACTTTAGCTTTTTTTCTACCAAATAATTCTATATAGGAACAAAAATTCGAAACATTAACGAAATTAAATATCTACGTTACATGCAACTTTCTTCGGTCACCCACACATCCCAATAAACCACTAGAGTACAGAACAAATACTGCAATTCTAGGCGTATTTTCTACATTTTCTGTTAATTTGTCACTGAATTTCTTTCAATTTACATAATCCTTTCAGCCGCACTATGGCCCTGTTAGTGGTTGGGTCGATTCCAGGGCCATAGTGCGGCTGGAGTATTTACGTATTTTTTGCATATAATACATTTTCATATTCTGCTTATTTTATTAACATCTCACAGGGTGTTCATTTCGGAACTTCTGCCGTACACATTCTTTAGAAACCACGGATTTGAATTAGCCGCAGAAGGTTTTCTATTATTCGGAACCTAGTCCCATAAAAATATGGGATTGACTCTAAATTCTTTCACCTGAAATATTTCTGAATCATTCACCCATCACAGCAACATTGTACTGATATTGTGGGCTAAGACTTCGAGCGACTATTATAATATACTGGAGCATGTAGACACGTTACTGAATAACGCCTTCGCAAACAGACAGGTTCCTATGGTGACGAGTCCGCGCGCAACAATAGACAAACTGTTGTAAACGGAGTTTTCTATGCGGCCCGTCCGGAAATATTATAAGGAGAATAACTGGAGCTTGAGTTCACATAGACTGAGGTCCCCTGAGGCTCATGTTACATTGAATGAACGGAATATCCTCTTCGTCAATCATGATATATATTTGGGTGTAATCTTCGATAAGAGGATTACCTGGAGACTGCACAGAGAAATGATTGAAGTCAATGCAGTCAGAACTTTTATTAGAAAGTACTCCTGTTCAGAAGTGAGCGTTTAAGCGCCAAAATTAAACTAACCCTCCATAAGGCACTGATCACAACATTAATGGCTTATGCTTGCCACGCTTGCGAATTAACGGTAGACACCCACCTACTGAAGTTGTAACGCCTACAAGACAAATTTCTCAGTGCCATTCGAAATTTTCCAAGGCTCACACCGGTCCGATATTTGCACATGATTTTCAACCTTCCCTTTGTATACGATTATAAGAAAACTGTGAAGGTGACAGGCAGAATTCATACAAAATCTTGAGAGTGAAAATGTTCGTGGTACAGGATAAGGCGTAGCCAGATATAGAAAATGTAAGAGGCTTAAACTTTGCGCTGGTGAAGCTTACGACTGTTCAATAGTCTAAGCTGCTGTTATAGCGTAAGATAAGTAAGAGAGATATATTTTTCTTTGCAAAGCCTGTACTTACAGAGGACTCAAGCCCGTGCCATAGCTCAAACGATTAGTCACAGGTTTCCCTGGTTCGATCCCGGGTCTGGTCAAGTTGGATTTGTGGTGGACAAATTGGCATTAGGGCAGGTTTTCTCCGAGTACTTCGGTTTCCCCTGCCAATCTTCATTCCACCAGTTGCTATACATTAAACCCTTACCTATCATCTGAGGTTGGTAAAATAGGCCAGAATTGGCAGCAGTATAAGTACAAGACCCACCCCACTGGCATTAAATAATACGGAGGACTTACATATAGCGCAAAAGGAAGAATTCAATAACATGCGACACGTGCATTTGACGAAAGGCCTGGCATACGCGTATTGATAAGAGATAATCTGTCTTCCCGTTAGAACGGATATTATGTAACGACTATTGTTGACAGGGCTCAGTTGAAAAGAAAACTGTCTGATCGCGAATCTCAATTGTTTTGACGCCATATGAAATGATTGGCGGTAAACATCCAGTCGTAATGACATTTTGACGTCGACTTTAGAGGTCATAGATGTGCGATATTTCCTGGACTGTAATGAAGCGAGCACGGAAACCGAAGGCTCTCCATTATTGGAAGCCTTTGCCATGGAACGACTGATGAAGACACAGAAGATTGAAAAGACTTTTATTTTGATGTTGTTATTTTTAAATTGATAAGCAATGGCGCTATAATTAAGTGTAGTGACGAGTCCTGTTTTCATATGATCAACAAATCAAATCACCAATCCAAACACTGCCAGTTGTCACTCTCACTAGTGAAAACACAGTTCTTCTCTTTTTATTTGTTATTTTGAATTTCCGTGCGAAATTAAGAGTGTCGCGACTGGCTACGGGCTGGACGACGGAGAGGTCGGTGTTCGTGTCTCGGCAGTGTCAAGAATTGTTACTTCTCCGTGTCGTCTAGAACGGCTCTGGGGTTCACCCATCCTCTTATACAATGGGTACTTGGATCTCTCTCCCCCGGGAGTAAAGCGGACGGGACTTGAATTTGGCCACTCCAACTAATGCCGAGGTCAAGAAAATATAGATCTATACATCCACGCCCTAATAAGCCTTTATGGCCTAGTGCTTATTTGGTTAAGCTCAGGGACAACTTTACCTTACCTTATATCTGACATGTCACGGACCGCATATTAACCACTTCGTCTAACAAATTTCGAATCCAACCAGAAATGTCGTCGGATGAGACGGCACTCGCTAGGCTACGGCTTAGTAAACACGTAACGACGGGAAAATGCATGAAGCAAAAAAGACACAGACAGACAGACCCAGACACAAAGACAAAAAATGGGAATGCAAATGCCTGCTTCTATTTTTCCCAAATGAGGAATGTAAACCAAAATATATCACATTGTATATCTGAATAAAGTCTAAACATCATTATGAACGCCATTGCTTGTACGAACACTCGCCTGTGAGAATATCTGTAAGTTACATTTAACGCGGTGCCAGTTTTGATGGAAATACAATATTTCTGGAGATAAAACAGGCTTCACCATCTGCCAGTGAAGTTTTCAGGTATCTGTAAACACGGCACACAGTTACATGGACTGGCTCATGGGTATCAAAACACAATACACTTGGAAGCAGGCATTCCTGTCTCACCGGTCACTAATGTAAATAAAACAGAGCGGGGTTATATTATCCTTAGGGAAATAGAGAACCATAGAAGGTTAATCCCTTTCAATACGAAGAAAGTTTGTTCCTTATAATCGCAGATTAACTTTAAATATACTGTTTTATGAAGTGTTGTGAACATGAACCGAGGAATTTTTATTTTCTATTGAGCGAATGAGAATTAAAAATTTATGTCCTACTTCACGGCTACAAAATATATCTCAATTACGAAGGAGTCCGTTCAATAATGTTTAGGAAATTAATCGTAGCTTATCCTGAGAATCATATAAATCCCATAATATTTTCTTTAGCCAAAACGCAGATTTTCTACAGTGTTAAAAGTCATAATACATATATAAAGTTTGTTGAAAATAGTTAAACGTCTTAAGAATTTAAAGTACTCACTAATTTTTTTTTAAATCTCCTTTATTGATAATCAGATACTACTTAATCTTTCAGTCAATTTGCTGTCTTGTGTACAATTAGTTAAGAACTGTACACTTCAGTGGCTTGAGTGGGTCACTTCCATCGACGTGTCCCTCAGATTTTTAGATCTTCTGGCCACTTTTGTCCAATTCTTCTGTGGTCATGTTGCAGCAGTAGTGCCTGGAGCAGTGTGTTTGGGTGGTTAGCTAATTTGCTGAAGTGGTTGATGCTGAGTTCTTTGATGACTTCTGAGACGTATGGAATTTTGAGGTCGGTGTGAATGGTGTGGTTAGACACGTACCGCGGTGCATTTACGATGAGACGAAGAATTTTTGATTGAGTTTGCTGGCGCATCCCCAGAGTTGGATTCCGTATGTCCATATTGGCTTGATGACTGCTTTGTATATTAGTAGCTTGTCAATGGATAGGTGAGATTTTTTCCCTATGAGCCAGTATAGGTCTTTGATTTTTTTATCCACTTGTTTCCTTTTCGTGAGGATATGTTGTTTCCAGTTGAGCTTGCTATCAAAGGTAAGTCCGAGATACTTTGCTTGATCTTTTTGTTGGATGTTAGTGTGGTTTATTTGGATCGGGGGGCATTTGCCTTTTCGAAGCGTGAACGTTGTTTGTATGGTTTTTGCTTCATTAACTTTGATTTTCCATTTTTTAGCCAGTTTTCAATGAGTATGAGGTGGTCCTGTAGGTTAGTTGCTGCTGCGATGGGATTATCGTGTGTGGCGAAGATAGCCGTATCGTCGGCAAATGTCCCTATGAGTGTTTTGTGGGATGTGGGGAGGTCGTGGGTGTAGAGCGTGTAGAGGAAGGGACCAAGCAGGCTTACTTGTGGTACGCCTGAGAGGATTGGTAGTCTTCTTGATTGTTCATTGTTTACTTTAACTACGAAAATTCTATCGCTTAAATATGAGCGTAATATTGGAAAGTAATGTGATGGGAGAAGTGTTTTTATTTTGAAGAGTATACCTGGATGCCAGACTTTGTCGAAAGCCTGGGCTATGTCTAGGAATACTGCAGTGCAGTATTGGTTTTTGTTCAGTGCTTGATATATGGTTTTGGCGATGCGATGGCTTTGTTGAGTAGTTGAGTGCGCTCTCCGGAATCCGAACTGATGGTCTGGGGTGAGAAATCGCTCACAACACAAAGACGGTTCATTGCACCGGTTTGTTTACTTGGAAAGACAATTGGTCCTAAGTTTCGATCACCTAAGGCGCCCACCCTGACCCTGACACCCGTATCACATCAAGCAATGATTCCTGGAAATATGATTACAGGGACCTGTTTTGCTCATTTATATGGGTTCTATACACCTTACAGTTTTTAACATCAACCTCTTTAACTTCGTGTATCTTTCCATGCCCCACCCCCTCCGTACTTCCTTCTGCATTCCATTCTTTCTATATCATAGCTTCATCCTCTTCTACTCCATTGTTCCCCATCATGTCATGGCCTCCTGAGCCCATTCCTAGGATTCCTCTGTCTCCCCAGCGTTGCAGCAACATCGTTTTTGGCCCAAATATTTTATTTTATTATCTTTATAATTTGCTTCTGAGCCGCACAATCGACTTCGCTCTGGATTTCGGTGTGTAAAGTTACAGTTATTTTCCTTGCACTGTGCATGTATTATTGTTGTTATTAATTAGGATGCATAGCTAGGCAACCGCGCAATAATCACCTCGCATAAACGCACTCAAGCTTAGCTAGTTGTTAGGCAACACTCAGCGCGCCATTGGACTGGTTGAGATATCAATGCGTGACGTGTATTCTATGTTGTTTTCCGTATGCAACAATAGGACTGTGTTCTCCGTACGTGGTCGATGCGGAAGCTATATAATGGCATTTACAGGACAACAGTATTGTTTTAAGTGACAGAGTTCTGAGTTCTGAGGACTGAGTTCTCGGTGGAAATTAGCGACAGAAACTTCGTCGTGTGAAGACCTGGAGCGATTCGAAAATTTCATTCCTGTGTAATACGTGGTTTGTGAATAAGTGAGACTTATAGTTCCTGTGTTCTAGTTGTGGTACCAGGAGAAGTGTAGTGTGTGTTTGTTTGTGTGTGTGTGTGTGTGAGCGTACGTGTAACAGTGAATTGTAAACTGTAGAAACTGTGATTCATTAAACCCTGAACCCGCGTTATTAGTTACTAATACACGTGACAATATTGTTATTAGGATTGTTACATAAATTCGTCCATTCACCCGTCGTCTTTTATATATTTGCCTTGCCTTAGTGTGAGACATCACCCAATTTGACCATGCCGACTTCAGCCGTAACAGCTTCAAAATTGCCCCGATTAAGGGGGGGATGAGTGCCCTAAAATATTTAACAGAGTTACATTCAAGTTACCTACAGAAAGGAATACGGGTTTTCGTGTAAACGATGGGTTACATTTTCTCGATTTTACCCGATGAATAACCATCATTATGATTTCCAAATGTCCATTTTCATGGAAACCTGCACACGGACTATCGAGGTGTCCTATAAGGCCAGGCGGACTGCTGGAACAAATATAACTGACTTTCAGCAGGTTTTGAAACACACACAGAACAGGAATATTCTGAATGGAATATTCTTTGCAAGAGTTCAGGCACCTATTTTGAAACCTTAAGTATATCAAGACTTTCGTAAAACAGCTGAAACGGATTATTGCTGCTGAGGGTTATCATTTCGATCATTAATAATAGAATATTTTAGAATGAAATTAACAACAAATCGTGAAATTAGAAAAAAGAGGCATAGAAGAGCGAGTTTTGTTATTTTTCGTTTGTGACCTTAAATGACCTTATGCAAATGTGTATGTCATTGAATTCATATCGGTCTTATCTATACCGTAGTAGATATAATAAAATCCAAAGAAACTTCGTTATTTCCGTAAACCCTCTGACTATATAAAACTGCCTGCCTCGTCTAATGTGTTCCCTGATACCTTGCAAGATTTGTCGGGAAATTTTTTGTAACATGGAAAATAAAGTAGATATTCATGTTATTAATAAAGCAGTGAGATACTATGACTTATAAAGGTGTGCATTCGAAAAGACCATAGAAATATTGTTACCTGTCAGGGATCGAGTGTTAGGACATTGCCCCAGCCGGGATACGGGACGTGACTGTCTGGTGTTCAGCGGGTACTGCTTCAGAGAATCTCAAACTCATCTTCTGCACTTATTTAAGGAAAGGCACAATAAAGTTATCACAACACAAGCTCATTGTGCCATATTATGCAGTATTCCTTAACCAAGTCTTGGTTTGTTCCTCTAATACTACCGAAGTCCGACATCTTCTCTTCTTACGTCTGGAAGGATTCTTCTGTGCCGCGCACAGTGCAAAGGCGAAATCGGGTTTAAAATGGACCATGGGTTAACTGAGCGGCGTCTTTTCCCGTAATTATTATTTTATCTCCGTATAATATTTCATGACAGCCTCTGTGGTCGAGTGGTTAGCGTTCCTGTCTACAAATCCAAAGGTCCGTGTTCCATTCCCGGTGCTACCTGATTTTTTAAGAGTAGTAGTGTTTCTGGAACGGGATCCACTCAGCCTCGTGATGATAATTGAGGAGCTATTTCAAGGAAATAGCGGCTCCGCTCTAGAAAATCGAAATTGAAAGACCGTGGGGATTCGTTTTTCTCTGACCACGCGATACCCTCTGTCTGCAAAAGTTGCAACAAAACTTCACCGACAAGCGGCGGTCGCTCGGTCGGTATGGTTCGCTTGCGGACTGAAATCACGGAATTTGTTTGTTTGATTATATT
>NW_019738456.1:12617-16025 GCF_002891405.2 Cryptotermes secundus
TGTTCTTAGGACAGGGCGGATTAATGCCGAATCGCCTTCGAAAAGCACGCTGCACCGTGACAACCGAATTTGTTTTCGCGAACTCGAGAACGCAGAAAGCCTTTTGCTGAGGACTCGCCATTCCGAGGGTAAACGAACAACTGAACGTTACCAGAAGAACGACGGGACTTCAGCGCCCCCGTGGCAGCCATTCACAACTTAGATAACTCCTCTTTGAAACGGTCACAGACTCATTCCATGATGCTGCTAGAGAACTGAAGCAATGCGTCATGAAATCGGTTCATTCTTTTTGAATAACCCTGAAGAATTGAGAAACAAAAATCTCTGCAAAAACACACAATAAAATACATTAATGCAAATAATGCAAGAGTCCTATACAAGCTTCCAAACAACTGAACAAATGACGACGCTCATAAATCTCCTCACCAACGTGCTCAACAAAACTATTTAAGTAATTCACGTATACAACATAGCAGCCTGGAATGCAAACGGGATAACCCAACACAAAATGAATACAAATATTTCTCAGTACCCAGACAATAGACATTCTATTGGTGCCCGAAACCCATTTTACGAGAGAGAAAACTATGTAAAAAAAAAAAAACTATACCATGTGCGCCACCATCCATCTGGATGCGACAACCCATGCAGGTTCAGGCACAATCACAGGAAAAGTCATAAAACATCACGAACTTCTCAAATAAGAAACTGACCAGGCAACGGATGTAATCATCGAAGACTGGGTAGGAAATTCTACCACCTCAGTCATTAAAGCACCTCCCCCCAAGCCAAACAATTAAAGATGTGTAATAAAGACCTTCAATAACTCACTAGGACAAAAATTTCTGATTGGAGGTGATTTCAATGCGAAACACCATTACTGGAGTAACATGAGTGAGCAAACAACACCACAAATAAGGGAAATGATGAGCGTAACGGATGCTGTCGTTAGTACCAACGCAATAGAGGAGCAAGATCACTACGTAAAAGTGAAACCATTATGGATAAGGTTGCGGGCCAAAAGGGAGGAGGACATCAAGGCCAAGCAAGAGAGTTCAATAGCCAACTGGGCAAAGAGGGACGCTGACAGAGAAAAGAGTAGGGCAGACGTGAAGGCCTTTAATGAAATGATGGAGGGAAGGGAGGTGATAGAAAAGCCCACGAGAGGACGGTGGCCATGCGTGAAGCCGACTGAGAAAAGAGAAGCTGAAATTGAAGCGGACCTAGAAGTGGCGTCAAGGCTGTAAGCCATTCACAACGCCAACCAGATGAGCGTGGAACCGGAAACGAAACGCCAGGGGAAGATGTATCCCTGGATAGAGGACATGAAGAATGGTATAAAGAGAGGACGGACTGCTAAGTAAAGACGGAGGCCAACCCAGATAAAAGGAGGCAATTGATCGCGCGATAGACATCTTTGAACAGATGGTAGCCTTGACGAAGATTAATTAAGAAAAGATAGAAGACAAGTATTTGAAGGCAAATCCGGAATAAATGGAATGTGATTGGGTACGTCGGGAAGTCCCTAGGGAAGATGCCGTAGTGAAACCTTTCAAAGGAAAGAATCAGCGGCACAGAGAGCTGCATCTAGCTGCAAGGCGTCGCGGAGAGCCGATGGAACTGACCCGTGGTGATTGCGAATCTCGGAGTAAATTGTCCGCTATCTGGAATGAGTATGACTCGCATTGCAAAAGTGGCACGACGCAGGGAACAGGAGTTTCATAGACAATGAAAAGACGATATTGTACAGAGAACCCGGAAAGGACGAAAGGAGGAGAATAGACGCTGCAAGGGACCAGAATGCAAAAATGGCACAAGGGACGGAGGCTTAAAACGGCAACCAACAAACAGCAAACGAATAAAGGACCTAGGCGACAGACGGCTACTA
Source organism: Cryptotermes secundus (assembly GCF_002891405.2). Lineage (NCBI taxonomy): Eukaryota > Metazoa > Arthropoda > Insecta > Blattodea > Kalotermitidae > Cryptotermes > Cryptotermes secundus. The sequence goes on from NW_019738456.1 coordinate 14,506, forward strand.
TGTTCAAGGAAGAAAAAGGTAACCACGAAAGGACAGCGATCACATCTGGAAAGCGAATGGAAGATCAGGGAACACCTATATTATATTTTCAGACAGAAGATCACGAAAAAGTTTTCGGAACTTACAGCGGGTTAGGAGGAATTATGGATTGAACTCTGTGGAGTGGTTGGCCCCTTCCGAAGCGGAAAAGGAAGCAGGGTTAGTGTAAGAAAAGTCGGACATGGGGGAGCACCGGTGGCTCCAAGTGTTATGGCCCCTTCTGCTGAAAAGGGAGGGAAAGTGAGAAAGAGAACTTTTCATTATGGTGAGAACTTGGACTAACTGGAACAGTATAAGGAAACCACTCGGGACGACCTGGCCTTAAGGAAGGGCCAGTGGTAGCGGTTAGTGGTCAGCACTTCAGAGTGAGGAGATTGAGGGAGAGAAATAAGGAACGGCTTGCGAGAAGAAATTAAAAGCACATTCACAGGAAAGGAAGACATGTTATACACCGTTAGGCTCTTCGGGACGAAGGGTCTTCAGGTGTGGGCGATGTGAAATTGTCACATGTCACAGTAACTAAATCTAGGATTTGGATTGGTAATTGAATTTATTAACAACCTACAGCTCTTAACAACAATTAATTCTTACGCTATTTTTGCTGTACACAATTTACAGTTATTCCACAATTATCTTCACTAGTTTTCACGTATTTTGTAATGCAGGAACTATAACAATCTCATTGAATTACACACTCCAAATATAGCAAAGTAATTCAATCTTCTACTCATATGTTAAACCTTCAGAGACCGAATTCTAATTCTTTTTCAACTACGAAATTTCCGTTATCTCCTACCGAGAACTGGCTTGCGTACTTGTTCGGGTGATTCTGCTGCTGCTACTGCTCGTAACTCGTAACTGCTCTACTACTCCGGCTTTTTGCTGTCCTCTTGTACAGCAACTTTTTTATATAGCAGCGGAACGGACATGGATCTACAGTAAGCACACACACCATGATCGCTTACCGACCAGTCTATTGATGTGTCAGTAGGATCTACAGAAAGCATAGTTTCTTCTATTGTTGCAAGTACAACCGTGTTTACAGTTCTGTTGTCTGTCAACGCGATGGCCACTCCGTTATAATATTCATCCTTATAGAATAATAGCAGTTTCAATGCAAAATAGATTATGATTGGAAACAAGGAAGATGTTAAAATTTTTTACACTGGAACAAAAACCCAGTTACATCAGATGAACACCAGTTCAATAAAACACATAAACAGCAAAAAATTTTCGGTACGAGCCAGAGAAATCACATAAGAAAACCTAATCCGGAAGTAACTATAATATTCCAGAATTAAATTATATATACCCAATATACCAATCAGCTTTCCAATAAACAATACTGAGTTAATGCAAGTAAAATAGCTAATTTAATCGTAAAAATTCAATGAAGTGAACAGAATATATAAAAAATTTGAAATTAAATATTGAATATATCTTCATAACAATAAACAGAGATGATTGATGTGTGATATTCC
>NW_019738457.1:0-227 GCF_002891405.2 Cryptotermes secundus
TAAATAAAGAATTTCAAAGAATTTATAAAAAGATTTTTCTCCAATTTAAGGTATTACTTCAAATTTCTGATAACTAATATATTGTTAAATGAATTTTAATAAAATGTTCAGTCATTCTAAATTAATTAAAATGATTTTAACAAATTATGAACAAAATAAACTAATTTTGGTAAAATTTTCCGAATTTTCTTTGACTATTTCACGTCAATATAAGGAAATAGAGACAA
>NW_019738457.1:344-459 GCF_002891405.2 Cryptotermes secundus
TTGATGTTATCTTAAAATTAACGAATTTATAACAGGTTCTGAAAGATTTCGATAAAATTTAAAAAATTTAACAAAGAATTATTACAGATTTCAAGTTAATATATAGAATTTCAAC
>NW_019738457.1:648-790 GCF_002891405.2 Cryptotermes secundus
TCGATTTCAACATATTATAAATGAAATTAATTATTTTGTGAAAAATTTCACAATAATTTGGGAATCCTAGCAATGTTTTTGACGATTTACATAATTCTTTCAAAAATGTAATGAAATTTAGAATGATTCTAAGTTAAATTAA
>NW_019738458.1:0-389 GCF_002891405.2 Cryptotermes secundus
AGTGATTCAAACAGAAAACCTGTTACATCCATTACAGTTGTTTTATTTCCATTTGTGACCTCTTTACTGATCCTCCCTCATACATGAAACATCCTGGTTACAAAGAAATTTTTACCATAAGGGAAAGCAGTACAGGGGCAGACCACTGAAGTCAAATGAAGAATCTAAGAAACAATACCGAGGAACATTCGGCTACAAAGATGAGAGACATGAGGTGGAACTACAGCAAATGAGTCACTTTTGACATCTAACCTCTTGCTTCACTGCCAGAAGATAAAGGGACACAAAGAAAGAGGCTGACAACGCATACAAGCGTTCTGAAGATATAAAACCCCCACACACAAGCTGTATGAATCATCAATAGGGGCTCAGGAGATAGTGATGCTGAT
>NW_019738459.1:0-6748 GCF_002891405.2 Cryptotermes secundus
ATTGAGGAAACTGCATTGCACGGCAATGCCAGCCCACGAAGTGGAGTACCAGGCCTTTTCAGCCCTCCACAACTGCTTATTCAACATATTTGCAATTACCAACCGTCTCCAGAAGCTAATTAAGCGCGTCCTGATGGCAAGACCCACTTCCTCTTAGAGTTAAACTTGTCCCCCCCTCCAACTCCTACCTCACATCCTTAAGCCTGCGCTCATTCCTCAAAACGATAAACACAAAAATAATTCCCTTTTGTACTTTTCTTTCCAGGTCGTCCCTGTACTATTGGGCACATTATGATTTCTTTAACAACTCAAGATACGGAGAGCGTGTCCCGGACACTGCGTGTGATGAGGTGTTTTCCAGCTGGCGTTCCCAAAGTGGTTGGTTTCGATCCCCCCTCAACACTGTGATGTATAAGCGCAGTGACCCCACAGAGGACGTCCGGTGCCTCTACCGCTTTTTAACAGACAAGAGGCTCTTCGCACGTGTCATTCTTACCATTGACGCCATCAATTTCAAGGTAGGCCTCATCAAGGGGAATGGCACTAATGCCTATTTTAGGTTTAGTTCGATGCAGAAAGAAGGAATAATTAGGACGTAACGCTGTGTTAGACTTCTCCTCTCAGTCGGTTACTTGACATGACTGTGTGGTGTCGGGTGTTTGGATGATTGTTGAATTGGAAAGGATCTAGAAGAAAGTGATCATATTTTTTTTTATTATTTTTTGCATCCTGTCATATATCGTTAAGGGCACAATGGCCACGGAAGTGGTCGTTGCTGATTGGTAATAAACCAGGACTAGACATGGTCTGCGCAACAGTAGAAGGGAAACAAGCGGCCTACGGGGTGGGGTGGGGTACGAATTTACAAGTAGTTACTATAGGATTCTGACGATGGTGTATAACACACTGATATATTGGGTTTTCGGACTTTATCCAACGTCCTGGTTTTTAAGATAACTAATAAAAACACGACGTTTCGGAAACTGGATCTGTTTCCTTCCTCAGGTGAAGGAAAACACCTATTCTGTTGGGTCCATTAGAAAGAGCTAGTCTCAATCACTGGACAAACCGATGTCACAAAACATGAAGATTATAAANCATTTAAGATAAAAAATTATGATTTTTATAACAGTATCTGGATAATTCTTGTTATTAACTGTGAGAAAATTCAGTTTCTTTGTTTATTTTTGGCTTATTAAAAATGATTTCGGTAGCTCAGATTATATATATTGTAACGTGTCTTGTTACTGAATACGCCGTAGAAATCGTTAATTGGTTTATTGAATAACCTACAAATCACGGCTGCAATTACTTATTACACAGTTGCGGGGTTTCACACTTTATAACCCTATGCGCAAATCAGTTCACTCTGTGTTCAGTAGTATACACGTTGACAGTAGGGGAGCTAGGTATCACTGTATCACACGCTCCCAATTACACAATCACACACACGTCCGGTTCTTCTTTCCGCGACGGCTGCTATACTCCAACTGTAGTCGTCTGACTGGAGATCTGTTGATAACACACTCGCTCGAATACTACTTAACTCGGCGACTGCTACTTTACAACAACTCGTAGCTGCTGTGCAGTTCCCTTATATAGCCGCAGTGGTGCCTGTTGCGTGCCACGTCACAGTAGGAAGCGGTGCCGCGTCACCGCACGTTGCGCGTTACATCACCGTGGGGAGAGTGGCAGGGCGGGGACTCTCCTATTACCATAGTAACGCGAGCGCTACGTTACCGCCACGTACCGCTGGGGAGGTGGGTGTCCTCCGTTGCGCAACATATCACAATATATATATATAGCTTCATCCGAAATGAAGAGACCACTTTGGACACCTAAGCATTTATTTATTTATTTATGTGTATTTATTTATTTATTTATTTATGTGCTGCCTATTGACAGTGTTGTCAGTAGTCAGACTGTAACGTTGAACAGTAGATTTCTTATTTAATAATGACTTTAAAGTATGTGGGAGAATGCAGTCATAACATAATCTGAGATACTACATTGACATTGTGACTGAGGAAATCACAAAAATTCGCAACTAGGATAGCCGTTCCCAGGGCTGATATTTGAAAGTGCCACCCCACCCCAAGTACAAAGCAGAAGTGCTGCTCACTGACCACAGTGTTAGGTGACATGGGTACAACACTAATATTAATTGTAGCCGTTATTTGTAGATTGTTAAATAAACCAATTAACCATCTCTACGGCGTCTTCAGTAACGAAACACGTTACAATATATACGACTAGATTTCTCTACTGCTCTTGAAAAGATTATTTATTTATTTATTTTACACATTACGAACACATAAATATTAGCAGAAATCACGTTATTTCACAACGGCCAACTGGACCGAGGAAAACAATTTGTTCTCTGATGTCTCTGGGAGTCTCAACATTCATTCAACAGGAATGTTATCGCACTCGAACGTCGACCAAGCACGAACCACATAAAACACTCTGCATCCAACAGCTCCACTATTCTTCAAAGCGTATTCTTTGTCTGGGGAAAGTGTTTACGAAAACTTTAAGGCTGCTGAGCAATTTGAGAGAACGTAATATTTGTATTACTAATGGGAATGTTTACGAATTGGGGCATTTTGATGGGCTCAAAATGTCATGATATATATTACGAGATTCTCGAAAATTAGTTTACACATTCAAACGTTGCTAGAAGGGACGTTTATACAGGTGCGTAGGCATAGAGCCTACACGTACTTCATTAATAAAAGGAAAATAGGCTAAGCGACTTTGGCATGATTTATGAGTAATTTTAAAAAACAACACTACATACTCGATTTAATTACGACTTTTGGCTTCTTACAAATAGTACCATCTAGGCACGTACAATATGCCATGACGCCAAAAACTCCTGAATTTCCTGGCCATTGAACTAATACAGAGACATCCATTGTTATGAAACGAAACGCTCAGAGCTTAAGTTTCCGAGACAACGCATTCATGCAGAGCTGTAGCGGAACTTAGGATCGAACAATATGCAATGACGCCAAAAATGCCTGAATTCCCTAGTAATTGAACTAATACAGAGACATCCTTTTTTAATTAACGGAATATTCATAGCACGTAACCGAGACAACGATTTCATGCACAGCAGTGGCGGCACATTTGGAGACAGTGATCTCGATTTCATTCTTACGAAGCTAAGTCACCCATATGAACACAAAATATCTGGTATTAAATACCTCATAGATCGAGTACATAACTACCCCATCACCAGAGTAGCAAAAGATAATGAGATGGAAACTATAAACAACATACTCATAAATAACAAGTACAACACAGATATAATTACAAAACTAACTACAAATAACAGAAAACAAAACATTGCAAAACAGCAGAACATCACAGAGGATTCAGAAGAACAAAAAACAAAAACGAAATGGGCAACATTCACATATATAGGTAAAGAAACAAGAAATATCACAAAATTATTTCGAGACACAAAATTAAAAATAGCATTTAGAACTAAGAACAATTTACAACATATACTAAAATCAAGACCAGAAATAAATAAATATAACAATAGCGGCATATATAGTATGAAATGCCTAGATTGCCCCAAGGAATATATAGGACAAACCGGGAGGAAATTTAATACCAGATATAAAGAACACATACATGACATAAGACACAATAACAGCAATACAGGATACTCGGAACACATATTAAACACAGGACATGCATATGGTACTATAGAAAACACTATGGATATCATAGCAACAGGTAGGAAGGGGCAATACTTGAACACATTGGAGAACTACCATATATATAGAACGACAAAGAAAAACACACACATGAACAATATAAATAAAGAAATAAATAACCCAATATACCACGAATTAAGCAACATCTACACAGAACAACATAACAACACCCCACCAAGTACCCCCACCACAACTACGCCCACAACATCATAACTCACTCAAAACGAAGACAGCACACACACACATACCCAGCAGGTCCAGCAGTATAACACACGCAGTCACAGGAGCGAGACGCAACACAGAGCACAGTGAGTATTAAACATTAAAATCATAATACCACAAGTAATAGATAGGATGCAGAACGCGGTATTAATGAATAACAAATTCATGTTACAGATACACGATAGTGAAAGAGAGAGTGCTCCAACAGAGGATGATAGACGTGACTCGCGTAATGAAACACGACGTAGGAAAGAAATATGCTGTACAGTTTTAGTATTTTAACACTTGACATTTGTCAGTATATATGATAAATATATATTTTAGTTATTTTAGTATGTAAAGACAAGGCATGCAATGAATTAGTTTGTCGTGGATTGGATCAGCACCTGAAGATGGCACATTGGTGCCGAAACATGTAGTGAGAGTGAAAAGAGGGGATAAATAAATGTATGCACTAGAAGACGGATAAAATAAATCATGGACTTAAATCAGTGCAACAGGACGCTAAAATATAACACTATAAATGTATATAAGAAGCCAAGTGTACCATTCGAAGACGGCATTGTATACAAACTGTCTTATTTTGGAAACAACGCAGATACTGCTGCACAGTGTCGCCAGAAATCTTTGCGACGGCCAGACAATCTTTCTCTTGAAGGAGATATGACTTTTGAAACAATTACCAGTGAATCCTACCAGTCAATTGAGAATTGCAGACCTGCTGAAAGTTGTAAACCGCAGAGATGTTACAAGGCAACTTCAACGCCGTTTGCTAAGGACTCGGTGTACACACTGAGCTACATGAATCCTGGAACCGACGCAGATACTGCTGCACAGTGCTGCCGCAAATCTTTGCGACGGCCTGACAATCTTTCACTTGAGGGAGATATGAGATTTGAAACAACTACCAGTGCAGCCTACCAGCCAACTGGGAATTGCAGACCTGCTGAAAGTTGTAAGCCGCAGAGATGTTATAAGGCACCTTCAACGCCATTTGCTAAGGACTCGGTGTACACACTGAGCTACATGCATCCTGGAACCGACGCAGATACTGCTGCACAGTGTCGCCGCAATTATTTACGACGGCCAAAATATCTTTCTCTTGAAGGGGATATGAGTTTTGAAACAACTTACAGTGCATCCTACCAGCCAATTGAGAATTGCAGACCTGCTGAAAGTTGTAAGCCGCAGTGATTTTACAAGGCACCTTCAACGCCATTTGCTAAGGACTCTGTATACACACTTAGCTACATGCCTCCTGGAGAATTTGTGTAAGTAGGAAACGAAGAGAGAGACTCGAGAGACCAACAGTACCCTTCCTGTTGTGAATGTTGCTTATTGTATCACGCAGAGTAAGGATGTGAAAGCACGTGGGAAACAGTAGAAGATATATCACATGGCTTGGATTCACCTATCGGTGAAGGAAATGCTACATAATTTTTCCATATTATTTTTTTTTTCTACGGGAAGACTCCTGGTGCCAAGCATCGTGAAACTTCGACAGTCCGACTTCGGATCTGGACCACCGAGGTTCTTACTTGTACCGTCCAGTCTCGAATGTCGAAAACGACGTCAGCATGAACCGTGTTCGTCCGACGTAGTTCGGTTTGCTTAAGTCTTGCGTCGTTATCCCTAGTGAAAAAGACTGGTAGCCTTGAATCGGACATATAGAAAACGGTTGCGTAACAGGTACTGCTACAGCCGGTTACTGTGTTTATAAGTTCCCTAGCAACCGCTGTTTACTTGCTTCTGCCTAGCAACCGTTGTTTACTCGTCATTGCTAAGCAATTACGCTTGCGTTTTCACACTTGCTTGAATGTGGGCAGTTCCCACATCACCCCCCCGCGGAGATGGTTGATTAGCTGTTGAAGCGATCAGGAAAATTTACATGACGTCCTGAGCGCTTAGTTCGTTGTACAGGCTGTGGTGGTACGGCATCCGGAACCGCGGTTGGGGTTTCGTCGGCTGCGGGGTTGAAGGTCTTTGTTGTGGTTCCACGGCCTGTCTCGTTTAACATGTAGGCACGTTTGACCCTATCGGATGACACGGTGGCGAGCCTGCCGCGCACAAGAATTTGCACTGTCTTGTCCTTCCGTGGTAGGACCTGGTAGGGGCCGCTGTAAGGCGGCTCCAATGCTCTGCGAGCTGTGTCCTGCCGGAGGAAGACGTGCGTGCACTTCTCGAGGTCGCTGTGCACGAATGTAGCCGGGGAGGCATGGCGTGTTGCTGGAATAGTTCTGAGGCGGGCCATATATTGGCGAAGTTGGGTGATGAGGTGCGCTGGATCCACTGGCTCGGCAGGCGGAGTTAGCAGCTCTCCTGGTATTCTTAGTGGCTCGCCGTACACGAGCTCAGCTACTGATGCCTGCAGGTCCTCTTTAAATGCCGTGCGGATTCCGAGAAGAACCAGGGGTAGGGCTTCTGTCCAGTGTTGGTCTGCGTGGCACATGATGGCTGCCTTTAGTGTTCGGTGGAAACGTTCTACGAGTCCGTTAGCCGCTGGGTGGTGAGCAGTTGTTCTCGATAGTTGAATGCCACAGAGCTTGGCCAGGGAGTGGAAGAGTTGAGATTCAAACTGACGTCCCTGGTCGGTGGTGATGGTCTGTGGGCAACCGAAGCGGGATATCCAGCCGGTCAGTAAGGCTCGTGCCACTGTGTCGGCTGCGATGTCCATGATGGGGATGGCTTCTGGCCAACGGGTGAAACGTTCGACTGCTGTGAGGCAGTATGTGTAGCCTCCTGACGTCGGAAGGGGTCCAACAAGGTCTATGTGGACGTGGCGAAACCGCGCTGCC
>NW_019738459.1:7508-8421 GCF_002891405.2 Cryptotermes secundus
TTTGTTGACTCTGTCCGTTATGAAGAGGCGGCCTGTTGTACCGCAGACATGTGCCGCCGATGATGTCCGCTGCGTCAGTTTCCCTGCTGGTGGTAGGAGCAGGGCGGAGTACAGTTTTGTGCCAGAGCGCCGTAGCGGCGGTGGTACCAGCAGATACTGGATGTGGCGCCATCCCGGGAGGGGAATCTGCTGCCGGGCCTGCGGTTGTTGAAGGCGGGGCGGGAACGCTTGGGACTGGAGCCTCGGTCTCTCGGTTTGGTGTCGAGATTTTTGAAGCAGGCGTGGAGGCGGTCCTGTCCGGTGCTCAATGCAGCCACTTGGCGTGAGAGATCAGCGATCTCCTGCCGAAGTGCGCCGATGTCCGTGGGTCCATCAACGCCAGCGAGCGCTGGCCGGACTTCGACCTCGGAGATGCTGTCTGCACAGTCACTGTAACTCAGTGTATCTTCTTATGAAGCCTAGAATCGGACATATAGAAAACGGTTGCGTAATAGGTAATGCTATTGCCGGTTACTGTGTTTATAAGTTCCCTAGCAACCGCTGTTTACTTGCTTCTGCCTAGCAACCGTTGTTTACTCGTCGTTGCTAAGCAATGACGCTTGCGTTGTCACACTTGCTTGAATGTGGGCAGTTCCCACAGACTGAATAACAGGCAGAGTATCGAAGTGAATGCACATGGGAAAACAGACGGAGATAGATCACTTGGCTTTTATTCACCTATCGGTGAAGGAAATACTAAATAATTTTTTCATATTAATTTTTTCTACGGGAAGTCTCCTGGTGAGAAGCATCGTGAAATTTCTACGGTCCGCCATCGGATCTGGACCACCGAGGTTCTTGCTAGTACCGTCCAGTCTCGCATGTCGAAGAGGACGTCAGCATGAACCGTGTTCGTCCGGCGTAGTTCGCTTTG
>NW_019738459.1:8852-13583 GCF_002891405.2 Cryptotermes secundus
TGCAAGTCCCATATGTAACAGACGAGATACGAAGATTAGCTCTACTCTACAAACAACGACTACAAGGACATGACAACAGATTAATTGAAGAAATAAGAAACCCTCCCAACGTTGTACGGAGACTGAAGAGACAGTGGCCATCCGACCTTCCGAAAAGACAAAATTAGGTTAAGCAATAAATTCTAGCATCAATTGTGTTTAAGAGCATCGACGCTGGTTGATTCTCTACTCACGTTCCTACTTTTAACCAATTTACGTATTGCTCCTTACTGTAGTAGTAGATTGTAAATTCGCAACGAAATAAAAAAAGAGGGGTACGAAGCGAATCTCTCGCAGGTACCAGTCTTCAGAAACTTGGCCTTTCGAGCTATTCGGAGGCAGATGTCATTGAACTGCGCTGTTTCTCTAAATTCATCAGCCCTTCACTCTGAACTGTTAAAATTTGATGATTATAATAAAGGGCAATATACTCTGTTTTTGCAAATTAAATTATAATATTTCGCTTCTGAATAAATAAACAGTTTGAGGACAGTGAAGTTGTGTTGTTGATTTCGAGCAGTGGGCCGACTTCAAAGTGCAGTTTCCGGTTGCCTCATTTATTACCGTAACACGATCCAGCTAGGAGTCAAGTGGTCTAGCGAAGGCGGCACCTAAGTACAAAGAAAGAAAGAAAGAAAGAAAGAAAGAAAGGGGGTCGGTAAGAGCAATCATTTGTCATTCAGCAACCGGGCGTCATGTGTTGTGCTATTTTTTATTAATATAGTGCTAATATAGAGAAGGGAAAAGCATTTTTGTGACATGACGCCTGAAAGACGAAATAGCGGAGCCAGAGAAATGGCCGTCACCAGGTTACAGCACAGTAAACACCATGTTAGCATAGCAACAGTCACGCGCGTATAATGGAAATCCAACTCTAAAATGTGTTTTCTGTGCAGTTCGCGCTCACAGAAATGTCACCCAACTGTAGAGTAACTGCAAGAACAGGTGTTTTCCGTGCATTCCGCCCCAAGGCTATATAAGAAGAGCCAGTTGTGGGCTTTGCTGCCGCCCAACCCATGCCCAAAACCGTCATATAGCTGTCGTCACGGCAATTTGACAGTGGTACAAAGAATCCCCTCAACTCCTGATTTTTCCTAGCAACTATTTCTACTCTGTAGAGGTGTGAGAGGAGGAAAGATTGGATGGTAGGAAATTTCAAATGGCTTATTTCCACTTTCTCCTGGACCGACGTGTGGTCAGTAACTTGGCCATCGTTTACTTACAACATGTGTAATATAGGCTTATTACAGAAAAAGTATATCACATTATTACATCAGGTATCTGGAACTGCCTAACCGAATTTCGGGTAGTCCGCCCGATGTTAAATCTAATCAATTGCTCTTTACAAATTAGTCATCCAAATGTATCAACCAGAAATTCCTTTCAAAATATTTCGGACAGCCCGACGTCCTGGGCACTATGTCGTTAGTATCCCCATCGTGAACATTCTCTCTCTGTCTCAGCACACCGACCTGACTTCGCCATCAAGACCTCCCGAACTGTTGCGCGTGCCGCTTGCTACGTCACGTATTCCTAAGCCTTTGTTTTAAATTAACGAACACGAATGAGCTACATGGCTTTCATTGAAGTCGTTCTGTATGCCACTCTTTCCCTGATCGTATAGACTGCGAAACACGAGTCAGAGGATTCTCATTAAGACTACTGTCTTCTAGGATTGTGAGGCCGTTCTCTTTGGTACATAGGTATCATTGTTTCGGGGGAACCTCTTGCCTCCATTTTCAGGATAATACAGTGATTGTGACCTAGTGTACTTTAGTTTCGGAGGAATTTCCAGTTTTCCATGTTCGTTGTAGAAGAGCGAGGGGTGTCTCACAGATATCTGGAAACGTTTCGGGGTCTCCTTCTTCAGGGCAACTCATAGGATGTTATCCGTGTAGTCTGTTAGGTGTCAACATGGAGGAATCTGCTGTTTCCATTAACGTTTCAGAGGAAAGTTCTATCTCCATCTTTAGAGTTAGAATAAAAAACTGACGCCGTGTAGTTTACAAAATTACTCGACGCGAATCCCAGAAGAAAATGATCTTGTAGAAAAAATTGAAGTTGCCTGTGTCACTATATCGACTGCGCTTCTCGGGCTCCCTCAGTATTGTTTTTAGGCCTCAGATTGCGTTTAAAAGTTCTCGCCCATCTCAATATATATAGGTCCATACTGAAACATTGTAATGACAGAAAGCGTAATGATTTCTTACAAGGGTCATTGTTGGTGCTATTGATATTACATTAAAATAATTCCCACCGCCAAATCGTAACACCCAGTATTGGAGTAAAAAACAGTCTGTTCCGAATTTGTAATTTTCGTGAGAATGGCGACAGATGAATTCTTATTGTGGGGAAAAATAATTATATATATATAAAAAGGCCTAGGCAATGCCCATCAGGCATAGGCGACGGATGATAAACAGGTTTGTTGGCAGACCCATCTGCTGCGCAGAATTAGTACTATATATATACACTAGCGCGTTCAGTGCCATCAGTGCTCTCTGTCGCTCTCTATCCTCTCCGTGTCGGCTATGCTACCAAGAGCCCAAGTGACGCAAGTGACTACCACCTCGAAGAATGGAAGTAAACCTTGCTTCTTTGTTATTGGATATTAAGTTTTTAATATAAGGGTGTAAGTTTTGGGTATTCCTTAAGGGATCATTCGAGAGAAATTCAGTTTCCTCATATTTTTACAAATTATGGTGTACGTGATATTCCGCAGTTGCAAGTTCTATTTGGAATTCTGCTGGACTTGGGAGCGCCCATTTTGAGGGTTATGCCTCTAGTGGAATAAACATTTTTTTACTGTTTTATGCACTTTTTCGCCTCTTACACATACCAATCCGACTTGCAAAGGAAGTCATGAGGGGTGATCATATATGTTGAACTGGTTGAAGTTGCAGGGCATACAAAAGCATTTTTGGGCCTGTGCAATGTAAATTTGTAGAGTAGCTTTGCTGTTTCTAGGACGTAACTCCGTGCAGTCTGGTAGCTAGTTACAGACGGTTTGGAAGGAAAAGTTTCACGCAAAATGGGTGAACTAGCTGCTTTCAAAACTGAGCAACCCGAAGCTTCATAAACCATGCCAGCCTCTGCTGTGAGAACAAAGAAATGCACATCAGAGTGTGTTTGTTCACAGTAATTAATATGTTTTCTTACAGGCGTGGGCAAATATTCAGAGCTAGGTACTGGTACACTTTTTAGAAATATAATAATAATTTTATTTAACATTCAACACAGTTACAAATTGTAACTCTCAAACAAGTGAGATACATATACAACTTTTCCAGTCTAATTCGCCTCCTGCCCACTCGATTGAACGTCATCATATCATATATCACCCAACATAACATTCAGTTACAATTAAAATCACACTCTCGATATAATTAAAATATATTAGGTACAATCAAATCTATGACTACCTTCCATTATAAAAAACAAGGTCATCTTACTATATATATATCTTAATTACCATGCTATATCACTAGGATTCTTGAAAATCAATTCATTTGCCACCCACAAATCATCATGTGTGATAAAATAAAGTTTCAAGGTTATGAAATGTTCTGCATTTTCTTGCAACAGGAATGCCAAGAATTCTGCTACAGAGAGCTCAAGAAACATTTCCTGCTGTGACAGAAAGGATGGTGAGTGTTTTGTGCTTGTGTGCACAGACAAGAATTTTATTGTCATCAGTCAGTTTTCATATCTTAAGATATTAAACTTTTTATGCCAAGCTTGTGTTACTTTTCATAATCCATGTGGAAAGTTTACATGGTTCTTCATATTATAACACTTTGCATTATTATGTAGGAGAGTGATATGGGTAGGTCATGTAGCACACATGTCAATGAGAAATGCGTACAAAGATTTTGACAGAAGACACGAAAGAATGAGACCACTTGGGAGACAATTGTGAAGATCAATTTTTTTAAAGATATAATTATGGGGGTTTTGGACTGGGTTTGTTTGTGTCAGGATGCAAAGTCATGCTAGGCTTGTGTGAACACAGTAATGAGTGCATAGGTTCGATAAAGAGCAGATATGTATTGTCTGTACTTCCACAGGGACCATAGGTTTCTCACGAAGGTGCCTGCATTATGAACTTAACACTTGCTAAGATTATGAAGTCTGTAGAGAAGAAATCTGTACAGAGCAGCTGTTAAGGGTAAGATGTAATGAGAAACAGCTACAGCAAGGAGAGCATATATTGTTTCGTGTATGATGTTGTACAGCCATGACTGACAGAAGATTTGATGCCTTTACAGAACTGTACAAATTCAGAGAAGGTTTTAGTGGGTCCATATGGTGAGACATACCCAGGAAGTCATGCAAACCAGGTCATGAATATAAAAGTTGAAGCCTCAGACTCACAAGAGGAAGCGGATCCTGTGCAAATAACAGTTCAGGAAGTAAAGTCTGAACCTGAGGTGAGCTGTATGTTTCTGTAAGTCCACTGTTAGGCAGATATCACAGACAGGAATTCCAGTTGTCTTTCAAATCTCATCTGTCTGTCTGTCTGTCTGTGTACATGGAACATACATACATACATTCATACATTTCATTTCACAAGTCCGAACAAATGGACATGAAGGTCGTCATACAAAAATTTAAACAAACACACAGATAACGAAATAATTAAAACTAATTGCTTATGTTAAGCTCCACATATTCAGAAACTATATAAAAGGA
>NW_019738459.1:13683-16757 GCF_002891405.2 Cryptotermes secundus
AACATAGTACCTTTATGAAAAGCAGAAAGATTCGAGTTTGGCAAATATAATTGCTTTCGATTTCTTGTATTCAAACCATGAACATCTAAACCTGAACAAAATTTAGTTTGATTATCAATCACAAACATCATCAACGAGATAATGTATTCACATGACAATGGCAGTATATTCAATTCCTTAAAAAGATCCCTACAAGAGTCTCTAGGTCCCACTCCACATATAATCCTTATTACTTTTTTTTGTAATTTAAAAACTCTAACATTATTCATTGAGTTGCCCCAAAAAAATTATTCCATACTTTAGAATAGAGTGGAAATAAGAAAACTACACCATTCGTAAAATTTTTTTACTCATAAAATAAGATAAACTCCTAATTACAAAAATAGCTGAACTAAGTTTAGGGAGAATATACTCTACATGACTCTTCCAGTCTAAATTCTTATCAATCTGCAGACCCAAAAATTTTATCACAGAAACTTCATTTATAAACAAATTCCCACNTTACGGAAGTGTCTCTAGACAGTTAAAGTTCGTTGAACGTATGCTGCTTGTGATTTACCACTTCCATTTCATTTTAAACAGTCCTGATGCAGATGAAATTAAATTTTGCATAAACAGAACTGTATTTGAGAGAAATTCTATGGCAGCAAAATTCCTTGGGTAGTCACAGAACTGTTCACAATTAGTTAGTTACTGGTACACTTATTAGAACCTTGAGGCACTATGCTACAAGCTGGAAGGTCACAGGTTCAAGTCCTGATGAGGTGATTGGATTTTTTCGATTGACCGAACCGTTCAATCTGCACCATGGCCCTGGGGTTGACTCAGCCTCTAACAGAAATGAGTACCAGGAATATTCTTGGGGGTAAAGAGATGCCGGCGCATAAGGTTGACAACCTTGCCACCATCTATGAGCCAACTGTCTAGAAAATGTGGGAACCTCAACATCTCACAACCCTATGGGCCTCCACGGCCTGTTAACAGGGTAGCTTTACTTAGTTACTTACTTACACTTATCAGAACCAAGATTTTAAGTTACTAGGATACTTGTGAGCTAATTCCTTTGAACCGCATGAGATATTTATTATGTGATGAACAGGTTTCAAGGTTACAAAAGGTTCTGCATTCTCCTGAAACAAAAGTGGCAAGAATTGTACTGCAGAGAGCTGAAGAAAAGTTTCCTGCTGTGAGAGAAAGTATTGTGTTTCGTGCTTGTGTGCACAGACAGGAATTTTATTGTGGTATTTCAAGTCTGTTGGCCAAAGAAACTAAATATTTTATGACACGCTTCTGTTTGCATAATCCATGTGGGGTGTTCCTTACAATTGGGTGATAACGGTTTGGGATATTATGTAGGAGAGCAATGAGTTCAAGGAGAGTGATGTAAGTAAGTCATGTAGTGCACATGCAACAGTGAGAAATGCATACAAAGTTTTGCACAGGAAACCTCAGAGAAGCAGACCATTTGGGAGACCTAAGTGCAGGTGGAGAGATGCTGTTAAGATAGATTTTAAAGAAGTAATTTGGAAGGGTTTGTACTGGGTCTGTTTGCCTTAGGATACAGAGCCATGATGAGCACAGTAATGAACCCTTTCTGGCTTTCTCATCATATCCTATATGCATTCCTCCTCTCCCCTATGCCTGCTATGTGAGCTGCCCATCTCATCCTCCTTGACTTGATCATATAATTATGCTTGGTGAATGAAGGTTACAAGTTGTGGAGCTCCTCATTATGATGTTTCTAGTTACCAAAAAAGCAGATATTTTCTGTACTGCCACAGTGACCAGTAGTTCCTCGGGAAGGTCACTGTGCTATGAACTGAGTACTTTCTAGTGCTCATGATAGCTGTAGAGAAGAACATCTGTACGAAACAGCTCTTATGAGTTAGATAGCAAGCCATAGCAAGGAGAGCATATGCTGGTTAATGTAGGGTGTTGTGCAACCATTTCTGAGAAGGATGTGATGGTTTTACAGAACTGTACAAATTCGGAGAACGCTTTAGTGGGTCCATATGGTGAGACATACCCAACACCTCATGATGCCAATCAGGCCATGAATGTAAAAGCTGAGGCAGTCTCAGATGCAGAAGAGGAAGAGGATCCTGTCCTGATAACATTTCCAGAAATGAAGGCTGAACCTGAGGTGAGCTGTATGTGCACTGTTAGGCAGATGACACAGATGTGCAGAAATGCTGCTTGTCTTTCTGATATCCATCTCTGTGAACATGAAACAACTCCACTGCGCTGTTGACTAGATTCTGAAGGTTTCTTTTTCCTGAAATGTCTCTACACAACTGGAGTTTGTAGAATGTTGCTTGTGATGTACCGCTCCCATTTTCTTTTGAGCAGATCTAATATACATGAAATGAAATACTGTGTAAACTGAATTCTTCCGGTAAATTCTATACAAGAAAAATCCTTCACATTTTCCATGTCTGTCCAATCGACTGAGCAGTTCTTAGGTACTACACCTTAAGAGTTCCCAGGATCTATAAATGCTGAAGTTTATCATTTGTTTTCTGTATCCATGTAATAACACAGAAGTATCATTGTGTTGAGGATTTGTAACAGGATAACTAATGATTCTCTGAAGGTTTGTGACAATGTGTGACATAGACACGTGTTCCCAGTTGCCCTTTGTTTGAAGTAAATTTAATATACCTGACACCGTTGGAGTTGACTCTGTACCTGCTGTCAGGTGATTGGTTGTCATTACAGATTTTTTTGTTGTTTTCTGTCAGACAGAAAGTAACTAAACATTAGATACAGAGAATATGTAAAAGGTGTAGAAAGCAATAGTGAAGAATTGGCATTGGCAACCCATTGTAAAATATACATGCAATTGTATTGAAGTGGAATATACAATGCATGTAATTAACCCTTTGGCGCGGTCATTTAAATTCCGCGGCCGCGTCTCCGGCGGTAATATATTCAGCCGGCCATTTAAATTTTGCTCGAAAATGATTTATTCATCATTGTTCTTAAATTCTATGAGATAGGAACATGAAACTTTCACTAAAATGATCTTAAAAGGTGGTTTTATAACCTTACCTTATAATATGAGCGCCCTTTAT
>NW_019738459.1:18373-20028 GCF_002891405.2 Cryptotermes secundus
CCCCACGGGGAAGAATGCAAGGCCTCACAGAAGATGTTTGGTTTACGGAAAAGAGAGCCAAATGAGAGATACGCAGTACTGGTGTGGTGAAGTGAGACAGCGCTGTGTATAGTAGAATGCTTCAATGCGTACCATACTCCGTTTACGAGATACAGGGCGCTCATATTATAAGGCAAGGTTATAAAACCATCTTTTAAGATCATTTTAGTGAAAGTTTCATGCTTCAAAGCGTACCATTCACTGCTCAAATTCTAAACAAACTGCTTCCATTGCCGAGATACCGGCTGCTCATATTATAAGGTAAGGTTATAAAACCACCTTTTTAGATCATTTTAGTGAAAGTTTCATGTTCCTATCTCATAGAATTTAAGAACAATGATGAATAAATCATTTTCGAGCAAAATTTAAATGGCCGGCTGAATATATTACCGCAGGAGAGGCGGCCGCAGAATTTAAATCACCGCGCGAAAGGGTTAATGAACATCAAAGATAATTTCTATTTGTACATATAGATGGAGGATCTTACTTTCATAGCTCTGCGTTTCACAGCAACTGATGCACTGCTGGCTGCAGGGCACCTACAAATTTTGCCAATGAATCAGTATGCTTGTGTTCAATAACGTTTTGAATGAAGTATACAATTCACAAGTCACAGAAGGTGTTGAAAATGCTGTCCCCCTACACATAGACATGCCTTGCACCAGCAGAAGGGGTTGTGATTAACCCTTAAAGGTGTTCTGCCAGAATTTTTACAATTTCCCTATGATTATTTTTTTTAGTTCCCCTTCGTGGGGTTTACTCTTTTAAACTTTGTCCTGCAAAGAACCACAGAAGAAAATACAGGGTTACTACAAATGATTCATTCCATTTCAAAACACAATATTTTCCAAAATATTACACATACAAATATGATTGATACATGAAAAGAACCATAAACTCAACTTCCGATACCACCGCAGAATGCTCTGTTTCTGTGGTGGTTCTTTTCTGTGCTCTGCTCTGAATGCATGCTGCATTGCAATAACAGATGAACATCTCACATATTCCAACACACAGAAACTCTTTTCCAGCTTCATCACCATTTTGTGAGACACTGCACTCACGCTGCCAACTGGTGTATCACGATGCAAACTTGGTGAGTTTGCGGTTCTTTTCATATATAGTCATCTTTGTATGTTTAATACTTCGCAAAATATAGTGTTTTGAAATGGAATGAATCATTTGTAGTAACTCTGTATAAGAATTAAGGTCGGGTGAATGTGCCTGCCAAATACCAATGCTGATATTTCTGTCCCTGAAGGTATCGGACAAAGCCTGCATAGACGTACATGAAATGTGGGCAGTAGCTGAGTCTTGCTGAAACCAGCCATAGTGTCTTTCTGCTTTTGTAACTCGAAAGAATTGTCGGATAATGACCTGTATATATGTTTCACAATTAATTGTTCTGTTAAAGGAATGCTGGTAGAGCAATCATCTTTGCCCTTACAGCATACCAGACTCCAACTTTCATTTAATGGAGCCATACCTCATGGGTTAGATGTTGATTCTGTGAATTCCAGTAGCAATAATTTCTCGTATGTATGTGTCACTACTAGTGAAACCATGCTTCGTCAGAAAAGTATGTCAATTGTGGATCAATCTCATCTTCAATGATA
>NW_019738460.1:0-1665 GCF_002891405.2 Cryptotermes secundus
ACTATTGAAAGTGAGCGCCGTGTTTTTCAAGGAAAATGGGAAATCACTTATTTCTGTTGTGAAATGGAAGGTAAAATTACATGTTTGGTTTGTGGGAAAAATATAAGTGTTCCACTTTATGTAATTATATTGAAATTATTCCTAAATAATACATAGAATTAAATTTCCTTGTATCAAAATCTAATGTATATTTCTATTTTGAAGTGGGGTCATGGACTATTATTTATAGGGCTGAGGTGGCCCTCTGTACAAGTTGAGTTTGACATGCCTGATGTAAACATTTAAATATTTCTCTTCTATTTTATTAAAAATTGAATCCCGCCAATTATAAGCGTTCTTAAGCACAATTCATACAGTATATTCAATGTCCGCAGGATTCAAGGAGTGGCCTGGTAGCTTCACTCCTACCAACCGTTATGAAGACCCCTGTGCCTCCTATTTAAGCAAGGAGAGGCAGTTCCACATGGTTATGGGGAATGCCTTTTATAACTATAAGGGTAGTTCTGCCTCTTCTTCGCGGGAAGGGGTCAGTCCGATAATTTGGAATAAAGAACAACTCTTGTGTTTTGGGATGCATCTGCGAGATCAGAGCCACATCCAAATGTACATCTTACAGCTGTTTACTGAGCCAAAGGCGCTGCCTCCGAATGCGATTTGTCTTAACTACCATGAACAACTTGTTGCAGAGCAACTGTTGCCGTGGAATTATTGCGTTCTTGTCTGTTGGCGGAGCCGCCAAGTAGCACCGCCAGCTGCATAGTTGCTTCTTTCTTGGCCGTTGCTTAACAACGGATCTACATAACACACTACAATATCTGAAAGTATGAAGACACTACGCGCAATTAAGGTCTCTCCTTCTTCAGAAACAGCATAAATTTAGTCGTCACTCTTCTCCAGAGTGATGCAAATTTACGTCCACCTGCGGTCTGCCTGTTCGTCTCCTATGCCGGTTTTATGCTGTTTGTAAGAGAGGGATCAGACGTAGAGGTTAAAAAAGGGCCATCGGGACTAATCAATGTTTATGACTGTTTTAAGAATCAGTTAAACAACCATCTCTATTTCTCCACAGGCGGCAGAAGTACGCCGTGAGCAGCTATGCGACGATATGATTTCAGTTGCCGAGTCAGCGAAGGTGAGATAACCACATCACTTACTCCATATGTCACTCAAGTTAAATAAGGCACATGCGTACATTCAAGAATATTTGACCAAGAGAAGCCAGCTTGTACCGTCTCTCTCTGGCACCTTTCGGCTCCGTCTACCCTTCCTCAATCGCAGGGGGAAACGTTGATCCGTCATATGGCTCTCGTGCTGTGCTCGCACGCTCCCTAAGTTAGAGTAAGGGAACCAAGCTAGCAGCGTGGTAAATGTAGTTACAAATGATGGCAATCAATATATTAACAAATAACAGAATTTAATAAACACAACAGAAATTAAACAGAACAACTGAACTAACTGCACATTTACATGCTCGCACACAGCGGCATTCAACTCGGGCAGAATGGCCCATATTTACTGGCGCAACAATTTGCCTTGGTTGCATGAAAACATAACTACTACATATAGCCGGGCCACAGGCTGAGTCTAAACTAAATACACAATATAAATTATAAAAACAGATTTAACCAAACTGGTACGAGTCGCCGCCGTCCTACAAACCCAACG
>NW_019738460.1:5062-16002 GCF_002891405.2 Cryptotermes secundus
AAACTCCGTGGTTTTATTCAGCAAGCGAACTATACCGACCTAGCGGATATAGGGTGTCGCGGGGTCAGGGCAACGAAATCATCACGGCCGTTAATTTCGGTTTTCTAGACCGGAGCCGCTATTTCCTTGAAATATCTCCTCAATTATCCTCGCGAGGCTGAGTGTACCCCGTTCCAGACCCACCACTTCTCAGAAAATCTAGTAGCGACGGAAATCGAAGCCGGTATCTCTGAATCTGTAGCCAGGAACTCAGATCACTAGACCATAAAGCCCACTTCACTCTAGAGAAACAGAAAAGTAGAACGTATAATGGGAGAGTTGATGAACGTGAAAAGTCATGGGAAAATTGTGAGATAATTTACTTCTGAGTTACAGAAAAGCCTATTCAACTTTTACTACGTATTGAGTATTTCTTACGACAAGGACTGCACAGAAATCATCCCAGTTCAACAGTTCCGATGTTGTTCGGCGAGCATTCGTTGTCGCGGAACAGGGTATTCCGAGCAGTTCCCTAGACATATTAGGGTGTCACACAGACAGACAGAAAGGTGATCTCATAAGCCTCCCACTTTAAGCCTATATTACTTATTTTGGAAAAAATAAGAGAAGGCTCGTGAGATCAATTTGCTCCCCCTCTCTCACAACTTAACCCTTGAAAGCCGGAACAGACGAGCTAGAAGAGGGAGCTGTTTCTATGCAACGGGTTGGCAAACACATTCCCGGGGCAATGGATACACAAGCAACAAGCTTCCCGTATTCCTACGCGGTCAGTATGAATATGCAGTGGAAGGAAAGTAAGCTATTCGTCTTTCCCAGAACTTCTTTTGAAATGGAGGAAAGTAAGCTAAAATTGTTCATATAATGTCTGGAAGTAAGAAAGTATTCCATGCATTTAAGATCTCCCTCTCTTAGACAAACCACAAGTTTGCCATTCCTCTCCAGAGTCAAGGAGAATAACAATTTACGTTCATCTATCTGCGAGCCTGTTTGTTCGTCCGCTATGCCGGCTTCGTGTTGTCCGTTAGAGGGAAATCAGATGTAGAGGCTGGAATAAGTGTATCAGAACTGATTGCTCCTCATGACTGCTTTATGAATCAATTTAACAACCATTTCCATTTTCCCACAGGAACAACGATGGTTGGAATGGGTATATGTAGGATACGCATATAAACAGGTAAGTTGAACACGTCACTTACTTCATGTACGAGAATTGTGCATACATTCCGGAAATACCAAGTGTGTCAAATAATTTCCAGACTGACGGTAGGGAGCAGAAGTGCATAGGTCATGTTAGGTGCTGTTTCAGTGATCTTGCAACCTGGCCGTTATTTACACAAGCAATTTTCTTCCAAGTAGGTCGAACGTTTTGTGTAACTCCTATAACCAGTGTCCTGATCGAGCGCGGTGTTGTCTTCCAGTGTTCAGTATGGAGTCGGTAAAGGAGCAAAGAATTTATGTTAAACTCTGTTTCAAAGTAGGGAAGACAGCTGCAGAAACCCATAAGACGTTACGGGAAACTTACGGTGATAATGTCTTGAGTCAAATGACAATCTACGAACTTCAATGGATGATGATGATGAGGGTTCTAGCCGTTCTTGCAACCACAAGATCCGAAGGTCTGAGTGCCCAGGTGAAAATACAGTCCATGGAAATAGTCGACTGACTTCGCAAACTTGCAGACGAAGATTGAATATCCATTGGTTCATGCTATACAATTATATCAGAAAATTTAGGAATGCCTCTTGACTGGTGATCAGAAGCTCCAATGTTTTTCCATCTGCGAAAATCTCCTCCAGCGAGGAAGACACGACGAAAATCTTTTCAAAATTGTCATTACCGATGACGAGTAGTGGGTTACGTTTATGACGCTGAAACAAGCAACAATCTTCACTCTGAAAGAATCGTGTTTTGCCTCGCTCCAAGAAAGCACGACAAGTTCGGTCGCGAGTGAAAGCAATGCTGATTGTTTTCCGATTATCTCATCGAAACACTGTGCATTATTAATTCACTCCTGATGATCAGACAATTCAGATTTTTATTTGGTGGATCAGAAAATTCTCCATGATGCGGTACAAAGAAAACGACCTGAACTGTGGACTGCGCCTGGTCACTCAGTGTTGTCAAATAGACTATTCTTGGCCAAACGTTCCATTCCTACCTATCCATACCAATCCTATCCCTTGCCGACACTTCTGTATTCCCTACACTCAAAATTAACTTTCAATGAAGAAGCTTTTAGTCAGCGGAACGCATCATCATTAATGCGACGGAAGTCTTGAAGACTATACCACAAACATCCATCGGACAGTGTTTCCAAAAGTGAAAGAAGCGGTGGAAGAGTTGCATCTGCTCGCGAGGGGGAGGGGGTATTTTGAAGGGGATAATAATCAAGTTCAAATTCGTATAGCAACAGGCGTGACCAGAGTGGTTTGAACGGCTGTTATACTGCGATGTAGAAAGCAAATGGAAAAACGACCACATTATCACTTTTCCTGGATAGTCTCTTTCCAAAAACAGAGACACCATGTATGTGAATCAGAAGACGTAAGAAGATGCTGGATAACCTTGGGGATAGAAGAGGATATTCTTACTTGAAGGAGAAAGCTCTAGATAGCATTAAGTGGAGGAACTGTTTTGGAAGAGACTGTGGACCTAATGTCCGACAGATTACTGATGAATGAATAATCAGTAACTTCTAAGTTGAAAAGCATATTTTTACCTGCCAATTTCAAACGTAGCGCCTACACACTGTGACCTGGCCGCCGTGACAGAGCGGATATACTCGTCCTGAAACTTCGGTGCAACAAACGTAGCGCCTACACACTGTGACCTGGACGCCGTGACAGCGCGGATATACTCGTTCTGAACTTGCGGTGCAACAAACGAAGTTCCTAAATAAAAAGACCGATCTCTCCCTCGTCGAAGAGGCGAGCACCTTTTTATATACGTAAATATCTGGGGAAAAAACAGAACTTCTGGTAATGAATGACTGTGCTGGCGAAGCACAGCAGTAAATTTAACCGACCTACCGACCAACCAACCGACAGACCGGAGAAAGGAGGTCTTGGCCAAGAACTAGAAAGCTATGGGGATAACAGAACGGTCTAGTGTAGACGGTTAGGAGTGCAGTTCTAGAACGTAAGAGAATGAATAACAACCCTTGTTAGTAGACAGAACAAGGCAACTACCAGTGAAAAGGGGAACAAGCTGAGAAGATATTATGGAATATGGTGATTTCTATAGCATCATAGTTATTTCTAATTCAGAGGCGCAATTGTGCAATAAATCCGATTACCAATTCAAGACCCGTCCATAGTCACATAAACCTGATAGTATTTATGTTATTCCCAATAGATTTATATCATCACTATGGATCATCTGGGTTCCGAGTTCTTTCCTAATGACGTATTACAAACCAAAGTTGATAAGCATGAACATAAAACATTTCCGTGTTTCAGGAAAGTATGAATACGAAACGCATCACATAAATGTTTACGTAGGCCTATATGGATTTCATTATAGTATTCGCTTAAACACATTTTAGTAAGTTTAAATAGTTTCATATGTACCCCTAATTCAATAAGAATGTTGTACAATACTTCCTCCTAACTGAAACGTAGGCTTTCTTGAAGTCTACGAATAGCTGATGTACTGTCTCATTGTACTCCCAATTTATTCCTCCAGTATCTGATGAATGAAAAAATCTTATCAGTGTTTGATGTACTGAGAGCTCATTAAGTTTGTCTTTCAGCTATTCAATGGTTGGTTCCAGTAATGTCCATTAGCATTGCGTCTTAACATTGTTCAGATTATCTCAATTTATTTGGCTCGGATAGCGTAAAAGTTCCAATTTGGCTTCTTTCCGGTGTCTGTTAGTTTTAACAGCCTTCGTCAAACCATAGCTTATACTGCATCAATTCGTAATAACTTAGATTCTCTTGGCTGAAATTGTCATATTCTCCCTAATAGTTTCCCAGCTTGCGAATCTCTTTCAGATTCTAACCTCACAGTGTTACTTACTTCATACCTCGTTTAGCTTATTGCGATTTTACGTCTCCGCATGAAACTTTTCCTTGCTCGATTACTTATTGCCAGTCTCTCCCTAACTTCTGCAACAACGACACAGTGATCGGTACCACACTCAGCTCCTCTGAAAGGCCGCACGTCAACTACACTTGAATTCCGTTTATCTACAAAACTGTGGTAAATCTAACTGTGTGTCTTTTCATCCAGTATTATTACAAGGGGCCTTGCGAAGCGGTGGAACGCTATATAGAATTCGCGAAGAGTGTCGATGACAAGAAAAAGGCTGCCATGAAAGCAGGAACAGAGGAATTTATCGGTGAGTAGATTGCACAGCTCTGCACTGCTAATGAACTTTAAAATCACACATTCCATTATCTTAAAATTCAGTAAATTTGGGCAACAGAGCGAAATTCTTTAGCTTATCAAGATATCCGTGTTAGCATTACAGTTTGGGGGAAATACCACGAGGATTAGTTATAAGAATGTAACTGATTTAAGGGTACACTGAATCAGTAACTTTTCCAAATCGTGATACATATTTCCATAACCGCTTACTGTGAGATTTTAGATTTTCTTCCACCGATTTTTGCCAATGAAATATCTCTGAGCCTATACAGTTCTTTCAACTAATTTGCTGTAAAGAGTAAGTGTGTCTAAAAAGAGAGAGACTTACATTTCTTGTAACATTTACGGACTTAATTCTCTTTCTTAATGTAAGCTCTTAACTTTCCAGAAATCAAGGCAGGTTATTTATGTTTTTTAAGGTATCTAGAAGGAACAGGTAAATCTATGGCTAGGGTTACAGCAACATTTGATCTGGCAACGGCAGCATCAACAGATATTTCGTTGTACAGTGAAGACCAGTCATAACTAGACAAGTCATTATAAATCACTGCATAATCCCAAGATGAATATCTCTTGTAACATCTTTAGAGAAATATTTAGAGATGAACAGGATTTGTAGACGTAAGGTCAAGAAATTTGCAGCCGTTGGCACGATAATTATGTTGGTTTAAACCGAGGAAAGAAGCGGTGGAACGAATCAAACTCCCTTTCAGTTTTGTGTAGTAGTGATAATTTGCGGAAAGTGGATCATAGGAGTAAATTCCAAACGATACAAAGGGGTATTTAAGATACCTAATCAGTTCTCTAAAAACTTGAAGTAATGTCTGATAATATTAAATTCGACATCAGGAGCCAATCAATGACGGTCAATAAACAAGTTTGGGCCACCAAGTACAGTAATTTCTACCCATATATATTCACGAAAATATTCAAGTTCGGATCTAAGTTTGGCGCCAGAAACTGCTTCAGAAACAGCAACTGAAGCTCCTCCGGCACGTGATTAGGTTCGAGAAGCTCGATCAATACGATATACAGTATGAATTTCGGGGAAACGTTTTTGGTTGGAAAAGGATTCATTTAGTCATGTTTTCGTTAACCTTAAAATTTTAAACTTGACAGAGCATACATTGTTAAAAATTGTAGTAGACTTTTGTTAATAATAATAATAATAATAATAATAAGACGGAAATTAGGAAAATACGCGTAACGAACTTAGAGAAGGTAGCAAAGAAGAAGACAAGAAGACAATGAAATTCAGGGAAAAAAGGAGACAAAATAATGATAAAAATTAAGTTTTCTTTTCTCTATGTCTGAATGCCATAGAATTCATAAATTCAGAAAAAACTGCTTCCTTTCTCTTGAGTTTTTTAAAAAAAAAGTGAACGTCATGAAGACATATGGGGGAGTGGAGATACAGCTGCGATATTCTTTAGACCTTTAGCTTTACGCCCCGGCCGCAAACACCCGCGGAAATCAATTGCCGTAAAAATTGAATAGGAGGTTGGGAGGGCGCAAGAACCGGTTGGACGATGTGAGAAAGAGAAACTCTTGTCCTCTTGACTTGTGTTTGCAAGGGTTGACAACGGGGTACATTTTGTATGATATTATCCACATGATGAGGGTTCAGCTCGTACCAAAGCATCCATTTAAACAGAATAACAGAGGAAGGCAGTGATACATGGATATAAAAAAAAAGTTAATTCTCTTACAAGGGCTTTGGTCTCTTACAGAACTTCCAATAACCAAGAACAGAGTTTCTGTAATGCGTCCCACAATCTATCCAGTGCAGAACAAGGAACAAAGTTTCAACAATATCAGCTACAATCTTAGTGGGGGAAAGAGCAGAATTCCTGTGAAGTCAGCCACAACCGTTCTGCAGTCCAAGGTGAAGAGTTTCGCCAATATCAGGAACAACACTAGTGGGGGAAAGAGCAGGATGCCTGTGGAGTCAGCCCCAACCGTGGTGCAGTCCAAGGTGAAAAGTTTCATCAATATCAGCCACAAACCTAGTGGGGGAAAAGTGAAGATAGTAAACCGGAAGCTGGACTACAGTAATGTGAAGGCCAAGGTCAACACAGGGAGGATAAGGCCATAAGGGGGTGACTGGAGCGGTGACATGTAACACGGTCCAAATACAAGCGAGGAATGTGCAACAGACATCAGACATGAAAAACTAAATATTAACCATACTTGGCAGCAAATAAGAGCAGACAGAATTGCCCCAGTGTGCAAATATAAATTACAAATCTTCGAAGAGAACTTGGATTTCATGGACTAGAAAGTGACGATTGTCACATTCGGAAAACTGACAGATGAAAATCTCCTCCTTTTTCGATCAAGAAACAAAATTTGACAAGGCCTACAATGATGCCGAAGAAAGAGATAACTTGCAACTGAAGGAGGTCACTGTCATAGAATTTGAAGCTATCATTCGAGCTGTACAAATCGTGAAGCAATCGCAATGCTTAAACCTACCTCGATGGAAGCATACAAATTCGCTGAGGTCACTCTCATAGAATTTGAAGCTATCTTTCGAGCTGTACAAGTCGTGAAGCAATCACGAATGCTGAAACCTACCTCGATGGAAGCATACAAATTCACGGAGGTCACTCTCATAGAATTTGAAGCTATCTATCGAGCCGTGCAAGTCGTGAAGCAATCACGAATGCTGAAACCTACCTCGATCGAAGCATACAAATTCACTGAGGTCACTCTCATAGAATTCGAAGCTTTCTTTCGAGCTGTACAAGTCATTAAGCAATCAAGAATGCTAAAACGTACCTCGATCGAAGCATACAAATTCGCTGAGTTGTTTCGATTGCACAATGGGACACTGCTAGTTGCTGTAGTAGTAGGGAATATTTTCGATTGCATATCTGATGCCTGTTGCAAGTTCCTCGCTTGTAATTCTGTAGCTCCAAACATCTATTTCTTTTATTTTACCCTCTACAACTACTCTGTGACTACATTAAATTGTATTAATTTTATCCTTTAATGTAATATTTATATTACTTTTATCCTTAATTGTGATCTTTCTTCAATAAAGATATAAAAACTTATGTTTATATAGTTTTCATTACCTATTTCCGACACGTTAGAACAATATCCATATTTTACATATAACTTCGAATAGTTGGAATTCGAATAATGCGACCACTTCATGGGATTCGATATCCGCGCTAGTGGATACCTAGCTATACTGATCCTGTCATAACATGGTGGCGGCTAAGTCGGCGTAAGAAAAGAGGACAGGTAAAGAAAGGTTGCACCTGTGCTTAACTAATTCAGCGCTACACATTGAAGATGTATGGGGGAATTGATGTATAGACACAAATTTTCTTGACCTAGGCAATTGATGAATGTGAGTGGTCAGCTTCACGACCCAGCCGCTGTAACCCCGGGGATAGGATCTCACGTAACTCGTTGGATAGTTTGTGGGTCGGCCCAACAGCCAGTCTGGACGACATGGAGAAGTGAAAATATTTTCCCCCACCGGGACTCGAACTCACCATGATATCTGTGTGTTTGTGTATCGCCCCCATCAACTTCTGAATGCCCCAAACTATCTTGGTATGCATACCATTGAACCTGGGCCCCTTCTCAACGACGTCCTTCTTGAATCCCTCCCGTCACTCTTTGTATCAGCACGCATAGCTCCCTATCGTTGATAGGCAACGGCTAGGTTAAAACGTTACCGCGGCAACAAACATACGCAATAATAGCAGAAATCTTTGATGCGTCATCTTCTATGCCGTCCATGTAGTATCAAGTAAAGTATTCGATAAGTTCTTCCAGAACTTGGGAGGCAGGTCGAATACCTCCACCGTAAACCTGCGAGCAGTAGGCGACGAGAAGTGAACCCAGTGCCTGCGGTTATAACTGCGCCACCCTGTTCCTCTGGGATATATATATATATACTGCGACCTGGCCCTACAAACTGAGGGAGTTTCGAATCTGAAGCAACGAAATGTGGTCAAGAGTCTCGCGGGACTTGGACCTGAGAATGACTGCGCTGGCGAGCTCCTCATGTCAGAGAGGATGTTACATAAGGATTACGACAGCAAATGTTCAGTTGAAAATTAAATTCCTACTCGTGAGTCCTCAAGTCCAAATGACTGGCGGTAATCCACAAGTCACAAAGTAATTTTGACTCTGATTCTCGTCGAAGAATACATCCCATTTTCAAAACGCTTAAAAGGCTGAAAAAAAAACATCGTAATGGGTCCCGAAACCAAAAATGATTGTGAAGGCGAGGGCCAGCGCCAATTTACTAGACTGGATTGAATTCTACCCAGAACATCTTGTTATATTATTCTACCATCTACGTCTAGGTCTTCCCGGTGATAACTTTAGCTATTATTTCATTAAATCACTAACCGGATTTACCTTTGTGATCGCAAAGCAGTGGGTTTTATATCACGTAAGCAGATTTCAAAATATTATTTCGACGAGTTTCAGTTCCACCACCTCGCCCCCTTGCAGAAATAAATGGCTCTAGATACGCAACTGAAAGCACATATAGAGTTCCTCATATCCTGGAGTCATTTTAAAACTTGGTTCGGGGCGCAAGTCAGCCACGATCCCAGCAACATTGTAAGTACAGCAGTTTGTAGCACTTGAATACCAACCGTTACCATTCCAACGCCCCAATAGGACATCAGTGTCGACTCT
This sequence comes from Cryptotermes secundus, assembly GCF_002891405.2. Lineage (NCBI taxonomy): Eukaryota > Metazoa > Arthropoda > Insecta > Blattodea > Kalotermitidae > Cryptotermes > Cryptotermes secundus. The sequence continues at coordinate 14,105 of NW_019738460.1, forward strand.
GGCATCCACTGATCCGTGAGTGAGTGCGCGACACTTATTGCAATTCGATGTTTCACACAACATGAGAACAAAATGATCTAATAACAGAACCTCACAAAAATTCCAGGTCCAGTTTTTTTTTTTGTCGAAGAAAATGACTTCAATATTCCTAAATTTCTTCCAACATACACTGTATCTTTCGTATAACATGTCACGCTTGCCAACTAAAATCTGTATAATTGTAACAAGATCTGTGAAGATCTCATCGCCTATTTTCCTGTTATCACAAATTTATGGTTGCCTTCGGCATGGATCGGACAGAAAACACCGCGTCCAACAGTTTTGCTATTGTTGCCTGCATTCATTGCCTCAAGAACGTTATTACCGAGCCATTACCAAGCAAAGTTCACCTCTTTTTTTCTTCATTATTCCGATTGCCAGACATCATATCACATTGCTCCACCCTGAAACCTGCTCAGAAAATTTAGAGGCCATAACGCTGATGTTACTGAGAGGAGGAATTTATGAAGTACGACGTTGAAACGAGCTCAGGTGCCATAATACACTGTAATGTGAATACCCACTGCCAGACCACAGTACTGTAAACATGTTCCAACACACAACATCTCTAGGCCATGTCCGAAATATGCGCAAGCAACGTTACAGTAGGCTTCGTATTACATGTCCGCGGTGACGTCACACAGCGGTAAGTGGTGGTCACGTGACATGTGTTTCCTGTGATGCGTGTCCGTTCCTCGGCTATATAATTGACAGAATTCGCTCAAGACACTTACGACTGAATAACAGCGGCAGAAACACGCGAACAAGCAAGCGCAGCAAGGAGTTCGTAGTTGAAGAAGAACTAGAAGTCGGCCTGTGAAGATTTAATGTGTGATTAGAAGACATTATTTATGTGTAATATTTCAAGTGTGTGATTCAGTGAGACTGTTATAGTTCCCGTGATATAAACTATAACCGCTCACTTCCTTGGGCCCTTTTACGTTGTGCGCCACGCTGTTGCCGTCCTCCTTGATCCTACTTTGTGCTCCACTTATCAGCGTCCTCCCTTTTCTCGTAGATGTCGAGAAGTTAGATGGAAAGGGAGAAGAATTGTGGTTGCTGGAGATATTACGCGAGAGCAGGTAAAGACGGGAGCAGCTGTTTTCTGTTCAGTAATCAGTAGAACTGAGTTCCTATCCCGGGTCTTATAAGGGTTTGGCTCGGGCAGGGCAGGAAGCACCTTTCTGCTTCAATCACACACACACACTTTAGACCGTTGCACTTAATGGTAATTTAATCCCTTCCAGCTTTCTGAATACACTGAATTTATTAATACATTTAATTTGGACTTTACTTATACTACTTTACGGAAGGGCCGTAGTTGTAAAATTAGTGTCCGTCTGTGCCGAAAGTTGTGGCAAGACTTCTCAAGGTGGAATGCCCTCTCTCTGAATCCTCAGGTCCACGAACCCCAGACTCCAAGAGAAATCCACTCCTCCACTTCTGCCATTGGTTAAGTTTTCAAACTAGGAGGTTCCCTAAATTTTGAATTCCCAATCATGTTGCTCTGCTATGTGATTCTGGCAGATGCTGACCTGACGCTACGGTCGACAGCCCCTTGATGCATTACGGTCAGGGTGTGAGGCTCCGGCCGTCCCACTTCTAAGTTATCGCTGTCCCAAGCTGTCAGCTCTCATTTTCTCAAAGCCTTTCTGACTTTGCTGAAACTGCCAGAATTCTAGGAAATTACCAGAGGTTCCTTCCTGTCAACATAGCAAAACTTGAACTATGTCCCTTCCGCGTGTAAGAGCTGCCTATCTGCCGGATCCCTTTGTTTGTAACCTTGTAATCTAACTTAATACAAATTTAATTTGCACACAACAGTCCTCCAGTCAGAATGAACGGTTACAAAACCCATG
>NW_019738461.1:0-372 GCF_002891405.2 Cryptotermes secundus
TGCGTTGCTATCATGCTAGCTTTCCTTTGCTAGCTTGCTATCTTTAGGTTTGCTACCTTGCTAGCTTTGCGTTTCTAGCTTGCTAGCTATGCGTTGCTTGCTTGCTTTGCGTTTCTTGCTTGCTAGCTTTGCGTTGGTAGCTTGCTACTTTTGCTTTGCTAGCTGGCTTGTTTGCTTTGCTACCTTGATAACTTTTCGTTGATTACTCGCTAATATTGCGTTGCTAGGTTGCCAGGTTTGCGTTGCTAGCTTGCTAGTTTGGGTTGCTAACTTGCTATCTTTCGGTTGCTAGCTTGCTAGCATTGGGTTGATATCTTGCTAGCTTTGCGTTGCTAGCTTGCTAGCTTTGCGTTGCTAACTTGCTATATTACG
>NW_019738462.1:0-1229 GCF_002891405.2 Cryptotermes secundus
CAGTGGCGTTTCTTGGGGGAGGCCAAGTTCATCTGGTGCTCAACTGAGTCGACTAGAGGTGAAACATTCACAGCCCTGGCCCACCAAAGTCAAACAAAGACATCGTGTGTGTTCGCTAAATAAGAAAAGCAGGAGCACCATTTTCTGTTGTAAAAAGTATGATGTTGCGCTGTGTGTCTTGGAGTGCTTCGAGAATTGGCACACGCGCGCGTCAAAGAGTGTGAGGTATCACAAAATGTGAAGTGACTGCATACTTCTGTACACATTTTATATACATATGTAGCTGCTGCAAGGCGTTCACACTCCTGCTTCTACACAGTGTGGTGCGCCCAATACCATTTCATACATCCAAAAGTAGTGGCCATTTTCTGGCAAAAGCCAAACCTTTACACTGTCAAGGAACCTTGTGTGACGACCTAGGAGGTGACTTATATGGATTTGCTCATGGTATCAGGGTGGACATGTGTATTGAACTGACTCTCTGCTATTCTTTTTGAGGCCTTCTATACATATAGATCTATATATATTGTTTGGGGGATTTTTCTGGGCCACGTGTAGCCTTTCTAAGTATCATTTCTTAGCTCAGCCTTTATTGTTATTTAATTTTAGGAGCCTATCAGCTATTAATTAGATGCCTGTCCAGCCTTACAAATGCATAATTTTATTTAATATTGTAATCTGTTAAAGAGTGGCGGCAGTGCAACTTAACTTCTGTTGACTCAGATACCTCCACACATGCTGATGGACTCAGGCACACACCACTGAGGGGGGTGTGCTCTCTCTGTTCCTCCCACCCCTCTGTCAACACTCTCATGCCTACCGATTTAACATCCCAACGTACTGTGGCTTCAAACTCATATTTATTCCTATTAGGATTATTCATGTTATTTACTCTCATTTTCCAGAGTAACTTGAATGAACTTCAACCTGTACATGCTGAGGATCGACGATATTCCTGTGATGAGTGTGGAGATTGTTTCAGTCAAGAGCAAATTCTGATAGCACATCAGCGCATACACAGTGGGGAGAAGCCATTTTGCTGTGATGTATGTAATAAATCCTTCAGTGATCGTAGTAGTCTGAAGAGACATCAGTGCATACATAGTGGGGAAAAGCCATTTTGTTGTGATGTGTGTAAGAAGTTATTCAGTTACCAGAGTCATCTGAAGACACATCAGCGCATGCATAGTGGGGAGAAGACATTTTGCTGTGATGTATGTAATAAGTCA
>NW_019738463.1:0-227 GCF_002891405.2 Cryptotermes secundus
TTTCTGTCTGAAAATTGTGCTGCGGCCTATATACGCACGCGGCCTGTACATGCATAAATACGGTAAATAGGCCTTGAGATGACTAAAAATGAGGTTGAATAAATTTAAATACAGGTTGGCCTATAGTATTATGAAGGTACAGTATTACAGAACTACTTTTAATAACATTTGTCTTAACCGGCTTTTCGATTAATCGTGATATCCATGCCCACAATTATCCTGGATAA
>NW_019738463.1:309-448 GCF_002891405.2 Cryptotermes secundus
TCTTTGCATCTTATGTTCAGTCATATTTCTTTCTGACAGACAACAACAAAAAATCTGTCATGACAACCAATCACCTGAAAGCTTGCACAGGAGACACTCCAACAGTGTCAGGTATATTAAATTTACTTCAAACAAAGGG
>NW_019738464.1:0-433 GCF_002891405.2 Cryptotermes secundus
TATGATTTGAGCCATTTCAAAATACATCCTTTAATACCATAATGTACTAAATTTGCATTAGTAGGTTGTGCTTGACACAATCAAAAGCCCTTGTAAGGTCACAAAATACACCTACCACTAGTTCTTTGTTATTCCATGCCTTATAAATAGCTTCTGTTAGTTTGAAGATAGCATTTTGTGTAGATATACCATTTCTGAATCCAAATTGCCCATCCACAATAATATTATTGTTTGTCAAATGTAGTTTTAGCCTATTAAAGACTAATATTTCAAATAATTTAGAAAAACCTGTCAATAAAGAAATAGNTATAATTAGATATTTCAGATGTATCACCTTTTTTTAAGCATGGTATAATGTTAGCATATTTTAGTCGATCTGGGTATATATCTGTTGTTAAGGAAAGATTGTAGATGTGAGTAAAGGGCTTAACTA
>NW_019738465.1:0-606 GCF_002891405.2 Cryptotermes secundus
TAGCAACGCAAACCTGGCAAGCTAGCAATGCAAACTGGCAAGCTACCAAATCAAAGCTGGCAAGGTAGCAACCCAAAGCTTGCAAGCTAGCAACGCATATCTAGCAAGCTAGCAACGGAAAGCTAGCAAGCTAGCAACGCAAAGTTATTAAGCTAGCAACGCAAAACTAACAAGATTGAAACGCAAAACTAGCAAGCTAGCAACGCTAAGCAAGCAAGCTAGAAACGCATTGCTAACAAAAAGGCAACGCAAAACTACCAAGCTAGCAACGCTTAGCTAGCAAGATAGCAACGCAAAGCTAGAAAGCTAGCAACGAAAATATAGCAAGATAGAAAAGAAAAGCTAGCAAGTTAGCAACACAAATCTTGCTATCTATCAAGCTAGCAACTCAGAGTTAGCAAGCTATCACTGCCAATCTGGCAAGGTAGCAACACAAAGCTAGCAAGCTAGCTTCGCAAAGCTAGCAAGCAAGAAAAGCAAAGCAAACAAGCAAATCAAAGCTAGCAACCTAGCAACGCAAAGCTAGCATGTTAGCAACACAAAGCTAGCAAGCAAGCAAAACAAACCTGACAAGCTAGCAACGCAAAGCTAGCAAGATAGCAACTC
>NW_019738466.1:0-2306 GCF_002891405.2 Cryptotermes secundus
CTTGCTAGCTTTGCGTTGCTATCTTGATAACTTTGTGTTGCTAGCTTGCTACCTTTGCGTTGCTAGCTTGCAACCTCTGCGTTGCTAGCTTTGTAGCTTTGCGTTGCTAGCTTGGAAGATTTTCGTTGCTTGCTTGTTAGCTATGCGTTGCTAGCTTGCTTTCTTAGCGTTGCTAGCTTGCTAATTTTGCGTTTCAATCTTGTTAGATTTGCGTTGCTAGCTTGAGAGCTTTGCGTTGTTGGCTTGTTAGCTTTACGTTCTAGCTTGCTAGCTTCGCGTTGATAGCTTGCTAACTTTGCGTTGCTAGCTTGCTAGGTTAGCGTTGCTAGCTTGCTAGCTTAGCGTTCTTGCTTGCTTGCTTTGCGTTATTTGCTTTCTAGCATTGTGTTGCTAGCTTGCTAGATTTGTGTGGCTAGCTTGCTATCTTTGCGTTGCTTGCTTGCTAGGTTTCCGTTGCTAGCTTACAAGGTATGCGTTGCTAGCTTGCTAGCTTAGCGTTCTTGCTTGCTTGCTTTGCGTTATTTGCTTTCTAGCATTGTGTTGCTAGCTTGCTAGATTTGTGTGGCTAGCTTGCTATCTTTGCGTTGCTTGCTTGCTAGGTTTCCGTTGCTAGCTTACAAGGTATGCGTTGCTAGCTTGCTAGCTTAGCGTTCTTGCTTGCTTGCTTTGCGTTATTTGCTTTCTAGCATTGTGTTGCTAGCTTGCTAGATTTGTGTGGCTAGCTTGCTATCTTTGCGTTGCTTGCTTGCTAGGTTTCCGTTGCTAGCTTACAAGGTATGCGTTGCTAGCTTGCTAGCTTAGCGTTCTTGCTTGCTTGCTTTGCGTTATTTGCTTTCTAGCATTGTGTTGCTAGCTTGCTAGATTTGTGTGGCTAGCTTGCTATCTTTGCGTTGCTTGCTTGCTAGGTTTCCGTTGCTAGCTTACAAGGTATGCGTTGCTAGCTTGCTAGCTTAGCGTTCTTGCTTGCTTGCTTTGCGTTATTTGCTTTCTAGCATTGTGTTGCTAGCTTGCTAGATTTGTGTGGCTAGCTTGCTATCTTTGCGTTGCTTGCTTGCTAGGTTTCCGTTGCTAGCTTACAAGGTATGCGTTGCTAGCTTGCTAGCTTAGCGTTCTTGCTTGCTTGCTTTGCGTTATTTGCTTTCTAGCATTGTGTTGCTAGCTTGCTAGATTTGTGTGGCTAGCTTGCTATCTTTGCGTTGCTTGCTTGCTAGGTTTCCGTTGCTAGCTTACAAGGTATGCGTTGCTAGCTTGCTAGCTTAGCGTTCTTGCTTGCTTGCTTTGCGTTATTTGCTTTCTAGCATTGTGTTGCTAGCTTGCTAGATTTGTGTGGCTAGCTTGCTATCTTTGCGTTGCTTGCTTGCTAGGTTTCCGTTGCTAGCTTACAAGGTATGCGTTGCTAGCTTGCTAGCTTAGCGTTGATAGCTTGCTAACTTTGCGTTGCTAGCTTGCTAGGTTAGCGTTGCTAGCTTGCTAGCTTAGCGTTCTTGCTTGCTTGCTTTGGGTTATTTGCTTTCTAGTATTGCGTTGCTAGCTTGCTAGATTTGTGTGGCTAGCTTGCTATCTTTGCGTTGCTTGCTTGCTAGGTTTCCGCTGCTAGCTTACAAGTTATGCGTTGCTAGCTTGCCAGCTTTGGCTTGCTACTTTGCCAGGTTTGCGTTTCTAGCTTGCCAGGTTGCGTTGCTACCTAGCCAGTTTTGCGTTGCTACCTTGCTAACATTATGTTGCTTGCATGCTTTAGGTTGCTAGTTTGCTAGGTTTGCTTTGCTGGCTTGCTAGCTTTGCGTTGCTTGCTTGCTTTGCGTTTCTTGCTTGCTAGCTTTGGTTGCTAGCTTGCTAGCTTTCCTATTCTATCTTGGTAGCCTTGCGTTGCTCTCTTGCCAGTTTGCGTTGCCAAGCTGATAATTTTGCGTTCCTTCCTTGCTAGCTTGACGTTGCTAGCTTGCCAATTTTGTGTTGCTAGATAGCTAGCTTTGCGTTGCTAGCTTGGTAGCTTGCTACATATGCGTTGCTAGCTTGATAGCTTTGCGTTGCTATCTTGCTAGCTTTGCGTTGCTTGCTTGCTTGCTTTGAGTTTCTTGCTTGCTAACTTTGCGTAGCTAGATTGCGAGCTTTGCTTTTCTAGTTAGCTTGCTTTGCGTTGCTAGCTTTCTAGATTTTCGTTGCTATCTTGGTACTTTTGCGTTTCTAGCTTGGTAACATTGCGTTGCTAACATGTTAGCTCTGCCTTCTAGCTTGCTTGCTTTACGTTGCTAGCATGCTATCTATGCGTTGCTAGCTTGCTATTTTTACTTTGCTAGCTTGCTAGC
>NW_019738467.1:0-1098 GCF_002891405.2 Cryptotermes secundus
TCATCCGGGATTCATGATCTAGTTGAGAGTTGTGTTACAATACAAAGTTGAAGGTGTCACAGACTTCTCTAACTCAAGATCATTTGTGTATACGGTGCAAATGTAACAAATATTATAGAACAGTTCTAGAAGTGGCTGTCTCTTCATATAACTACATCCCACAGTTATATTAGAAAGCGACATATAAGGCCTCTTATATTCAGCAGCTGACGAAGCATTAATTTCAGTCGCAAGTCAGTGGCCGCCGTGCCGATTGTACCCACCTGGATCCAACACCCATCTATCAAATTTAAAAAACAAAACTTCAGTCAAACAATTAAAAGATAAGCAGCGTCCTGGTGGCAATTGCAATGTAAGAGCTTCGGAGAACATGCGAAGGTTGTTTGGGAGTTTCTTATCGTGGAGTTGATCGTCCTTATCTGTATTCTATATCAGCTGATATTGCAGTATGTTCAAGGGAGATTTCAACGAAGGACTACAACAATCATGCTTGAGCTGAAACAACAGGTACAGAACCTAAAAGACAGAGAGAATCATCATCGTGCTTGCGATTGGATTAAGATCAAGCGAGTAAAAGAGTTGATGAAGGAAAGAGACGAACGCAGTGATGAGAAGCGAAATCACATTGAGTCACTGTTGNAAGCGACTAAAGGAGATGATGAAGGAAACACACTAACGCAATGATGAAATGCGAAGTAACATTGAGTCACTGTTGACCATAAAAAAAGCGGCAGAAGAACGCTGTGTGCAGCTATGCGATAAAATGATTTCACTGGGAAGTTTCTCTTTTGTAGTCATTTCTCCAACGTCGTGCTACTGTCGCGCGACGGGAAATCTTCCTGCAGATGCCAGCCAACTTCATCCGGGATTTATGATCTAGTTGAGAGTTGTGTTACAATACAACGTCGAAGGTTTCGTTGACTTCACTAACTCTAGTTCGTCTGTGTATACGGTGCAAATATAACAAATATTATTGAACAGTTCTACAAGTGGCTGTCTCTTCATATAACTACATCCCACAGTTATATTAAAAGCGACATATAAGGCCTCTTTTATTCAGCAGCTGACGAAGGATTAACTTCAGTCGCAAGTCAGTTT
>NW_019738468.1:0-1713 GCF_002891405.2 Cryptotermes secundus
AATTAGACCTAGAGGAAGTGAGTTAAGTGAAACCTTGTAACGATATGATTTATAGTACATATCATGAGGAACATATTGGTTTCCAATTGGAGTTTCTAGCCTCAATAGTTATCGAGATATTGGAGATAACGCAAACCTCCATTTCAGGCGAAAACGCGTTTTTTCGCATTATAAGAACTTCGCTATTAATTAAATATCAAAGTTGTAATTTTAACGTCATGTTACTCTGGAAGAGAGCATTATTTGCAATGAGTTTAAACTTTTTCGGAGCTTCCCCACCGAAGATATGAGACGTTAAAAATGGCCGATTTTGGGCCCAGAGCAAAGTTTGGAAGCTCCTGGAAATTTTTGGAAAATAGGTACGGTGTTCAAAACTATTTGATTATATTCTTCATGTAGGAGAAAACAAAGGGTAGAAACCACAGATCTTATACTTTCCCCCTCCCACTGGTGTCTGAAGGTCAATTATAGCATTTTTCCCAAAATCGATAGGTAAGTTTCAAGCTTAATTACACCTAGAGGAAGTGAGTTGAGTAAAACCTTATAAAGAGATGATTTATTGCCCATATCATGAGGAACAAATTGGTTTTTCATTAGTGTCTCTAGCTGCAATAGTTATCGAGATACAGAAGATATCGCAAAACTCCATTTGGGCCGAAAACGCGTTTCTTCGCATTATAAAAACGGCTGTACCGGGAGAAACTAGAGGATTACAATTTTTTAAAAAATATTTTTGAGGTGTGAAAATATGTAGAAATAAGTGTACAAAATTTGATTTTTTTTAAAATGGTGAGCGACCTCTCTGGATGACTTCACTTGGAATGACCCTTGAGCCATCGCTAGAAATCTGATATTTTTACTTACGGGGATAATAATGTTCCTGAGCTGGCGTTTTTTCAGATGGCAGGGTTAGAATGAAAATCATGCCTCGTCGGTGGGTCCACGCGCTGGACGCCATGACATCGAACTGAAGGTGAAAACTCGTCAGTGTGTCTCAGCTATACCAATTTTCTGCGACGTCTACTCATACCCATCTGTTACACGAGCCCCGGAATAGTATCGACTGGGAGATGAGTAAACAAAATGTCGTGTAGAGCCGAATGCTTGAACTACAGTAGAATAAACTTCTAATGCAATGAATCATGAAAGCAGTTCTCAATGTAGATATAATCTGATCAGAAATTAATTATGATAGCAAAATTAGTATAAAGTCCGATGAAATTTCAATAGGAAATTGTTGAACATTGAATCTGTAGAGAGAGAGAGAGAGAGAGAGAGAGAGAGTCGAAACACTATACAATACCGACTTCTTAGGGATAATTTCCAAATGCTGTTAATTGCAGCCATACTCTATTCCTGTAAGATTTGAGGCTTTCACGGCGGTGAGACACGGTGTTGTCGCTTGCAGATTTACTTATACTTTTTCTTCAACCCTGAAGATGGGGGCGATACGTTCCTCCGAAACGTCGGTTAACACCACATATACACGGTGCCAAATCCCAGAAGACTGCTTTCTTCATACTCTATTCCTATTCGTAACTACTACTAACTTGTAATAATCTGCTATCAGCTAATAATGACAAAACAGGAAACACTGACTGCCATCACCTAGCCCTATTGGTAATAACTGCCAATTTGTTACCAATATAATAACGAAAAACAAGATGACTAGCTATATGTATCTAAACAAGCGTAAGAACCGTTGATAATTCA
>NW_019738469.1:0-515 GCF_002891405.2 Cryptotermes secundus
TCCTCACCCCGGTCCCTCCCTCTATCTCTCCCTCCTCCTTTACCCCATCTCTTAATTCCTTTCCATTTTATTTTTCACAAAAATCCTACTGGTTTTGAACCAGGGACCTTCTGAACACTAAGCTGATGTCTTACCCCCAAGCCACCAGCACCACTGAAATTTACCTTCTTTTATCTTCCTCTTAAGCTACATCTTCCACTATAATTCCAGAAAAATCGATTAACTTACTTTCTAAATCACAAAAGTATACTTGGTTCCGAACCTTCCAACTCTTGTTCACTACGCCGGTATTTTACCACTAGGCTACCGATGCCACGGAAATATTTTAACTTTAATCTTCCTCTTATGTTGCATTTCGCTATATAATTCCATAAAAATCGCACTTCAAAAATACTTCTGTATTCGAACCACCAACCTTATATTTACAACGCCAGTGCCTTACCGCTAGACCACCATAACACGTATCCTGTAGCACTCTGCGATCGTCCTTATATTATATGACTCGGTTTATAGCT
>NW_019738470.1:0-957 GCF_002891405.2 Cryptotermes secundus
GTACAGAGTCTTCTATGAGCAGTTCATGATTATTCATCTGGTCAAAAAATTGTGTTTTGTTTTGGAATTTCAAGGTCAAATGTCATGTGCACAAAAACGGAGTGTAATTCTTATTTTAACACTCATTTTCCTAGTATGTGTAGTAATGTCATCCTTCTATCTACATTTTCAATTGGCCTGGTTCCTTGAGGTTTTCAACTAAAATTTGATGTGCAATTCAAGGTTTTTTGTTTTGTTTTTTTTTTCCCTCCATGTGTGCTACTTTATCGACCCTTCTCATCCTTGTTTGTTTAATCAAGCTACAAATATTATATTAAGAATAGAATCATGACATGCCTCATTCTGTCATGTTAGGATATTGCTGCTGTTGGCCAAAACTATGTTTGAACTATATTAAATATACAAACAAACTCCGTGATTTTAGTCCACAAGTGAGCTATACCGACCAAGCGACCGTCGCTTGTCGGCAAAGTTATATTGACACTATACTGAAAATGCTCACCTAAATTCCTTTCCAAATAACAAAATGGCTGGATCAATAGTCAGGCTGAGGAATCATTCATCGATAACTTGAACTGACTTGGCAGTGCCAACTGCAACTACAACTTCCTCCACTGGCTCGGGTGCAGCCATATCAGCATTGGCCATCAAAACACCCGCCGCCACAACAACCACCAAAGGCCACCAGAGGCGCCCTCATCCCATATTACAACCCTGAAATTCAGAAAGATACATTGCAATATCAGCTCTCCCTGTTAACAAATTTGCATAAAGGTACCACATGTAGGGCATTACTTACAATTTTCACTCCAGTTTAAGTATGCTAAATGAATGAAGGGTGACATTGTTTGAATTTGAATGTGCGCTCCTAAATAGCTTTTGAATGTCTTGATAAGTTTTCTTGAATCTTGCGAGTAGTTCATGTCACTACAGGTGGGAAATACATAATTTTAGCAA
>NW_019738471.1:0-454 GCF_002891405.2 Cryptotermes secundus
TTCTCTAGACAATCGGCTCACAGATGGCGGGCAGGTTGTCAGGCTTACGAGCCGGCCGCTTTTTACCCCCAGGAAGATTCATGGTCTCAATCACTGGTCCAGTGATTTCCCGTTAGAAAGAGCTAGTCCCAATCACTGGTCCAATGATTGAGACTAGCTCTTTCTAACGGGCCCAACCGAGTAGGTTTATCCTGCCCCATCCACCTGAGGACGGAGACAGATCAAGTCTCCGAAACGTTGTGGGTTTTTGTCTTCTACGTGTATATACCAGAGGATGGATAGAGTCCAAAATAAGACTAATAGTTCTGTACATAATAATTGCTATTCTTATTTGACAACAACTTTTCTATTAGATTGTAACATGTTTCCTGATCATGAAAACATTTTAAATACAACTCTGAACGTAATTAGTGAAATATATAGTGATATAGTGTGTTGTATGCTCACTCATAAG
>NW_019738472.1:0-1051 GCF_002891405.2 Cryptotermes secundus
AAGTACAATTCTTAAGTTTCAAAAGCATATATTTATTTTTCAACAGAGTCACCGTTAAGGCTAACACATTTCTCCCAACGTATAACAAGATTTTTCATTCCGTCACTGAAAAATTCTTCCGACTTTTCTCGAATCCAGGACCTGACAGCTGCCTTCACCTCATCATCCGAGGTGTAATGATTACCCTTGATGTCTCTCTTGAGTAGAGAGAAAAAAATAAAAATTGCAAGGCGCAAGATCGGGGGAATAAGGAGGGTGTGGAATCGGTTCAAACTTCACGTTTCGCAGAGCCTCTTCAGTTTCGAGTGAGGTGTGTGGACAAGCCTTGTCATGTTGCAAGATTATTGGCGCCAGGCTGCCTCTAACACGACAAACTCGACGCCATCGGTGTTTTAGAGTCTGTATGTACTGAGAAGAATTTAGCATTGTCCCTCGTTCCAGAAAATCGGTCACATAAACTCGGTGAGAATCCAAAAACACAGTCAAAAAAAGTTTTTTGGCGGATGGTTGTGTTTTGAACTTTTTCGCCTGAGAAGACAGATGTCGATATTCAGCGCTCTGTCTTTTCTCTTCCGGGTCGTAACGATGGACCCATGACTCGTCCCCCGTCACAATACTCAAAAGTCGTCTCCTTCGTCATGGTAGCGATGCAAAAGTTGCTCGTAGCATTCCAATCGACGCTGTTTGTTCTCGTCTGTGAGACGGCATGGTAACCATCGTGCACAGATTTTACGGTATCCCAATTGTTCAATAATGAAGCCAACACGTTCCTTGGATATTCCAATATGGTTTGCGATACGCTTTTCAGTGATTCCCCGGTCATTTTGAATCAAATCATCGACGAGTTTGCGGTGATTATCGTCTGTGGCAGTGATTGGACGTCCGCTGCGTGTTTCATCAACAATTATGGCTTTTCCTGGCTCGCAACCACGAAATTTTATTACCCATCAATTTACAGTAGACCTATCAACAGCATGGTCACAATAAACGGTCGTTAAATGACGATGAATCTGATAAGCAGTCACTTTTTCAGCAGTTAAAAATTCGATAA
>NW_019738473.1:0-3000 GCF_002891405.2 Cryptotermes secundus
TTTTGTAACTTTGCGTTGCTAGCTTGCAAGCATTGCGATCTAGCAAGCTAGCTTTTCTTTGCTAGCTTGCTATCTTTGCGTTGTTAGCTTGCTAGCTTTGCGTTACAAGCTTGCTATCTTTGCTTTGCTAGCTTTCTAGATATCCGTTGCTAGCTTGCCATCTTTGCGTTCCTTGCTTACCAGGTTGCGCTGTTTGCTTGCTAGGTTTGCGTTGGTAGCTTGCTAGATATGCATTTCTATCTTGCTATCTTTGCGTTGCTAGCTTGCTACCTTTGCGTTGTTAGCTTGCTAGCTTTTCGTTGGTAGCTTGCTAGCTTTGCGTTGCTAGCTTGCTATCTTTGCGTTGCTAGCATGCTAGATGTTCGTTGCTAGCTTGCCATTTTTGCGATGCTAGCTTACCAGCTTTGCTTTGCAGGATTGTTAAATTTGTGTTGTTAGCTTGCTAGTTTTGCGTTTCTATCTTGCTCTCTTTGCTTTGATAGCTTGCTATCTTTGCGTTGCTAACTTGCTAGATTTGCGTTGCTAGCTTGCTAGATTTGTTTGCTTGCTTGCTTGCTTTCTTTGCCTTTCTTGATTGCTTGATTTGCGTTGCTAGCTTGTTTGCTCTGCGTTGCTAGCTTGCTAGACTTGCGTTGCTAGCTTGGTAGATTTTGTTGCTAGCTTGCTATATTTGCGTTGCTAGCTTGTTAGCATTGCCTTGCAAGCTGCTAGATTGCCGTTTCTAGATTGCTAGCTTTGCGTTGCTATCTTACTAGATAAGCGTCGCTAGCTTGATAATTTTGGGTTGCTATCATGCTAGCTTTGCGTTGATAGCTTGTAAGCTTGAAAATTTGTGTTGCTAGCATGCTAGCTTTGCGTTGCTAGCTTGTTAGCTTTGCGTTGTTATCTCCCTAATTTTGCTTTGCTAGCTTGCAATTTGCGTTGATAGATTGCAAGCTTGCTAGTTTTACGTTGCTATTTTGCTAACTTTGTGTCTCTAGCTTGCTAGTTTTGCGTTGATTACTTGTTATATTGATAAATTTGCGTTGCTGTCTTGCTATCTTTGCGTTGCTAGGTTGCAAGCTTTGCGTAAATTGTTTGTTTCTTATCGTTTTTGCAGGCTAGCTTTCGTTGCTAGCTTCCAAGTTTTGCGTTAATAAATTCCTAATTTTGCGTTGTTAGTATCATTGCGTTGCTACCATGCTGGCTTGGCTTTGCTAGATTCCTAGCTTTGCGTTGCTTGCTTGCTAGATTTCTAGTTACGCGTTGCTAGCTTGCTACTTTTGCGTTGCTAGCTTGTAACTTTGCGTTTCTCGCTTGATAAATTTCTAGATTTTCTTTGCTAGCTTGCTAGCTTTACGTTGCTTGCTTGCTAGCTATGCGTTGCTAGCTTGCTAACTTTGATTTGCTAGCTTGCTAGCTTTGCGTTTGTAGCTTGCCATCTTTGCGTTGCAAGCTTTGCAGCTTTGCGTTGCCAACTTGCTAGGTTTGCGTTGGTAGCTTGGTAGATTTGCGTTTATATCTTGCTATTTTTGCGTTGCTAGCTTGCTAGCTTTTCGTTGCTAGTTTAATAGCTTTGCGTCGCTAGCTTGCTAGTTTCCATTTGCTGGCTTGCTAGCTTTGCTTTGCTCGCTTGCTAGATTGCAATTTATTCGTTGGTAGCTTGCTAGTTTGGGTTGCTAGCTTGCTAACTTTGCGTTACTAATTGCTCTCTTGCTAGATTTACATTGTTAGCTTGCTAACATTGCGTTGATAGCTTGCTAACTTTGGTTTGCTAGCTAGCTAACTTTGCGTTGCTAGCTTGCTTGCTTGGTAAATTTGCGTTCCTATCTTGCTAGCTTGGTAAATTTGCGTTGCTAGCTTGCCAGCTTTGCGTTGCTAGCATGCTAGGTTTGCGTTGTTAGCTTTCTAGATTTGCGTCTCTAGCTTGCTATCTTTGCGTTGCTAGCTTGCTAGCTTAAAGCTTGCAAGCTTTTTTTTTTAGCTTGATAGCTTTACTTTGCTATCTTCCTTGATTTGCGTTGCTTGTTTGCTTGCTTTCTTTGCTTTTCTTGATTGATAGACTTGAGTTGCTAGCTTGCCAGTTTGCGTTGCTAGCTTGCAAGCTTTGCGTTTCTAGCTTGATAGATTTGCGTTTCTAGCTTGCTAGAATTGCTTTGCTACCCTACTTGATTTCCGTTGCTAGCTTGCTAGCTTTGTGTTGTTAGCTTGCTAGCTTTGCATTCCATGCTTTCTTGCTTGTTTGCGTTTCTTGAGTCCTAGCTTTTCGTTCTACCTTGAAAGCTTGCCCTTGCTAGCTTGCTAGATTTGCGTTGCTAGCTTGCTAGCTATGCGTTGCTAGCTTGCTAGCTATGCGTTGCTAGCTTGCTAGCTATGCGTTGCTAGCTTGCTAGCTATGCGTTGCTAGCTTGCTAGCTATGCGTTGCTAGCTTGCTAGCTATGCGTTGCTAGCTTGCTAGCTATGCGTTGCTAGCTTGCTAGCTATGCGTTGCTAGCTTGCTAGCTATGCGTTGCTAGCTTGCTAGCTTTGCGTTGCTAGCTTGATAGCTTTGCGTTCATAGCTTGCTAGTTTCGCGTTGCTAGGTTGGTAGCTTTGCGTAGTTAACTTGCTAGCTTTGCGTTGCTAGCTTGTTAGCTTTCATTGCTAGCTTGCTTGCTTCCAGTTGTTATGTTGCTAGCTATGCATTGCTAGCTTGTTAGCTTTGCTTTGCTATCTTGCTAGATTGTGCGTTTCTTGCTTGCAAGCTTTGTGTTTCTAGCATGCTCGCATTGCGTTGCTTGCTTGAATGCATTGCCATCTAGCTTCCTAACTTTGCGTTGCTAGCTTGCATTCTTTGCGTTACTAGCTTGCTAGTTTTGCGTTTATAGCTTGCTAGCTTTGCGTTGATAGCTTGCATGCATTGCGATCTAGCTTGCTTGCTTTGCGTTGCTAGCTTGCTCGCATTGCGTTGTTTGCTTGCTAGCTTTGGGTTGCTAGCTTGCTAAATTTGCGTTACTAGCTTGTTATTTTTGTGTTTCAAT
>NW_019738474.1:0-203 GCF_002891405.2 Cryptotermes secundus
TTGCGTTCCTCTCTTGCTAGCTTTGCGTTGCTAGCTTCCTAGCTTTTCGTTGCTAGCTTGCTGGCTTTGTGTTTCTAGCTTGCCAGCTTTGCGTTGCTAGCTTACCAGCTGTCCGTTGCTAGTTTGCCAGCTTTGCATTTCTAGCTTGCTAACTTTGTGTTGCTAGCTTGCTAGCTTTTCGTTTGTAGCTTGCTTGCTTTGCG
>NW_019738475.1:0-1735 GCF_002891405.2 Cryptotermes secundus
GCGTTCCTAGCTTGCTAGAATTGCGCGGCAAGCTTGCTAGCTTGCAAGCATTTCGTTGTTAGCTTGCCATCTTTGCGTTGCTATCTTGCCAGCTTTGCGTTGCTAGATTAATAATTTTGTGTTGCTAATTTTCTAGCTTTGCGTTGCTATCTTGCTAGTTTTGCGTTGCTAGCTTGCTACAATAGCGTTGATTGCATGCTAACTTTTCGTTGCTAGCTGGGTAGTTTGCGTTGTTGCTTGCTATCATTGCGTTGCTAGATTGCTAGCTTTGCGTTGCTAGCTTGCTAGCATTCCGTTGCTAAGTTGCTAGATATGCGTTACTAGCTTTGCAGCTTTGGGTTGCTATCTTGCCAGTTTTGCCTTTCTAGTTTGCCAGTTTGCGTTGCAAGCTTGTAAGCTTTGCGTAGCTACTTTGCTAGCTTTCCGTTGCTAGCTTGCTAGCTTAGGGTTGCTAGCTTGCTAGCTTTGCGTTGATAGCATGCTAGCTTTGCGTTGCTTGCTTGCTTGCTTTGCGTTTCTTGTTTGGTAGCTTTGCGTTTTAGCTTGATAAATTTGCTTTGCTCGCTTGCTAGCTTTGCGTTGCTAACTTTTTTAGNCCGATGCCAACTTGAGAGTTTTGCGTTGTTATCTTGCTAGCTTGGCATTTCTATCTTGCTAGCTTTGCGTTGCTAGCTTGCTAGCTTGCTAGGTATGCGTTGCTGGCTTGCCAGCTTAGCGTTGATAGATTGCCAAATTTGTGTAGCTTGCTTGCTATTTTTGCGTTCCTAGCTTGCTAAATTTGCGCGGCTAGTTTACTAACTTTGCTTTGCAAAATGACTAGCTTTCCGTTGCTAGCTTGCTCGCTTTGCGTTGCTTGCTTGCTAGCTTTGCTTTGCTTGCTTGCTAGCTTTGCGTTGCTTGCTTGCTTGCTTTGCGTTTCTTGCTTGCTAGCTTTTCGTTGTTAGCTTGCTAGTTTTGCGTGGCTAGTTTGCTAGATTTACGTTGCTAGCTTGCTAGGTTTGCGTTGCTAGCTTTGTAGCCTTGCGTTGCTATCTTGCTAGCTTTGCGTTGCCAGCTTGATAGCTTTGCGTAGCTATTTTGCTATCTTTGCGTTGGGATCAAGCTTGCCAGCCTTGCGTTGCTAGCATGATTGCTTGGCGTTCCTAGCTTGGTAGCTTTGCGTTGCTAGCTTGCTAGATTTGCGTTGCTAGCTTGATAATTTTGAGTTGTTATCTTGGTAGCTTTGCGCTGTTAGCTTGCAAGCTTTGCGTTCTAGCTTGCTAACTTTGCGTTGCTAGCTTGCTATCTTTGCCTTGATAGCTTGCTAGCTTTGTTTTCTTGCATGCTAGCTTTGCGTTGCTAGCTTGACAGCTTTGCGTTGCTATCTTGCCAGGTCTGCGTTCCTAGCTTGCGAGCCGTGCGTTGCTAGCTTTCCAGCTTTGCGTTTCTAGCTGGACATCTTTGCGTTGTTTGTTTGCCCGCTTTTCGTTGGTAGCTTGCTAGCTTTGCGTTGCTAGCTTTGTAGCTTTGCGTTGCTAACTTCCTAGCTTTGCGTTACTAGTTTGCGTTACTAGCTTTGCGTTGCTAGTCTTGCTAAATTTGCATAGCTACATTGCTATCTTTGCATTGCTACCTTGCTAGCTTTGCATTGCTTATTTGCTATCTTTGCGTTGCTAGCTTGCTAGCTTTGAGTTGCTAGCTTGCTATCTTAGCGTTGCTAGCTTGATAGTTTGTTAGATATATTTTGCTAGCTTGC
>NW_019738476.1:0-4936 GCF_002891405.2 Cryptotermes secundus
TGTTGATCATGGATTTAAAAAGATTTATTTTTAAAATGTGTGTTCGTATTTGTTACTATTCCATATATTATAAAAAAACCTGTGATGTATTCAAATGTCCTCAAAAAAGTGTCCCCTCCCCTTTCTCTCTCTCTCTCTCTCTCTATGTCACACGCCCTCTCTTCTTCTGAATGAAATAATGACAAATCAGGTTTTGAATAAAATAGTGTGCTCTGTGATGAAAAATGTTATTCTTAAATTAATGTTTTCTGTTTACAATAAATATAAACAAGCTCAAGAGGTTTTTTTAATATAAACATAAATAGAAAAATAAAGTATTTATGTGAGCATAAAAATAACAGTGGGAAAGCTCTGCTTTGTGAGGTCTCATGTCTGAGGCTGGATGGTTGACAGGCATATGCTCAAGTCCTCCTCCAGTGTTTGGAACCATGGTCTGTTCTTGCTCTTCATCGTGTTCATAGCAGAGAAGCCAACCTCAGACAGAGATGATGTACAGGAAGGAAGGAGAGCTTCAGTCGCATTCATCGTGATGATGCAGTACTCTTGTCAGACCACCAGAATGAAGCTGCATCTGTTGATGAGTGCTGCGGTTTCAGTCTTCTGTCATTTCTTATTTCCATCACCTAATTATCTTCTGCAACACTTAATTCTGCTGACTTAAACACACAAACGGATCTCTCACCCAATCCAAGGAAGATCACTTCAATTGAAGGGACATATTTTTCAGCATTTTTACTCATCAGTGACAATTTTTTTTTCAATCAAATTGACAAGATTTTTGTCAAATCTCCAACTTTTCTGTCAGCTCAAACATTTAAACTTTGTTCTCTTTTTCGATTCCGGCTCCCCACAATGTTATTTTTTCCTTAAGAGAGTTAATTTTGTCAGTACAAGTAAAAATGTTTTCTTTCTTTTGCTGCATACTGTTGTTGTTGCTTGGGAAATGTTTTCTAGACCGGAGCCGCTATTTCCTTCAAATAGCTCCTCAGTTATCCTCACGAGGTTGAGTGGACCTCGTTCCAGACCCACTACTTCTCAGAAAATCTGGTAGTGCAGGGAATCGAACTTGGACCTCTGGATCTGTAGCCAGGAACTCTGACCACTAGACCACAGAAGCGGTCCCAAAGGAAAAATAATCTTCGTTATATTGGCACACTACTGTTTTAGAGCTACCACTAACTCTGCTATGCGTGACACTACCAGAACTAGTGCCAGCCACACTTGATTCATTGCAGTCATCTAACTTAATGTTTTTAACCATGAATCTGTCCATGTCTGGTAAGTCCTGAAAAGTAACTAAATTCAGAAATAACAAAGTAACTGAAACATAGAACTAACAAACAGAAATGCATTAGTTCAAACTTGCATGGAATAAGGCACCCGATCCAAACAACGGCTGACTGAAGACTGACACTGGTGGCTTGACGAGGGTGAAAGGTGTGGTGGGTGAAAGTACACCGGATGGTTACTTTGGGGATGGAAGTTCTTGGAAATTCAGTATAATAACTTTTCTTTTATTAAACTATTACTGTTTTCATTCTTATCAGCCTTTTCTTAAAAATATGTGGTACTTCTAAAATTCACCTTGACAATTTTTTTATTCCTGAATTTATTTCTCACTTCTTTTTTCCTTCCCCAAACTCCCTTGGAATACCTGCAGACTCTTTGGATCACACCGGTGTGCCACAGCACACCATTTGTAAATCTATGATCTAGTGTTTGCATTTTGCTCCAAACAGGTTAATCAATTTGGAAGAATTCTGAATTGTTTGGCTCTTGCAGTACTTAATTTTTTATATACAGATAAACACAGTTTACAAGCAACCAGGTTTAAATAGCCAACAATGTGTATGACTTTATTTGGGAAGTGCCAGTTATGCAGTCCTTTCAGAACTCCAGCTGTCCTGAACAATATCTTGTGATTATGTCGGATTTTAGGTTCTTGCTGTTGGGATTATGAAGAGTACAGTCTTCTGGGTTGTAGTGTGACATCATCTGGAAGGAGCCCAATATTGCCAAGGAACGTATTGACATGTTCCTCCAAAATGTCAGGCCCTCTACGAACTACTCGGTGATAGAACCCAAAAGGCCATATGCCTTACGGTCTTGTGAAGTTTATCCCAGTTCCTTTATGCAGATCCCAGGACTCGTATTTTGATATAGTACTCTACAAATATTTCCACCATCTTTCTGTGGAATCCCAGAACATTTCTTCAGACATTTGAAAGATCTTGGATGGGGCATTAATTCCCTACAAGACAGGAAAATGCAACATATCTGCCTCAAATAGTTTATAGCAAATTTAACATTTTAAATAGTAGTGTTCTTTCATATATTGTGTATGCACATATCTAGATATATAAATTAAGCAGAGTTAATACAATATAAGATTTAAGGAATTTGTGGCTCTGAAAATTTATATATTGGTCATCTGATTTATGAAATACTGTCTTCTAGGTGGCTGTGATTGTCTTTAAGATGGAGGCTATATATTCCTTCAAAACTTTGGTAATTATGTACCAGACTATACAGTGTCACTATGTGGAAGAGCATAGTATTAATGTTACTATAAGCAGGGATGGAAATGGCTCTTTAGAGCTAGATAAATAGTCCAGATCACTGTATGTATGTATGAAGGGGTAGGCCTACTCGGCCCTTGCACTTAGACCTCAGTGGTCCATTGTCCTTCCCCTTTTTAATTATTCCCTCAGCAACCCCACACTTCGGATGAAACGCAGGATTTTGGAAGTGGGGGCGTCAAAATAGTCACTTGGTTCCATACAGTACTGACCCAAGTGACGTAGTCTTAAAGAAGCTAAAGCCTCACATTCACACAGGACGTGTGTGGCTGTTTCATTTTCTATCTGACACCTCTCACAAGTGGGACTATCACTTAGTCCCAGTTTGAACAGGTGTCCTTTGAGGTGACAGTGTCCTGTAAGTAGTCCTACCACCCATCGTAGCTGGTTCCTGTTGAGCTTCAACAGTTCCTTCGCTCTTTTATCAGAAGGTCCTCGTATGAGTCCCTTAGCTTGCCTGAGTCCAGTTAAGGATTCCCAGTATTTCTTATGTTTTATGTTAGTCCAGTCCCTGATTGCCTGTTTGGCAACTCCTAGAGAGATGCCACAGGCTGGTTCAGGTCCTATGAACGGATGTTCAGCTCCAATTTTAGCTAATTGGTCTGCTGCTTCATTTCCAGCAATACCCTCATGCCCCGGCACCCATATCAGTTGTACCCTGTTATGTTTGGCCAGTTCCATGAGGGTTTGGTGGCAATCCCAGACCAATTTTGAATTGATCTGGTGTTTGTCAAGTGCTTTGAGTGCTGCTTGGCTGTCAGATAGAATGTAGATGTTCCTATTTCTATAGTTCCTATCTAAATTCTCCATAATACATGCTTTAATGGCATATACTTCTGCCTGGAATACTGTCGTGTACCGCCCAAGGCTGAAACTAAGTTTCCGCCTCGTACCATGGCAGTACACACCAGCTCCAGTGCCTCTATGTGTCTTGGAACCATCTGTATACCAGATCAGTCCCCCTTTTCTGTCAGGCTGAAACCCGTCTTCCCATTCACTCCTTTCAGGAAATCTGACTGTGAAGGGTTTTTCATATACATGTCTCAGTATCATTTTGTCAGACCCCATTTGTAATATGGGTTCTGTTTTCATGTCCTGAGTCATGTCTGCATGGCCGAAACCATCAGATCTAGGTTTCCATTGTCCACAGCACTGTAGACGGTAAATTCCTGCCCTGGCCTCTGCATCCAACTGCATATGCAGTGGGGGGAGTCCAAGGAGTATCTCCAGTGCAGCTGTTGGAGATGTTCGAAATGCTCCTGTAATACCTAAGCAAGCCAACCTTTGCAATTTGCCAAGTTCTGTCTTGCTTGTCTTGAATTTAACTCTGGGCCACCATACTGTGACACCATAAGTAATTATAGGTCTCACAACCGCAGTGTATATCCAATGTACAACGTGTGGCTGCAGTCCCCAAGTTTTACCAAACATGCCCCTGCATGTCCAAAAAGCCTTATAGGCTTTGTTAATGACTTTGTCCAGCTGCTTTTTCCATGTCAGTCCCTTGTCTAATATTAGACCAAGGTACTTGACATCGCTGGAGAGCTGGATTGTCTTATTGAAGAGAATCTGTTCCTTAAGACCCTTTACATTTCTCTTCCTAGTAAACGGTATGATTACCGTCTTGTTGGGATTGATGGAGAGACCTGTTCTTTCACACCATCGTTGGACCATGTACAGAGCTGTTTGAAGACGCTCTGATGCAGTTGAAAGGAATTTTCCATTTATGAGGATTTCTATGTCATCAGCATATCCTACTGTATAATACCCATCATCATTAAGTCCCCACAGGAGATCGTCGACGACCAGGCTCCACAGCAGAGGCGAAAGTACGCCCCCCTGTGGACGTCTCCTAGACGCGGACACCCCCAGGGTTTCTCCCGATGATGTATCAGCTATGATTCTGCCTTCCAGCATAGCATTGCTCCATCTGCATATTGCAGGCTCTATGCCATGCCTTCCAGCAGCCTGTTTGATTACATCAAATGAGGTCCTACCAAAGGCTCCCTCTATATCAAGGAATGCTCCTTGTGTTCAGTTGCACTTTCTATGCGTGTTACCACATTGTGGAGTGCCCTTCCGGTAGATTTACCTGTTTGGTAGGCATGTTGGTTTTGGTGTAGAGGACATGTCCTCAGTACCCCGTCCCTAATATGCCTTTCCACTAGTTTCTCCATCGTTTTCAAAAGGAAAGACGTCATGCTGATAGGGGGATAAGCCTTAACCTCGGTATAATCAAGTTTCCCGGGCTTTGGAATAAACGTCACCTTAACTTGCCTCCAGGTTGTGGGGATGAAACCATATGCCAAGCAGGCTCTATATATGCGGCATAGGTGTGGAACTAAAAGTTCTGCCCC
>NW_019738476.1:5008-5713 GCF_002891405.2 Cryptotermes secundus
GTTCAGTGCCCATCTTATTTTTGATTGATTAATTATGACTTTGGCCAGGTCCCAGTCTACCCTGTCCATCTTGCTTTGGCAAGTGTCCAGGTTCTGCTGACCCTGTCCATTGTCCAATTTGTCAATCAACTTTGAATCAGGAAAGTGAACTCTGAATAATTCATTCAGCATCTTCCTTCCTACTTTGAGTATACTGTCCGTTAGGCAGCTTAATTGTGCTGACCTTATTGGTCGCCTGTTTTGCCATGATTCTCATGAGTCTGGCACTGCCTGGTACATCATTGATCTCCTAGCAGTACCTCCTCCATGAAGATTGCTTGGCTTTCCTTAGTTCTGTCTTGTAACAGGTCAGGGCTTCCTTATAGGTGTCCCACTGCCCTGTTCGTTTAGCTGTATTAAACAGCCTTCTTGTTTTGATTCTAAGCCTACTCAGCTGTTTATTCCACTAAGGTGTACTCCTTGGTCCGCGAGTGGTCCTAGCCGGACAGTTCTGATTAAAGGACGAGATAATAGCCTGTTGCAACTGGTCAACGGACTGATCAGCATCCTTTATTGTGCGTATATTATGCGAGATGGCCTCCAGATTTACCTTTAGGTCGTCTTTGTAAGACTCCCAATTGGTTCTCTTAGGATTCTTATAAGTAGTTTGATCTACTGTGATGTTACTTATTTTAAAGCATATATATCTGTGATCCGATAGAGACG
>NW_019738476.1:6163-8848 GCF_002891405.2 Cryptotermes secundus
CATTAACATGATTCCTGATATAAACACAAGATCTTGCATTATTACTGGGTGCAACAGAGTAAACTGTTCCCCCCGTATTATTTAAGCCCCTTATTTGACCCTTGTATAACCTAGGTTCCTAAATAAGTGCTATGTCTGAGCTAGCTGTAAGCACAGAGCTGCCGTGGCAGCTTTACTGTGGTGCAGGTTGATCTGAAGAAATCTCATGATCTCTTCCAATTGAGGAGGTATCAACTTCCATCTTATGTCCCTCCTCTAACTCGGACTGGGTTCCATGTGAAGAAGTCGCCTCATCCATTTTACTTCGGTCATCTGAGGGGCTGGGTACATCACCCCCTTCCTCCTCACAGACTGAGTTAGAAGATACAGTGTCTGTCACGGGTTCTGCCCAGAGCCGAACTTCAGGATCGTCCAGCACCTTAACAGTCCCCTGTGAGAGTCCTGTAAATATTTTATAACCGGTCCTCTGTATAATAGTATAGGAGTCCTGGTCTATGAATAGTATAAGCCTTTGGCCTTTCGACTCAGATTGCTTGTTTAACACCCTCCAGTTCTCTGTATGGAGTCCTGGATTAAGATCTGCAATCCATTTCAGTAGTTCTTCCTGGTTTGGGGCAACTTTATCCCTAGTCCGGAGAGCTACTTTAACAGGCTTGGGCAGGTTCCTGGCATCAGTAGCCTTCAGCCTGGTCCCTGATTGAAGCCTGTGGTTGTCAATGGCTCTGATGAGCCACTGACCAGACTGTTGGTCGGCACATATATAGATAAGTGCACCTCCCAACAGTCTGTATGATTTTAGGTGTGGTAGTTCTACCTTTGGAGTCCTACGTAATGCCTCGCCCAAAGCTTTCAGAATGGAATTTTGGTCGTCTTCAGTAAGCTTATCCTCAGGGTAAGTGTCCTTATAGATAGCTACCTTTATATTGGTCAGAGCCTCCTTGTAAGTCCCTGGTCCTTTACAGTCCCTGGGCTTCTTCAGAGTTCTGGCCGTTTCTGTAGGGGTACTGCCCTCCGACCTTTGCACCCAACAAGGGTTTCTTCGCCAAACGGGGTCCACCTATTCCAGAGCCTAGGTGTCCCAGTCTTTCCCCTGCTACAGGTATGTTGGAAGTACCGGCTCCCTGCAGTGGTGTGCCAGTACTAACGACTCCCGAGAGAGCAGTTTTTGGTTTTGCCTCTCGTAGGTTTTGTTTCATTGGTTCATCCCTGCCTTTGGCTAAGACTGCAACAATAGGTTCGCTGCTTGCTTCTGAGCCCCTTAATGGTTCACCAGAGCTTCCAGCCCCTGCTGAAGCATTTCTCGTAGGGATCCCCTTAAAGGGGGGTCCCTCTTCAGTTTAAGGTCCTTACGACCGGTTTTTTTTGTTTGGTCCCTTTTTCATTTTGGTTCCACGTGTAATGAGGATTTAAAAGGTCACCACCTGCAGAGCCCCATACAGGTGGAAGGCATAAATACAACGGGGTGCTGCCTGGTGCCCCGAGGGGATCGTTCTTGACACTGGCCAATAACCACCCCAGTGCCATGCAGCCCTCGGCACGATGCCTCACACCTTGGCTTAGGTGGTTGCTCCTTCATAAGTATAACCCTCACAAGCCTCCAGAACCAAGAGTGCATTTTCGGGGGAGGGGGGTATCCCAGATAACTGGGAGTGCGATACTAATCGTCATGAGGTTGCGACCAGGGCAACCTACACGAACTTACCGCCCCTGAAGGTTGCTTCATAGCTCCCCCATTCCCACCCCTCCACATGGGTTGGTCAAAACCATTTTAGAGTGTTGAGCCCTAAGGCTTGCGGCACCTTGTCGTTACTCTAGGGAGACAACTCAAATACCCGTAGCTACCTCCATAGGAGTGCTCTCCCGCATGTCCTGGGTACAACGTAATGAAACCCAAAAGTCATTATGCCGCCGCGTGGGAGGCTCTGGTCAAATGGCCATTGCCTTTTATGGAAACTCGGCCCCCAGCACCGAAGGTTCACGCTAATGCAGAACCCCCAGGAGTGTCGTTGCCCAGCAGGACCACGAGGAGGTGCTCCAAAGCTGTGAGTCAACGCATCCCTGGTCTATGATACGTCCCCACCAAAGACACAACCACCCTGCCCCAGATCGCTGTAAGTTCTTAGGTTATGATCAATCAGATTATAAAGGAAATTATCACATTACAGGTCCAAGAATTCATTCCTATATGTATCATTGATGCCATAAGGCACTTGGAACAGCTTCATTAATACCAGCACTCTTGCACTTGCACTAAGTGGACAGCATCTATCTGCGTCTCCCCCCTTTTCCAGCCCTGGCTATGAAATCAGAAAGTTGTGGGTTACCAGAAAAGAGTGTAATATTTGGAAATATGTTTTCATTCATGCCACTATCAGCTTAAGAACTAATTCGTGGGGTATTTCTACATTCCTGATCTTTAAAAAAAACTTTCCTACCAGCTTGTTGAAAAATAGTTGTCAGTTAATATCTGCTGTTGTTAACCATTTCTGTCAACCATATTGTAAAGCTGACCTTTATTTCTATGTAGTGCTTACCAGTAGAATATGTGGACCCTTACCTCCATGCTCCCTGTATGCCTTCACAGATGTAACCTTACCCTTTTACATTTACCACACACATCCACATGTGTTGACATCCACAAGAGAAAAGTCTCTTCAATCTGCCAGGAATCAAACCTGTTTCTTC
>NW_019738477.1:0-565 GCF_002891405.2 Cryptotermes secundus
TGGCAAGCTAGCAACGCACATCGGACAAACTAACAACGCAAATCTGTCAAGATAGAAACGCAAAGCTGTCAAGCTAGCAACACAAAGCTAGCAATCTAGCAACGCAAATATATCAAGCTAGCAACGCACATCGGACAAACTAACAACGCAAATCTGTCAAGATAGAAACGCAAAGCTGGCAAGCTAGCAACGCACATCGGACAAACTAACAACGCAAATCTGTCAAGATAGAAACGCAAAGCTGGCAAGCTAGCAACGCACATCGGACAAACTAACAACGCAAATCTGTCAAGATAGAAACGCAAAGCTGGCAAGCTAGCAACGCACATCGGACAAACTAACAACGCAAATCTGTCAAGATAGAAACGCAAAGCTGTCAAGCTAGCAACACAAAGCTAGCAATCTATAAAAGCCAAACTAGCAAGCTAGGAACGGAAAGCTAGCAAAGTAGCAACGCAAAGCGTGCAAGCAAGCAACGAAAATCAAGTAAGATAGCAACGCAAAACTGGCAAGCTAACAAAGCAAACTTGACAAGCTAGCAACGCAAACTGGCAAGCTAGCAATG
>NW_019738477.1:647-1268 GCF_002891405.2 Cryptotermes secundus
AAACACAAATAGGCCAGCAACGCAAAGCTACCAAGGTGGCAACGAAAAGCAAGCAAGGTAGCAAAACGAAGCTAGCAAGCTAGCAATATAAAGCTAGCTAGCAAGAAATCATAATGCAGGCAAAGAAGCAATCAAGCAACGAAAAATTAACAAGATTGCAACGCAAAGCTTTCAAGATAGCAACGGAAAATCTAGCAAGCTAGAAACGCAAAGCTAGCAAGCTACCAACGCAAAGCTAGCAAGCTAGAAACGCAAAGCTGGTAAGCTAGCAAAGAAAATGTGGGAAGCTATCAACGCACATCTGGCAAACTTGCAACACACAGCTGGCAAGATAGCAACGCAAACAGGCAAGCTAGTAACGGAAAGCTGGCAAGCTAGAAACGAATATCTAGCAAGCTAACAACGGAAAGTTAGCAAGCTAGCAACGCAAAGATGTCAAGCTAGCAACACAAAAATAGCATGAAAGCAAAGCAAACCTTGGAAGCTAACAAAGAAAAACTAGCCAACTTGCAACGCAAAACTACCAAGCTAAGAGCGCCAAGCTAGCAACCTAGCATCGCAAATATAGGAAGCTAAAAACGCAAAGCTTGCAAGATAGCAACCAAAACTATGAAGCTAGCA
>NW_019738478.1:0-11444 GCF_002891405.2 Cryptotermes secundus
GTTCTGCAAATATATTATGGGTATTTTACTATTTCAATGTTAATAATGTCTATATATATATATATTGTGACATGTTGCGCAACGGAGAACATCTCCCTACCCAGCAGCAACGTGGCAACTCAGGCCACAGTGACGTGGCGGATGAATCAGCGTTCCCCTCCCCCCCTCCGCACGGTAACGTAACGCGCAACGCGCGGTGACATAACAGGATGACGTGGCACTCATTACGCAACAGGCAAGCACTGCGGCTATATAAGGGAACTGCACAGTGGCTGCGAGTTAGTTGTACCGTAGCAGTCGCCGAGTTCAGTAGTAGTCGAGCCAGTGTGTTATCAACAGTTCCGAGCAAGCCTGCGAGTCGAGTTGACATATAGCAGCCGTCGCGGAAAGAAGTACCGGACGTGTGTGTAATTGTGTAATTGGGAGTGTGTGATACAGTGATATATAGCTCCCCTACTGTAAACGTGTAGACTACTGAAGACAGAGTGAGCTGATTTGCGCATAGCGTTATAAATCGTGAAACCCCGCAACAGTGGTAACAGATTAATGCGATTAGGGTTATAAAGTGTGAAACCCTGCAACTGTGTTATAAATAATTGTAGCCGTTACTTGTAGGTTGTTAAATAAACCAGTTAACAATCCGAACGGCGTCTTCAGTAACACAAACACGTTACAATAATATATATGTTTGAGGACATGTTATGTCCTACCTTTATATCGTACAGGGTTTGCTCGTGGCTGCTGTGCTGTTTTCACTGTTCAGAAGTGTGTTGTGTCACATGAATTTATGCTTGTTGTGTTTGTGACGTCAATGTGGGCGTGTTCTGATGATGTATTATGAGGTCGAACATACTCGTACTACGTAGGCTATTACTTTCTCTTTTATACTTTTGTTCTTCTATCAATTTATTGAATTTATTAAATTGATATATGTAGAAGTCCTCTTTTATATTCATTATGCCTCCTTTTTTAGCTTTTTCGATCATTTCCATAATTACTGCCATCGGCCCGTATTGATGGAGATTATTTAGTATACGTTGGGCAAACGCTGATTCGTCTTTGTTTAGTCTTATATTTCTTATGTGTTCTGTGTATCTAGTTGTTAGATTTCTACCCGTTTGGCCGATGTATACTTTTTGGGAACTTTGGCATGTTAATTTGTATATACCACTATGCTCGTACGGGTTTATTTGTCGCGTTTTGTTTATTAGGTTACCTATTGTGTGTGTTGTTTTAAAGGCTATCTTTATGTTGGTGTTTTTAATAGTTTTGTGATTTTTCGTATGTAGTTTCCTGTGTAGGTATAAGTGACCCATTTTTGTTGTTCTTTTTTATCTTTATTATCCGGGTTACTTATCTTTTGTTTAAGTTTGTTATACAGGTGTATGATGTCTTCCTTTCTATAGCCATTATTTAGTGCTCTATTAATAATGGTGTTTAATTCTTTGCTTTTAGCATCATTCTCGAGTGGAAGTGTAAGAAGTCTGTGTATCCAGTTTTTATATGCTGCTAATTTTTGTTCTTTAGGGTGGCATGATTTATTATTTATAGTTATGTCTGTCGATGTTGGTTTTCTGTATATTTCCATTTCTGTTAGTTATGTTTAAGTCTAGGTAGGTTATTTGGTTGTTTACTTCTTCGTTTATTGTGAATTGTAGGTTTTTATGTTGTCCATTGAACTGTTCGAGGATGCATTGGGGAGTTATTTTTGTGTGATTATATATTATGAAGATGTCGTCTACATATCTGTTGTAGTATTTGATTTTCTCATCTTCCAGCAGATGTTTTATTCTGCTTTGTTCCATGTTTTGTGGGAAGATTTCTACCACTGTATTCGATATGGGGGAGCCCATGGCTCCCCCATATTAAGGACCTATACGTTAATATTCCAATCGGTGATACACTTCTTGTAACCCATAAACTACTTAAGGATAGTCACATGGACAAAAGCATTATAAAATAAACAATGTCCATACTCACATTGATATTGAACCAAAACTATTTCGAATATAATGGAAAATATTATAAACCAAGAACAGGCGTGACCATGGGCTATAATATTGACCATGTTCAGCAACTAAAAAAAATAGTTGCAGTCCGTATTAGCAGGTAAAATTTTGACAGTGGATTTTGTTGTGTGTACTCTTGCAGAGAAAAAAGAATCAGGGCAGGTTTCGACATGTCGGATCGGACCATTCCCTTGTTAGAGAGGTAGGATGGGATGGTATTGATTGGATTGATCTGGCTGAGGATAGGAACCAATGGAGGGTTCTTGTGATTCGGGCTCCATAAAATTCTGGCAAATACTTGAGTAGCTGCAGTGTAATGTGGTTATGCTAATTTGATGAATAACATAACTATGTATTGAGTTTTATGCTGTTTAATAGTGTTTCATTGTGTTAATTGGGCATAAGACATTGTGAGATGCTCTTGATACATAGCATAAAACGGTAGAATAAGCCTAATGTAAGCAAGTATTTTGCAACTCGAAAGAGAAGCCATCTTCGCTGCACAAGGCACTGAGAGTGACGTTATGGTTCCGAGAATTAACTGAAATATCCAGGGGCCACGCTCTACTTATAAGGACATGGACGCTATAAAATCACATGATTTTGCCACGCCCGAAGACAATACTATACAGGATGTCCCAGGAGGAATGGACCAAACTTCGGGAGGGTGTTCCTTATGTTAAAGTATGTCGATATAACCCAAAGCACCTATGTCCAAAGTTGAACGGTTACGGAGATAATGGCCAGAGAAGTGTGAAACTTTGACCGCTGTTACACACTTGTTAATTACAAAATACATATTAAAACTGGCAGGAATATGTGGATTCTGTAATGTTAATAATGTATGTAACATCAAACTAACTTGTGAGTGACGTGAAGCCATAAAATTGAAGTACAAAATACTCGCTCGCCATGTCATAATTGTCCTTAGGATTTCCAAGCACTATACATGACACATGACTGGCAAGCGCTGACGTAATATAGCTGGCTGTGCATACTGGTCTACACAGACTACATAACTGTACTAAACAAACATTGACGGAAAATCTCTTTTGGAATTTCGTTTCCATTATCTCATGTGGATTATTATGGAACCACGTATGCACATTTCGTAAATTATTTACACCATCCAGGGTAAAAGACGCCTCATCACTGAATAAAATGACGCTTAACAGTTCGGGATGAGCTTTTTATCCAGTGGCACAAATCCATACGCTGTGCATGGTCGACTGGTTCCAGATGTTGTACCCTTTAATCATGGCAAGGATAACTCTCCATCATGTACAGTTCGTCACACCTGCATACGTGATACGCCGATGCAGGAGGCGATTCTACGAGTGGACAGACGCGGACTTCTGCGAATCATATCAAGAATGTGCTTTCGTGTGTCTATCATTCGTACATCCTCCCTTTCAGAGTGCACAGAAACACTTGCAAGAGAACCAGTATCACGCAATGTCTGGTGAATTCGCGTAAATACACTTCGAGATGGAATCCTTCGATCGGGAAAACGCCTTTGGTATTCTTCAACAGCAGCACGTGCATTGTCACCGCAAAATCCACACACAAAATGCATATCACAATATTCCACGTGTGAAAACACAAGAGGCATTTCAGCAACTCATCACACAACTAATTTACCACCCATTCACGACCCCGCCGCAACGTAATCTGTACACTCTGTAGGTAGCGCATGAGCTTACGGTTGTGTGACTCACAGCACTCAAGGACAAATAGATAAGGGTCTCAGCTGACAGAGACTATAGTGCGTGGACCTGCCAGAAGACCACACTTTTCTCGGGCCATTATCTCCGTAACCGTTCAACTTTGGACATAGGTGTTTTGGGTTATATCGGCATACTTTAACATAAGGAACACCCTCCCGAAGTTTGGTCCATTCCTCCTGGGACACCCTCTATAAGGGCTGGCATTGTTACCATTCGGGGATGTAATGTAAAAACTATACAGATATAAAGTTACGTCGGAGAGCGTACCGCTCTCGGAAGTCAGGGGTTTGATTCCTGGTTTGTACTTATTTCATATCTTGATCAAGTAAAGTGTTTGGTTTCACCTCACAAGTTCGAGTCGTCTACCTTATTTCATGCATCCAAGTCTTCAAGGAGTCTTGCTCACCTGCACGCCCAACGCTTCGGTCCACAACACGCTATACGACTTCGGCATGCAGAGTTCAACATCACAGCTGGCCAGCACATCTCACCTGTTGGAGTAGCGCAATAACACCGCACCTGTCTTGGTGCAGTAACACCAAGTGGTGGCAGCTATTCACGTTACCTTCTACGTTCCCAGACGTAGTGACAAACTCCTAACATCCTGAGTTCGCGTGTGAATCACCATCCTCACACACGCGAACGTAAACAAATCAAATTTCACTTAATGAACTAATGGCCAGAACGTGTGTATTTGTTAATGAATATAGATAAGCAGTTTTATGCTAGGTTAAGTGTAGACGAATTTAAGGAACGTAAACTGATAACAGCCATCGACTGTGCAAACAAAATTACCTTGTACAAATAAAGCATTTAGACGAAGAGCGTGAAGCCTAATTGCTTCATCCCATTAGAAGCGTACCTAGGAGTTGTTCTCAGAGAATAGTAGTACTAAACCAAACACTACGAACCCAGTTAAATACGGTGTTGCTCCACGACTGGATACACTGACTGTGCTGTGTTCGGGACAGGAACCTACGGATGCTGAGATACAAGGCACAGGAAAGCTCAAGCTGCACAACATGTGAAAGGGCTGAGGGACCAAGGTTCCCATGCAGGCCCAGGTAACCATAACCTTCAACAATACAGGCAAGGACATGATTTTGCCCCTACCCCTTCAATATAACTGTTTCTTGCCTGAAGGAAGAAATAATGAAGCCAACAAAATTCATTTGGATATACCGATAAAAATTGTGGTCAGTCATCTTCATGACTTAAAATTAGCACGTGACAGAGTAGAGGAAGGAGAGAAACTCATATCTGAGCTAGAAATAAAACTGAAATACTCCACTATAGACTATCAACTGTCCTTTCTGTCCTATGTGGGAACGATTACTGCGATGTACATGTTTAATTTTGTTACTGTTGCTGCTGCAGATTTTTCCCTAGATGCCCTAAAGTTAAGTTGACAAAGTTAAAAAGCTACCCATGTAACAGGATATGGAGGCTCATAGGGTTGTGAGACGTCGACGCTCCCACCTTTTGTGTAGACAATCGGCACACAGATGGCAGTTAGGTTGTCAGCCATACTCGCCGGCCACCCTTTACCCCCCAAGAAAATACATGGTACTCATTTCTGTTTAAGGCTGAGTCGACCCCAGGGCCGTAGTGCGGCTGTAAGGATTAGGAAAATTGAAAAAATTAACTACCTCATCGGGATTCGTACCCGCGACCTCCCAGCTTGTAGCATAGTGCCTCCACCAACTACACTACCACGTGCCCCAATGTCTGGCTAATAACGGATGGTGTCAAGCCTAATTCATTTAATTATCCTAAGTTCAAGCGAAGTGCATGCCGCAACCAAGGGCCGATTCAAGGTTACGATGGAACTATTTCCGCCACGACTCACTTCAGCCGAAGACGCAATTAATTCAACAGAAATTAATCCACAGTTTCAGCCGGCCGTCAGCAACAGTTCTTACATCCCGCAGTTTAACTGAAGACGAACCTAAGTTAATATGCAGTTTAATACGACAATCACCTTGACCCTAGTCCGAGTTAAGGGTTAAGTTTTCCCGGGTCATTCTTGAGTGGGACACGTCCTATTGGATGTCCTGTTATAAATATTGAAGTAATTTTAAGACGGAATATTGGGATATTCTTAATTCACAGTGAAGTCAGAAAAGTAAGATTGAAATCCGGGCGAAGAGAATATTACTAGTAAAAAGTGAAAAAAAGTAGAGCTATCCCTGTAACAGGCCGTGAAGGCCCATACGGTTGTGAGACATTGAGGGTTCAACATTATGTAGACAATCGGTTCAAAGATGGCGGTAAAGTTGTCAGCCTTACGCGCCGGCCGCTCTTTATTCCCCAGGAAAATTATTTAATTAATTCCTAGAACTAATTTCTGTTAGAGGCTGAGTTGACTCCAGGGCCGTGGTGCGGCCGGAAGGATTAGGTAAATGAAAAAAATCCGATGACCCCATCAGGTCTCGAACCCGCGACCTTCCGGCTTGTAGCACAGTGCCTCAACCAATTACACTGCCGCGGAGAGAATATTACACTAAAGAATTAAATTGCACGGCACGTAAATCAAAACTGAAATGACGAATTCAAACCAAAGTGGCTTGAAGTTTAATACAATAATGTTTACGCTGCAGAAACCACGGGTTAAAACGGGGCAAACAGCAGCAAATACTGCATCCTGTTGACGGTCCTATCATCACAGTAAAGAAGTAAAATCAATTTGGGGAGCATTACATTTCAAACATCAGCACCGTCTTCTTCCAGACATCATAATCACACACGCACATCGTTGAAAATACGAGTATATGAGAGCATCCGAAGACAAGTGTTACAGGTACAAGTGATTACGTAGCACTCCACTTATGAGAACTCGGAGCAAGGCACCTAAAGCCACATATACAGAGTCATGGAACCACTGGCACTGAAATAATTCCGAGTCTGACGATTGCACTACATTGCTCCTGTGTAATAAGTCCAGCTTTGTGCTTTCATCCGTGACAATTCTATCAATCCTCTCCACAAATGTGATGAACCGAGGACCCAATATTCATAACAGACCCTTGCATTCCTTGTGTCGATATGAGCAGTTGACATTATAGGGGACCTTCAGCTATAGAAAATTACATTTTAGTGTGTAAGTTATACTTTCAGTGTCTTAATGATATGTTACGATAATTAAACACATTTTAATCAACCTAACTACTTTCATGGGTATCCCAAACTCTATTAGAATATTGTACAATACATCCTTTCTAACTGAATCATAGGCTTTCTTGAAGTCTATGAATAGCTGATGTACTGTCTCATCGCACTCCCATTTTTTCTCCAATATCTGACGAATGCAGAAGATCTGATCTGTAGTTTATCTGTTACGTCGAAACCCACACTGATGATCCCAAATGATTTCATCTATATATGACCTTAACATTGAAAGAAGAATATTTTATAAAATTTTGTATGAAGCTGATAGCAGTGATAATTACTACGGTAATTACTACAGTCAGTTTTATCGCTCTTCTTGTGAATTGGTACAATAATAGACTCCTTCCATTGATTAGGCAATTTTTTCTTATGCCAAATAGAAGTAATTAGACTGTGGATCTTAGAACGTAATATTTCGCCTCCTGCTTGAACAAGATCTGCCGGAATCTGATTACTATCTGGCGATTTATACCGTTTCAATTTTGCAATAGCATTTTCAACCTCAAAAGGGCTAGGATCAGGTACTAACTTCTCATCCTTCACTAAGTTACTGCTAGGCTGGTAACCCCTCTTAAAGTCATTTATTCCTCTATACAGGTCTCTAATGTTCTTGTTCTTACTGTTCATTGCAAGCTCATCAATTTTGTCTTTCAGATATTCCCTCCTTTGTTCCTGAAATGCCTCCTGGTTTCACGTCTTATATTGTTCAGATTATCCACATTTAACTCGCTTGGATCCTGTAACCACTGCAATTTGGCCTGCTTTCTTTGAAATCTAAATCACAACGCAGACTGATCAGATCAACAGATATCTTGTTTTGGTGGGTTACTATATATTATCCCAATTTCGAGATTCATACTGTACGTTTCAATTTCACGGACCAGTAAAACGTGGCTCTATGGGTATGAGTATGCGGGGTGAGCCATAGAAACCGGCCCTCGCACTGCGACCTTCAATGATCTATTGTGCTTCCCTTTTAGATTAACCCTTTATTAATCCTACACTTCGAATGAAATGTAGGACTTTATTTATGGGGGCTTCATAAAAGTCACTTGGTTCCATGAAGAACTGGCCCAGTTGGCGATATCTTAGGTAAGTTATAGCTTCACAATCACATAAGATGTGTTTGACTGATTCATCTTCTTGTAGGCACCCTTCCACAAGTAAATGTGGGTCTAACTATTATAGTAAAATTACACATATTATCAGCATAGAAACTCAGCGAAAACGGAAAGTATTTTGCCTACATAGTCATGAGGAAGTGAGCTGAACAAAATAGCAATCTAGTACATTAGGTAAACAAATTTTAAAACAACCCCGGCAACGTAAATTTGTCAAGAATGTTCTAAATCAGTGGAAAGGGAACTATTTCGTCTGGCGGATCATACCTCCAGTAAAGGCATGCGCCATACACGTCTAAGTCATGCCATGCATCTATTTATAAAACTTCATAACTACCACTGGTTTAAAATATGTTCATAAATTAAACAAAAAAAAAATTGTGACGGGATTTCTCTCTTCACTACCACCTTAATTTCCCATGAAAAATGGGATGTGCAGGCGTCACTCCTTGACATGTCAGGCATCCATGAGCTGACAACAAGAGGGACGAAACTCGCTTCATATTGAAGGAATGTTTCATTTGTTTTTGAGATCACGTTACTACATTTGCGGTTTTAAAATTATTACATAAACCATTTGAAGCCTGAAGGCTACTAAATTTCCTAGCTCACGGAATACACGTACACAAGCTATCTCCCTTGCAAATGCCAATCGGTTTTATATTATTTATGGAAATGGAAGAAATATGTTACGATAATCATACGATCATATAAATGCGGTAGCTAGGCTGATTGCAGAGTTAATTAATAAGGAATGAGGTGTACGTGCAGCTATTGATTTATTTTTTAAGTGGATCGGTGATAATCAAACGTTTTTATCGTGTACGAGTATATAATTACAAATATTTATAAGATATCCGTAGATGAGGAAACAAAACGAGAAATTTCCGAATCGCTGAACCGAAGGGACATTCTAAATGAAACGCTGAAATCAGCTTGCTGAATATCGCTGATCTGAAGGACTTTCTACCGAACGTCTCTGTCGAATTGCTCGGAATTCGGGTGTTCCTGGGCTCAGATTTCGATATTTCGACAAGGAGACCGCTTGTCGTGACATTTTTCGTGGGTTTACTCAGTTTCTCTAGGCAAATCCCAACGCGGTATATCAAATTAGGCCCAGAACATTTCTATCCACATCCTTTCCGATCCACTGTTCACTAACATTCTAGACTCTCTTGGCTATTCAGGTTGTCGTTACAGAAAGTAAACAGTTTATTGGGCCTTGTTTTTAAAAGAACACAATGACAACCGAGCAGATTATGTTGCTATGATACCGGAAACTAATGATGCATTATAACAAAGCGTCCTAATAGATATTTCGCGGATTATAACAGCTTATTGTCATCTTGGCGCCATGTTACTAGAGGAATATACGTGCTTTATTCATGTTCAGGGTACAGACGTGAAGGCGGA
The DNA here is from genome assembly GCF_002891405.2 of Cryptotermes secundus. Lineage (NCBI taxonomy): Eukaryota > Metazoa > Arthropoda > Insecta > Blattodea > Kalotermitidae > Cryptotermes > Cryptotermes secundus. The sequence continues at coordinate 9,439 of NW_019738478.1, forward strand.
AACCTCATGTTTCTTCGAAATATTAGCAGTCAGCTATCTAGGCACGTAATGCAGTACGGAAGTGAAGACAGAGGTACTGTATTTCGCCGAAATACTGGTATCCACATATTTATTATTATTATTGTAACGTGTTTCGTTACTGAAGACGCCGTAGAGATGGTTAATTGGTTTATTTAACAATCTACAAATAACGGCTACAATTACTTATCACACAGTTGCGGGGTTTCACACATTATAACCCTAATCTCAATAATCTGTTACCACTGTTGCGGGGTTTCATACTTTATAACCCTATGCGCAAATCAGCTCACTCTGTCTTCAGTAGTCTACACGCATACAGTAGGGGAGCTATGTATCACTGTATCACACACACTCCCAATTACACAATTACACACACGTCCGGTTCTTCTTTCCGCGACGACTGCTATACTCCAACGGTAGTCGGCTGACTGGAGAACTGCTGATAACAGACACAGTACAACTCGGAAATGTCGTCGGCGATGGCCACATTACGACTCGGCGACTGTTACGTTACAACTCGGCGACTGCCCACATTACAACTAACTCGTAGCTGCTGTGCAGTTCCCTTATATAGCCGCAGTGTTGCCTGTTGCGGGCCACGTCACACTAGGGAGCGGTTCCGCGTTACCGTGGCGTCACCGCGCGTGGCGCGTTGCATAGCTACCAGGATGCGGGGACTTGGCTAGCGTCGGCTCCGTTCGGCTCCGCTCGTGACGTCACCGCGGGGGGGGAGTGGCGGTGTGATGACTCGCCTATTACGCGAGCGCTACGTTACCGCTACGTTCCGCTGGGGAGGTAGGGGTCAACATGTCACATTATTATTATTATTATTATTATTATTCGGAGGGGGTGGGTTACCTCATGCAGTGTGACCATCTACTGATCTATTGTACGTCGCCCTTTTTTAATTATTCTAACTATTCGCCATGCCCTTCCACTATTGGTGCTCGCTATCAGCCCAGTTCTGCCAGCGAGGTTGGCCCTCTCCGGTAGTGGTTCTCGATACTACCAGATCTACCGGAGAAATTGGAAACTACTTGGGCGAGAAACTGCCTAAATTTGCTCAGAGGCCTCCTAGAGACTTTTTTTTTTATTTACATAATATTAGCAATCATAATTGCATTTGATCCTATAAGCTAATTTGCTGTAGTATTCTCCGCGACGTGGAGAGGGCTTATACAGAGATAAGTCCTCATTAAACCTCTCTCAGGTCGGCTGGCCAATTCCTTTTTAGTCTTCGTCCAGTGTGTGATTCCAGTAACGGTTGAATTAGTACGTTCTCATGTCCGTCTATTGTGTTGAGGTATTTTGTGCTTTTCCCTTTTACGGCATCCTTTACAAGCTGCACTTTCAGGTCTTCATGGAGTGTTATATTGGAAACATACCATGGGGCGTTAGTAATCATACGTAGTATTTTTGACTGACATCTTTGGATTAGGGAAATACTGCGTTTTCTCCCTAGAGACATGAGGAACTTTCACGTACCTTAAATCTACGACACGGGTCACACGGCTTAAAGTCCCTCCCGGAAGACTTGTTCCCTGAATATTTCTGCCCTTAAAAACTCAACGACCTCCGCCGGATTTAACCTTTAAAACGCCGGACTTTTGAAATGGTAGTAAGCTTGAGCTGGCCGGAGTTTATTTAAACGCCCGCTGCTGGTGCGCGTTTAAATGTCCGTTCCTGTTAGAGCACTTAAACAATTTTAAGCATTGTATTTTTTTAAATGCTGTATCTAACATAATATTTATGATAAATGAATGGAATTAACTTTGTTTGTATCAGCAAAGAACATAGTATCGTATTTCATAACGTAAGATTTGAAAATGTTTGTAAAAAGAATTATACTTTTTTTTTCTTCAATTTTTTCTTTTAATTTTGATACGTACTGCAAAAATATTTTCCCAGTTCTTCACAGAGCTGTTCTGCATTACAACTTCATTTCTGTTGGTAACACTTGACAAATTTTAGCAGACCCTCGTATC
>NW_019738479.1:0-211 GCF_002891405.2 Cryptotermes secundus
GAAATCTTCTCTGTCTTTCCTCCTACTTTCCTCCATCTCTTCTTTGTCTTTCTTTTTATTGGCCTCCATTTCTTCCTTCTCTTTCCTCCTACTTTCCTCCATCTCTTCGTGATGCGTTTTCATGCTGGCCTCCATTCTTGCCAGCATTTCGATTATTCGCTGCATGTCTTGTTTCTCCATTTTGTAGCAGTCAAATACTCGATGCACAATA
>NW_019738479.1:256-363 GCF_002891405.2 Cryptotermes secundus
TCAAATTGTCACGTGTCTTGAGTTCGAATCTCGTTGATCACGTGTGTAAGTTCTAGTCCCAATTCTGACACCAGTTGTCGCGTATCGCGGGGTATAACGCGACAAAT
>NW_019738480.1:0-260 GCF_002891405.2 Cryptotermes secundus
AACGCTAGCAAGCTATTAACGGAAAGCCAGAAAGGTAGCAACGGATATCTAGTAAATTAGCAAAGCAAAGCTAGCAAGCTAGCCACGCGAATCTAGCATGCTAGCAACGCAAAGCTGGCAAGCTAGCAACGCAAGTCTGGCAAGCTAGCAACGCAAAGCTGGCAAGCTAGCAACCCACAGGTGGCAAGCTAGCAACGCAAAGCTGGCAAGCTAGCAAAGCAAAGCTAGCAAACAAGCCACGCAAATCTAGCTAGCTAGCA
>NW_019738480.1:616-977 GCF_002891405.2 Cryptotermes secundus
CTAGCAAAGCAAATCTAGAAAGCAAACAACTGTAAATTAAAAGCTAGAAACGGTAAGCTAGGAAGCCTTTCAACGCATAGCTAGGAAGCTAACAACGTAAAGCTAGAAAGCTAGCAACGCGAAGCTAACAAGCTAGCAAAGCAAATCTAGAAAGCAAACAACTGTAAATTAAAAGCTAGAAACGGTAAGCTAGGAAGCCTTTCAACGCATAGCTAGGAAGCTAACAACGTAAAGCTAGAAAGCTAGCAACGCAAAGCTAGCAAGCAAGAAACGCGAAGCAAGTAAAGAAGCAACGCAATCCTAGCAAGCTAGCATATCAAAGCTAGCAAGCTAGAAACACAAAGCTACCAAGCTAGCAACG
>NW_019738481.1:0-493 GCF_002891405.2 Cryptotermes secundus
GCTTACGGCTAATTTCAATTGAATTGCTTGAACTGAAATAAATTAAACTCGCCGAACTTGCTGGCGTAAATCAGCTGCATCAGTAATGTATTTATTTCGACCAGGGGGGAGATGCATCGCAAAATTTCGGCTACATATTTTAAATAGATTCGAGGATAGACTAGGCTAGGAACATTAGGAACAGTAGGCCGTCATCAGTTTCTTTTTTGTAACTAAAGTTTGCAATAGGATGCGATTTTGTATCGCTAACATTTCAGAACAGCCTCATCCACTATACACCTATCTACCGCTCTACAACACCTTGTAGGGCCTTGGCCACTTTTCAGTTTCTTAATAATGTTGTAGACCTCTTGCTTTGTCTCATTAGTTCCTCGACCCTGTTCCGAAACATTACGAATTCTGACACGGTCAGCGTTTTTAGACATTCGGTAGGATTCCCTGAAATGTCAGTGACAACAAATAAACGCTACCAGGTAGGATCATGTTTGAAGCA
>NW_019738482.1:0-818 GCF_002891405.2 Cryptotermes secundus
GCACAGCTAAATTGGTCAGATTTTAGATTGGCAAGGCATGTAGCAGTGCGTGAAATATAATGTTAGGAACCTAGAAAGGGAAGGTACACTAGGAGGAGGACGACGTACGTGGATTGCAGTATTAAAATGGATATTAGAGAAATACGATGGGGTGGTATGGACTGGATCTATTTGTCCTAAGGTAGAGACCAGTGGACGGCTATTCTGAACATGGAAATGAAGGTTCGGTTTCCGTAAAATGTCGGGGAATTGATTGAGTGGCTGAACAATTGGCGGCTTCTCAAGAGGGGCCTAAAGGATGAAGTTATTTAGTTTATTTACTATTCACTATTTATATATTTAAGTTGTGAGTATGTACTGTTCAATTTGAAATTCATTAATTGACTATTCACCTTGTAATCCATTAAAAGGACCTTTATAAGATATTAGGTTTTGGCACCCACCAGGATTCGAACTTTCGTCTTTTGTAAATACCTCTGGGCCCACTGATGATTTTATCACTGAATTATTGCCTGGGTGCAAATGGGTCTCTTAAACAAAAGGCGAAGCTGTCCCTGTGCGTAATTTATTAAGCAGAGTACTATGAAAACGTACGGGTGAGTGAACGTAGAGCTCTACTTTCCTTGCGCTCGCTTCAAATGGAAGTGACTGGCCAGCTTCGCGCCCAGGGCGCTTTACTCGCGGGGACGCCAAACGTGGTACCCGTTCAGTAGGACGCTAAGGGGGGCCAGAGAAGAATAAAATATTTTCACCTGCCGGGAATAGAACCCTACTACAGAAGCGTTTTTCTGGAAGGGGTGGGGCCAGAAAACTTGCGC
>NW_019738483.1:0-365 GCF_002891405.2 Cryptotermes secundus
TTTTCGTTTATTGCTTGCTAGCTTTCGTCGCTTGTTTGCTAACTTTTTCGTAGCTAGCTTGCTAGTTTTGCTTTTCTAGCTTGCTAGCTTCCAGTTGCTAGCTTGCTTGATTTCCGTTTCTTGCTTGCTAGCTTTACGTTGATAGCTTCCTAGCGCTGCGTTGCCAGCTTGCAATTTTTGCGTTGCTAGATTGCTAGATTGCTAGATATGCGTTGGTATCTTGATAGTTTTGCGTTAGTAACTTCCTAGCTTTGCGTTGCTAGCTTGCTAGCTTGGCTTTGATAGCATGCTAGCTTTGCGTTGCTAGCTTTCTAGCTTTAAATTTCTAGCTTGCCAGTTGTGGGGTGCTAGCTTGCCAGCAGTGC
>NW_019738484.1:0-2453 GCF_002891405.2 Cryptotermes secundus
GGCTGTGTGACTGTGCAATATTGCATCTGCAAGAAAATGCTTTTTATGTTAGGTGCGTCCCGAAGACACATCACGGTTACCAACAGGACATACTCTCGTGTACACCGCCTTGAGGCGGGTTCGAATAACTCTACCTTAGCCTTGCCAGTCTTATTAAATCCAATCCTTTGTTGGTCCTCTGAAGCGTAAGTTATGAATGTGTTTGCATTATTAGAGTGAAGTAGGGAAGATTCAAAAGTGCTTTTCTGCTAATTACATACAAACGATTTGACAGGCTCCATGTGAGAGGATGACATGACTTTCATGCTGAAGTTTTTTTTTTTTTTTCATTAGCGCCAATAAACAAGTTTCATAATCATGTTTCCATCAGAGCTTTTCTCTTACGATCTTGAAGGCAGAATTAAGAATTGCAGATGAAATATTGGCGTCCCAAAGGCGCCATACACAAGGAAACAAGTTTTCTGGGATGTTATTTAAAGCCTTCCCCGACCACGGTAGCCGAGCGTTCTAAGGCGATTACTCTCTTCGCTCTCTCGGAAGCCGGGATCGTGGGTTCGAATTCCACTCAGGGCATGCATATTTGTGTGCGTTTTTCTGTGTTTGTGTACAGAAAGAGGCCTTGCGACGAGCTGATCACCCGCCCAAAGAGTCCTACCGTATGTCTATGATCTAGGAAACTGCTGTGAACGGAGAAATTCATGGAGTTAGGCCTAGGCTCACTGGGGCTGAAATGCCAAGGGGAAAAATTTTAAACCTTCATTCGTCGTGCAACATTATTTGAGAAAATAAATGACATGTAAGTTGTTGCAAGATACTTTAAATCTATCAAATCCTAGGCCTGCGTGTGTTAAATCTTACGATCTGTTTAAATAAGGGTATAGTTTCATGCAGTGAAGTCTCTCAACATAGCAAGCGTAGTGAGCATTTTGTAATACTGTAAAGCTCATATTTTGCCAGTTTGAAGGACACACATTTTTCGAATTTCCTTTGTACATTAATTACCATCCCTGACTGGTTTGTATTTTCCTTTATTGAAGGTACAAAAGTAATTTGCTAACTACTCAACTGCAAATACACTACAGTACCAACTTCATAGATTTGAGCCTTTCTTAAGAAACCACATGTTGTGCAGCCACCTAAGATTTTTCAATAAATTATGGAACCCAAAGTTTCCTTGTTTACAAGAGCCCTCCACTGCTCCATGTCCTGAGTCAGATGAATCCATCCCATACTATCTCTCTAAGTTCCATTTTATTGTTATCCACCCATTTACATCTGGTCTTCCGGTTGGTCTCTTTACTTCTGCTTTTCCCACCAAAGTCCTACATTCATTTCTCCTCTTCCCATTCGTGCTAAATACCCTAACCTTCTCATCCATTTTGATTTCATCAGTCTAATTATACTTGACGAACAGTACAATTTATGAAGCTCCTCATTATGCAGTTTTCTCCAGTCTCTCCCCTCACACAATTTTTTACCTTACTACACGTTGCGTTTAAACACATTTTAATTAAACTAACAAATTTAATACAAAATGCACTACAATTTAATTTATATCGTAACGTAGGTGGCCAGAGCGTTGCTAGGTAGCGAACCGGTGAACACCCAGCTACCGAATACACGCAAGGTAACAATAGGAGAATCGCCGCTTTCATGCAGTGACCTGTAAACAACCTTCAGTTCAGTGCGTTACAACAATAGAGTCAGGAACGAAAGATGTTTGCTATGTGGACCGTGTGAAGATTATATAATGAGTATCTGTTATAATTTAGACGATGAGTGCCCGTGTGGAGGCGGGGTCGAATACCTCCACCGTGACCCTGCGAGTCGTAGGAGGCAACGAAAAGAGAAGTCTCAAATCTGAGACAGTAAAATGTGGTCGCGAGTCCGAAGGGACTCAGACCCGAGAATGTCTGCGCTGGCATGGGCCAGCAACATGTAAAATAGACAGATCCATCCTCTCGTTAGAGAGGGCACCCCACAAAAATAAGACCGTAACTGTCAAATATTAATAAATATCTAGTCATGAGCCCCAGATATGGCTCGTCACCAAGACTTACTGACTGACTGACTGACTGACTGACTGACTGACTGACTGACCGACCGTCAATCGCAATGTGACTTTGACTTTGAAGATACTGAGAGACTAGTGCAGTGCCGTCCGGTGCAGTGTAGTTAAGAGTACAAAAACTTTTTCAGTTGAGTTACGGAGTTCACCGACAGACGCCGAGCAGTGCAGACGTGTCTTGTGCAGCGCTCAGTGAACCGTGTGTAAACAGTGAAAGGCATAGCTCATACAGTGCTACGACCTAACTACTTTTTGCATAGTGGTGAATGTTTGGAAATCTACTACCATATCTATTACAAGCAATCCCTGCAACACCCGTCTAACAGTGTTCAAACTGCCGTATTTATTAGTGCTGTTATTGATTTTCGTCTTTCACAGTGGTTAC
>NW_019738484.1:6556-11897 GCF_002891405.2 Cryptotermes secundus
AAAAAGTTGAGTTACGACGTTCCATGGTGATTGCAGACGAAATAGCTGGAAGATTTCATAGTGATTTGAAGTGCTAAAATTTGTGTTGAGATCCGTTACCAGGAGACGACTAGCGAAGATGGAGAATCCTATTGCGTGTGCAACGGTAAACTGTAAGTTATGTAAATCAGCGATAGCGCTGTATTTAAATAAAATAGCGGCTCCGTTCTAGAAAACCGAGATTAACGGCGGTGGGGATCCGTTGCGCTGACCACGTGACACTCGCTATCCGCAAAAGTTGTCACTAACATCGCCGACAAGCGGCAATTACTCGGTCGGTATAATTCGCTTCCGGATTACAGGCCACTCAGTATGACGTCTCTATGTGTGTTTGTGCTCCTCGCTAGCGCCTGAACGATTCAATTTATTTTGATCATATTTTGCATTTAGGAGTGTGTCTGTCATAGGTCGGTGCCCAAGGAGCATGAGCATTGCAGCTTCAAAAATATTAACTCCTGAAGTTGGTTCCCAAAGAACAAAATGGCGATTTCCTCGAACGCGGTTTCAAAGACATTGATTAAAGTTTAGTAATTTATGGGCAACACCGCCCTACATAGAACTGAATAGGAGGAATCTTCATGAAAATAACGGCACGTGCGCCAAGTGTCCAAATGTCTACGCAATGCGTCCATGTCCTAGCTGGGTCAATCATTAGCCAACAACGAACTACCGAGCATCATCTGATACTTTTCTCGAATCTAATGTGTCCAAGGTCAATAAAATATAATAAGGTATGTGTATTATTTTTGCATATATATTTTTGTACATTAAGTGTTTTATTTCTTCTCGAAATATTATTAGAATGATCAAGACAAGGAGGGTGAGGTGGCACGAATGGGGGAGAAGATGAATGTATAGAGTATATAGGTGGGAAAGCCAGAAGGAAAGAGACCACTGGGAAGACCAAGGCGTAGGTGGGTGGACAATATTAAAATGGATCTTAGAGAGATAGGATGGGATTGATTTGGCTCAGGATAGGGACCAGTGGAGGGCTCTTGTGAACACGGTAATGAAAGTTCGGGTTCCATAAAATGCTGGGAAATTGTTGAGTAGCTGCAGAATTGGCGTCTCCTCAAGAAGCGTTCAGCTCCATGAGTGAGTGAGTGAGTGAGTGTTACTTAGCGACGCTCTAAGTATCGAGACAGGGTAGCTTCGTGTTTCGCATTCTTCTCAGGACTACTAAACAAGGGAGAATATGGTGGTTCTGACATGCCGTATGCAAAGGAAAATTGTATGCTGGTACGCAAAATGCATTCTGAAGACTGAAGGGAGAGATGACATAGTTTAGCCGAACCTGGGAATGTACGATGTAATATTAAGATTGTAGAGTAGAACGTAAATTTATCCCTGTGTTTAACTAATTAAGCATTATGCCGTGAAGGTTTGCGGGGGAGTGGATGTATAGATCCACATTTTCTTCACGTCGGCACTAGTTGGAGGTGAGTGACCAGCTTCACGCCCCTGTCGCTTTACCCCCGGGACACACTGAAAGGGCCCCGGAGGTCGCCCAGCCCCTAGCCAGTCGCTATAGAGACTAGGCTATCTTGGCTAATATTAAAATGGTGCGCAAGGGAATAGAGAACGAAAGTGGCGATTGGATTCGACTGGCTCAGGATAGGGACCTGTAGCGTGATATTGTGAACAAGGTGATGAGCTGTCGGGTTCTTAAAAAAGGTCGACGAATTTTTAGCCAACGAAGTAACACTCAACTAAATAACGAAAATTCTATAGAATGGTGTTAATTGCTTAGTTTATTTAGTTAGTTAATCAGCACATTGCAAATATTTCAGAAACGTTTTATGACTGTCGGAATTTTGTGTCATACCACGTGTCGGTTTTAAGTAAGATGCCCCTGATTTAATATATATTTTACAAAATTTGATTCGAGCGTTATGCAAAATTCAATCCACTAGATGCATATCTCGAAACCAAATTTAATTGAAACCCAAGTCAATACTCCTTCCCCCTTCACCGCGGTGACGTAACAGCACTTCCAACTGTGACGTAACAAGGGGACCACCGCTGTAACACGAGGCAACAGGGAACGGTATAAAAAGCCGACTGAGCAGTATATGCGAGAGTGTGTGAACAGGAGTGACACTGTGCGCATCGTGAAGGCGCCGAGAGTAACAGAAGTATTTGTGATACTGCAGATGCCAGTACTTGTGTAATTATGAATTGTGTGATTGCGAGACCGAGGGTTCAATAAATTCGCTAGATCCAGAACGGCGTGAAGTTATTTGTTGCATGTCACATACCCAACACGTGACAATACTGTAACGTGGACGAACACAGCGTTTTTAGGTAAGTGACCGCGATAACTAGGCGACCGACTACATATAAGGCAAAAATAGGAGTGCGGCGTTTTCTACGAGGTCCGTGCCACAACTGTTGCTATGCTATCGGTCGGTACACACGTTCCAACAATATATGCTGTTTTATGCGTGGTCAGTGCGGAGGCTATATAACGACAATATTCACCGCAACAGATGTAAGTATAACTTACATCTGTTTTTAACTTTAACTTTAACAGATGTAAGTACTTGGGGGTATCCGGGAATGTTCGAGCGTGTTCAAGTGTGCTTAAGTAAAAACAACGGGAAGTTCATAGAAGACCTGTGAAAATTTAAAGTGTGATTGAAGACCTTAATTATGTGCAATGTTTGGAGTGATTTGAAGCACTAATTTCGATGCTGAGATATGTTACCCGGAGAGGACTAGTGTGCGTGTAACAGTGGATTATGCGTTGCATTTAAATCAGCGGTAGAGCTGTAATTTAACTGTAATTGAGAGATTGTGTAACTAAGTGGTTAATAAAACCAATTACCAATCCGAACGGCGTTCTCAGTTAGCCAAACACGCTACAATATATTTTATGCAAATAAACTGTTACTTGATGATGTAATTTTTACTTCTAAAAATATTCATTAAAGCCTATAGTCAGATCAAGGTCACGAGAGAACATTTAAAGAATATGTGATAATCTCCGTTTTACTTGAAACTTGTCACTGTAGGTGGCGGAGAAAGTTTTGTAATACTGTTACACATATTTACAGTTTAAAGAATAAAGCAGCCCTTCATTTTCGTAGTTTTACCAATAGTGAACAAACAAAACTTTCATTAACTTATCTCCTTCATTTTCCACCTTTCCTATTTTTTCGTCCTATTGTCACTTCTCTCCCGTTCCCTTATTCCCTCTCGTTCCGCCTGGAACAGTTTATCGTTCACGACATACAGTTGCTCAGCCGACGGTATGGTCTCCATGGCTACTCGTAGTTACAACGATTGCCGCTCATCGATAGTTACGCTAGTGTCGCTCCCACCTCACAAATTTGTAAGTATGCCATGCTGATGTTACTAGTTTTACGAAACTAAATATTTCAAATTTGGGATCGCCTCAACTGGCATAATATTCATATCAAATTTTTCCAAAATCCATCCAATATTTTTTTTTTATCTGAAACATGCGGACTGTCCGGATGATGGACTTTTAGGCAGACATGACCATTCCTAGATGCGTTCTTTCTTGCAAGTTGTGTCGAGAACACATAGCGAGGGCTGCCATAAAGTTCTTAGAAATCTAATACTGGACTTCAGTCGATGTTGACAGAAACGACTACACATAAAAGCCTTAATTTCCGTGGAACTGGTATCAGAAACTTGTAGTTGAATAAAAATTTTAATTAACGAGCCGCCGCTGTGATGGCCCCAGAGCTACTTAATGCTGGCGCCAGTAGCAAGCCTCTTCCGACTGTAACCACTGTTGGAGAGAGACCAGGTTCCGCAAATGGCTCTGTTCCCCCTTCCCCGACCTTACCCAGGCCAAAAGGTCGCCAGGACAACTTAGAGCTGAGCATGCGGCCTTGGAAGGACGCTGGAAACCTCACTTCCCTGCACAACAACTTCGTACTCCACCCAAAATTAATTTCTTTGTTCTATTTTAGCCACTGTAGCCCGACCAGGTTTGTAACTACACAAGAATACCGAAAGTCTGATGTTTCTGATTGGTATTTCGAAGTCGAGTCTATATTTCCATCAGATTCGGTTTGTTTATTTCTTTGATGAGCCGGCATACCTCCCGGCAATTCCTGGAGCCCGCAAAATTTTTGTCCTTAAAATTTTCAACTGAGGACAGGACCTCAATATTAATAAAGGATGTCCGGATGAAAGGTATCTAAAATAAAATAATTATATCTCACAAAGCTTTTATTATACACATTTGTGGGTTATACCATTGCAAAGGGAAACTATTAAAGATTATTTTTGAGTATATAACTTTCCCAATAAACATTAATGTGTGCTCCCTTGATGGCACGACAGATATCCAGACGATATTCGACCTCATTCCTCGTTACGAGAAGTCTGTTCATTGTTACCGTAGCCACAGCGTCCCTTATGCGGGCTTTCCGGTGTTGAAGGCCTTGATCATAACCTGGTAGACAATTTTCTTCACATAATACCACAAGAAAAAATCCACTGGCTATAAATCTGGGGACCTAGAAGGCCAAGCGATTGGTTCACATCTGCCGATCCATCTCTCTGTCCGGTGATTCCTAACATGGTGGCAGAAATGTGGCGGCGCTTGCACGTAAGCCGGGCATGAAAAAAAAAAAAACTTTCAAAGTTTTCCTTTCCGATGACATAAACCGGAGAAGCGTATGACAATTAGTTTCCGAGATATACATGTTTTATTTTGGATACCTTTCATTCGGACACCCGGTGTTCGTTGCTTGTAGCAGGGAGACACTCCGTCATAATCCGGGCCACAGCACGAATAATTTTTGTTTCAGCTGTAAGCCTAGATGCTCATAAACGAAACATTTACATTTATTCGTTACCTCTGATGTAGTTTTGAAGCGTGGGTACTCTACAGAGGATCCTTCAGGGTGCGTATAGGTTCGAATGATCACAGGACAGGGCGAGCAGGGGAGAACAAAGAAATCAGCAAGGCGGAAATACCCAAACAGAAATATCCAAATCAAATATTAACAAAGAATAAATATAATATATTAATAAAGAAAGAATACAAACATAATGTAAATACCTGTATGAGAATGATTGCAGAGTTCGCTGTTCTAAGATAGAATACCACGTAGAGAAATTAATTTGGACGGTCGAGGATGACCTCGACCAGTGGTCCGAAACGAGAACAACCTACCCCATCAACGGTTGAAAAGCCAAGCCTTTAGCTCCACTCGTTAGGCCGCAAAGTCGGCTCAGGAGGGGAAGGAGAGACGGGGACAGTAGAGACAGAAGAGGGGAGAAGTGCGCACACAGACCACGGACATGAGCCGACGTCACA
>NW_019738484.1:11904-18835 GCF_002891405.2 Cryptotermes secundus
GTGTCACTGTCCGGTATAAGCGTGTGACCACCAAAGGTCTCAGCGTCCACAGGTATACATCGCGAACCTGGCCTCCCTCGGGCAGGCGCACACCGCATGGGAAACTTCGTAGGGCAGGTCGTACAAACACTGGCTTATTGGTCTCACCCGCCATAAGTTCTGGCGACAAGTCTCTCACCAGCTTTACGGGTTTAACACTCAGGGCCACACGCAAAAACACCAGCCCGCACAAAGGGCCCAGCCAACGATACAGGAGAACGACGCTACACCTCCCAGGTGGCGTCGGTAGTCGACCCCCGCCCAGCACGCTTCCACTGCGCATCCACCATCCATGCGTATGTCCATAGTACCACCAATGCGCTGATCACGCCGAGCGGAACTGCCGGGGGAAAATCCAAACTATGGCTCCACCCAAAATCCGTGATAGTGGCCGGCGCCTGGCCACGACCCGACTCGGGGCCCTAATAAAAGGAGGTGCGGGAGGGGAAAGGAGAACATGAGGAGGAATAACACCAAGGGCAACTCTGCAACATTAGCGAAGAAAATTAGGAAGCAATCACAATACAATAAATAAGAAAGATAAGACCATACAAGGCGTGCTCAACTAGCACTTAAACAAATACAATATAGAAAGAAAAACGTGGCTGAACTATACACAATAAACAATAGCCACGGAAATGTTTGAACAAATAAGATTCTCCTTTCCCTTTACAAATGCCATTAAAAGAAAAACACATATACAATGAAACCAAACAGGGAAAGAAGAACGCGCTCACGTCAATTTTATAGGGGTATAGGTTCTCATTGAAAAAAAATTGCCCCACCTCCACCCCCAAACACCCGCCCTTAGGGGTGACTTAGAAGTTATTCACTTGAGACCAAACCAATTCAGCGATTAACAAGAACATATAAAATAGCTGTAGTGCCATCTGTCAACTAAAACCTCACGGAAAGCCACGAAGTGTAGTTAAAATTATTTATTTTGGGGGGGGGGGCAATATACATAAGCTTCTTGTCAGTCCACAACAGATTCTGCCTTATTTTCATTAGCTCACGCTAGACCAGCAATTTAGTCACCTCAACGACCACAAGCTTCACCGCCGCAAAATTCAATCCTCGTGTTCTGTCGGGCTTCGCCTTATCCAGTATTCCGAACATTTGCATTTTCACGATCTTCTGTGGCTTCTGGGTGCTGACCGCTCTACGCCTTGGGATATTGGTGTTGTTGCGGAGAACCTTCTTTTCTAAGCGCTGCACTTTCGAAACGTGGGTATTTGCCGCAAATCCCAAGGCAAGCATACGGCATTGCAGACATAAATAATGCTCTGTGGACGGTAAAATTCATCTTAGAACTTAATCGCTCTCTCTTCAATGAAGGACATGCTGTAATAAATGTAAAGGCATTGACTTCGATCATTTCTGTATCTAATCTTCTTACCGAAAAATATACAGATGATGTACATGACTCACGAAGGGGGTTCTTCGTCCGTTCAATATGAGATGACACCCAACCGATCTAACTCTCTTGACATTCACACTGCGTCTCAACTAACTTTATTTTTAACCAGCTGTAATCGGCCACGCGTTGCTGTGGCAGATCGAGTGAATCCTTCTTTATTCATTGGCCCCAACAATCCCTATATGAATAACTTTATTTTTAACTAGCTGTACCCGGCCACGCGTTGCTGTGGCAGATCGAGTGAATTGCTTCCGCTCTGCGAGTACGACGACCTAAGTTTGATCTTCTGCGAGACATTATTTGGATGAACTAAAGCAGATCGATTGCACTGAAGAAGAAGAAGACGAAGAAGAAGAAGAAAGTTATAACAAAAACAAAAAAAAAATGCAAAACATTAAAAAAGAAAGAACACGAACTGGAAAAAAGAAACAAAAAAAAATACTAACTAAATATTTCAACTCAAACGCAGATCAATCGACACAGCTCACTCCCACCGCCAATTGCACTGAAAAATAAGGAGAACAGTTACGAAAACGAAATGAAAAACAATGAAAAATAAACTATACTCAAGAAATGAACGACGTATCACACGTTACAGTATATTAATATTTTAACAACCAACCAACCTGTCACAGGTGTGACATATGTCACACATGATTTTAACATCATAAAGTCTTAAAATACATTTTTAGTGAGTGACATATTCTTGATGTCTTTTAAACTGTTGCCTTATTTACGTGTACTTTGATAATAAGAATATGTCGCGCGTTACCTACGTAACGTTGTTGTGGTCACGTGTCTCCTATTCAGTGCGACAAATAACTTCCACGTACGTCTCGGATTCAGCGAATAAGTTATTGAACGCTCACTTTTACACCAGCGAGTACAATTATCATCACGTCCAGTATCACCAAAAAACTCTTCGGAGCTGGACTGTTATAACCTGGTTTCGGACGCAACAGAGGGCATTTTCGCCCAGAGTTCGATTTCACGTGTTCTGTGCTCGTTGCCGCGGTTATTCCTAAGCAACGATCTGTTGGTATTCGATGGACGACAGAACACTCCGTAGAAGTGTTTGGTTTCATCCGTTGTAACGCAACAGAACCTCTTATCCTCCCATCTCTGGGGAAACGCATTTGTTGTTTCGGAAATTCCTATGCAATGGCCCACTGTTATTGCGTTTCCATGGAAGTATACTTTCCGGTTTCATCCGTTGTTATGCAACGGAACCTCTTATCCTATGAAACTATTCTAGCATTACTATGGAAACGACTGCTGGATTCGGAACATGTGACATGTTTTTACCTGTCACAGGCGTGACATCTATATAATAGGTACATAAAAAAACGCGCGTATTCGAATGCAACGATGTATCAAAATTTCAAAGCAATCAGTGAAGAACTTTCGGAGATTTTCGATCAGGGACAAACGAACATTTACGTTTTTATTTATATAGATTCTGCAGTCTTATTCTCATATTAACCTTCACACTTGGCAATGACTTTCATTATACATTGCTTCATGATAATAAATGTCTACCTTGAAAGTACACAATTCGGAAGCTACAAGTAACCTGCATAGGCATATCCGAACAGAAACATTTTAACAAACAGCGCCATACATGAGATGACACTAGACTGAATTGTTGTTACCACACTTCGTTAAATCCATAAAAACAAACAATTCAATGTCTTGCCACACTGGTTCAGAAAGACGGCATGGAGCAGAAGACAATAAAACCACTGATTCAAGTGTTCAACTTCCAACCCACCTGCAACCCATCTCAGTTCCTACAGACAAATCCCCATGTCAGTGTGCAATTTCCAGTGCTTCAAAGAAAATGTCTGCTTCCATTCTGATGAACTTGGAGAACAGGTGATCAGGTGATCTCGTCATGTATTTGGTCATGATCAGCACCTTTTAACATGGGTAATGTGGAATGACGGAAGCAGTCCCAGTACTTGTGTGTCAATGGTTATACTTTGCTGATGTGCACTGGTAGCTAGGTTCTCAGACAGACTTACACTAAATCCAATTTCTCTGATGATGTCAGGATGTAACTCGGTCTCAAGCGCCAGTACCATCCCTGTACCATCTTCAAACATAATGCAGTAATGCATACAATTATCTACAGGATACCACAGCAATAACTACAACTACAGTGTACAAAAGTACTGGCAAGAACTACACATGCCACACTACTGGCTACAACTACATAGTAAATGCCCACCAGTCCAGCCCTGTTACATCCAAATGAACAGGAATACAGGATTCAATCCAGGCTAATCACTGACCCTGGCTACCAGCATACATCAATGAAGAAGCACCTTCAAAACTCAGGCACTAGTAACATTTCCTAACACCTGAGTTTTCCAATGTTAGGAAATAAAGAGTTGCTCTGGATATATGTCAACCCCTGACTCCACCCACTGTTCTCTCCATTAGTCCATTTGCAACGAAGACATCAGATTCCAAAAGCAACTGTATGTATACACTGGCCACATTGCTGCATCACTCATACAATTAATCCCTCATGATGGATGATGAGACTGCCATTAAATGGAAATTCATTTCTTATTCATAAAGCTGATCACCCAATCAAAACACTGCTTCACAGCCTGTCTACAAAATATTTAAAAAATGATTTGGGTACAGTAGTCCGCCTCTGTGGTCTAGTGGTCAGAGTTCCTGGCTACAGTTTCCTGGCACTACCAGATTTTCTGAGAAGTAGTGGGTCTAGAACGGGGTCCACTCAGCCTTGTGAAGATAACTGAGGAGCTATTTCAAGGAAATAGCGGCTCTGGTCTAGAAAACCGATATTAACGGACATGGGGAGCATTTATGCTGACCACATGACACCTTCTATCGGCAAAAGTTGGCACTAACTTCACCAACAAACGGTGTTACCTCAGTCAGTATAGTTCGCTTGCGAACTGCAGGCCACGGAGTTTATGGGTACAGTAACTGCTGCTAGCAGGTAAAGCCACTCTGTTCTTTAAGAGGGATGTGTGTTGCTGCATATAATTTCAATAATTCACGAACTATTCAATGTAGGTTCTCACTTCTGGTGTAGGCTGACAAATACTTAGGCACATAATGTTTCTTTGTCATCTTCAATGTGTGAGCATCAGACTGGACACTGCGTCCATACTGTATACTGTGGCAGGCAAACCCTCAGGTACTAAATTCTTACATTTTTATTAGGATGGGCATGACATCAGATGAACAATTATTTCCTTTTTCCACATCCTTCTGTTTTTCTGATAATGTGTGTTGGTCGATATCTCCACCACTGCAACAGAACACAAATGAGTTAACACCATGTCTGACAAACAGTATATCTTTGCTTGTACGTACAAACGCATTAAATTAAATTTCTTGTCATTGATATTATAAGTGTGTCTTTTTGACTTCATCCACCCAAGGGTTCACAAGTCTACTTTACCACTGTAGATAAAACACAGTCCCAACTCCTGCTCCTCGCATACTCAACAGAGTGAGTAGTACACACTACTGTTCTCCTTCAATAAATACTGCCATGATTAAATTTTTCCTGTTTTCATTCCACAGTAAGAAGTTCACACATATGAACTGTCCCATTCTGATGAACAGTAAAGTGTAGCCATGACTATAGCTGGGGCTGTTGATGTAAACCTAATACATTAGGAAAGAAACAGTGAATGAACAATTATACATCTTACATCATATTAATATTAAATACTAGAACCATACTTGGAACATAATTCAAAATGGAACTTAAATACGAGTAATACTGAAATCAAAATTGACAAATATTATCAGAGTGTACGAGTAAATAACAAAAGACTGAAAACACCGATGACAGAAGCTGAAACACAGAAAAGCAATCTTACTCAAAAATATTATGTATGTAACTTAACTCAAGTACATTTCATAAAAGAATTACTCTTATACAGAGTATTTAAAAAATACATGGCATAGCTTCAGGAATGCGTTCCTCATATAAAGACAATAAAAACGGTTCATATCAACATAGTATCCAAGTCAAGGCTTTCTAAAACTGCTGAATGATGAGCTCAATTTTGTAACTTCCACAAATGGTTTCTGTCATTCACTACACTAAGACAGTCGTGGTATCAGTCTGACACAATCCCAGAAAGTTTCCAAATCTTAGCAGGAGAAGTGTACTTCATGTTTTGTTTGGCAGACAGTAATGCTGTGGTGACTCGTTTTTACCAAGAAAAGTATCCAGGATGAACATGTCCAGATAGGAAAACATTTGTAAGTATCCATTGCCGACTTTGTGAACATGGGAATCTTGCACCTTGTGTTGCCAATGGGGTGTTCAAGATCTGTGACTCCTGAAGCAGAGGATATTCTGGATGTTGTGACTGAAACTCCTGGAATTAGCACACAAAGGGCATCAATGCAAGTAGGTATCACTCATTCGAGTATCTGGAGTGTAGCGAAAACAGCTGTATCCATAACATCTGCAGCATGTACGGGCCTTCTCACTACAAGATTACGCTGTGCGAGTAATGTTCTGCCAGTGGTTCTTACAGCAGTGTGGTAGAAATCCTAACTTCCCTGCCTTGGTGATATTTATGAAGCACAGTTCACAGGTGGAATCAAGAATTTTCACAATCAGCATCTGCAGGCATATGAAAAGCCACATGCAATTCTTCCATCACATCACCAACAGTGGTTCTTCATCAACATCTGGCCCAAGATTTGTGATGATAATTTATCTGGATGCCAAACAGGCTTACACAGCAGAATTACAAAGCTTTCTTGGAAAACAATATGTCTGATTTCTTGGCCAGTGTGCCACTGATAATTCGTTGAGAACTATACTTTATGCCTGATGGCACTCCTGAACGTTTCAGTCTTGTTGCCCGCAGGTACCTGACTTGAAAAGTTTCCTGGTTGATGGATAGGTACAGGTGGACCAATTGCCTGGACTCAGTCCTCACCTGATTTAAATCCACTGGATTTCTAATTGTGGGGGCCTCTTAAAATCATTGGTGTATTCCACTCCATTGGATGACGTGGAACCTCTCCAAAATCAAATTCTGGTGGGTTTTCAGACAATACGCAATATGCAAGGATTTTTTTATTATCTCTGGATGGCAATGAGACATCGAGGTGAGGCCTCTTTTAGGCAGGAGGCGCACATTTGGAACATTTACTGTAAGGTAATGTGAAGACCTTAGGGTCATAGTAAAAGTAAGTAAGTAAAGCTATCCCTGTACCAGGCCATGAAGGTCCATAGGGTTGTGAGATGTTGAGGGTTCAACATTATCTAGACAATCGGCTCAAAGATGGCGGTAAAGTTGTCAGCCTTACGCACCGGCCGCACTTTACTCCCCAGGAAGACTATTTAATTAATTCCTGGTAATCATTTCTGTTAAGACGCTGAGTTGACCCCAGGGCCATAGTGAAGCCGGGAGATTAGGTCAATTAAAAAAATCCAGTGACCTCATCGAGACTTGA
>NW_019738485.1:0-1141 GCF_002891405.2 Cryptotermes secundus
ACACATTCCTCTTATAATTACATCCCTTCTCATTTTTCTTTCAACGCCTTCCAAAAATTTCATACCCATTACTCGGATTACAGTAGGAATAATTAAGTTCCAATAATGCAACACACTCTGCTGTCCAGTGCCATACCATCTGCATATTCTCATACAACCAGCAAAAGTTTCACAGAAAACATACCATTTCTATAAAGTTACTTAAAAAGCAAAGTTATAATGTGGGTACATTCATCTGCCATACTGTCACTAGCAGCACTGGCTCTCATCCTCCCTCACACAGTGTTGTTACAGTACAGGCTGACTGAATCTGTAGTTACGTGGCCCTAGATCCAAAATCATTCACCCACCAATCTGACAAACTGTCTACGGTACAGAGAAACTCAAGCAACTGGCACATCCCTTTCCCATACCTGCCAGATAACTGGTAGCCTACATTAGTAAAAAGCATAAAATTCCAAAAACATAAAACTAATGATGAAACTCCATTTACATACAAATCTTAGAAAAGAAGCGAACATACAAAAACTGTGAACTAGATAACTCCATACATTTCCCACATTTAAGTTACTCTGCCAATGTAATCACACACATTGCTTCACTGTTCCTGTACTTCAACTACGTCCCATCTTCAAAGGACGTATAACCATTTTCATATTCAGATATTAGCTTGTATTTAGTAATGACAAAATTATTTGTTGCAGTGGCCATTGGCATGTATTCTCACCGCCCTCTGTTGCTGGTGTCAGGATGGTGTCGTGGTGATCTAGGATGGGCCCCTGTGTGGACCCATGAATTTCGTCCATGTGGACCAGGGGTGGAACCTGGAGTAGACAATTCCTCGATCCAATTGTGTCGTTCTTCTGGTACTCTCTGTCGCCTAAGGGATGCATTTTCACCCTAAGGAAAGCAACATTCTTTTATGTCAATACTGTGCTATGAAATCCACTCACTACACTCACTGGGCTATTCCACCTCCTAAAAGGGGATAAATTATGAAATACTATTGTAGAGAAGTAACTCCTCAAGGAATAATTAGTGGATTGAGAAACTGCAAGTCAGAAATTACATATCTGCATCACTAAGTTTCTGACTTTTGTCCATCAACTTGTATTCTGAATGAACGTATTGTTTCATAAAC
>NW_019738486.1:0-1575 GCF_002891405.2 Cryptotermes secundus
TGTCACATGGCATACCCACACATATTACTAGATATTTAAAAGATGTCTAGGCTGTGTTGTCTAAGTTCAGTACATTAGTATTAAAAGTCATAAATTATAGTGTTGAATGAAGGATGTGGAAGAAGGTGGCCTATTTAGTGCATATAGGCTGTTCATTTGATTTGTGAACTGTACCTGTTTCATTTCATTTCATTTCATTTATTCACCTTCCATAAATCCTGTCGACAGTACATTCTCATGCGGATGTGGAGATCGTCGTAGTTCTGTTCTTCATCACAGCCGTCTGTACTGAGGCCATGTTGGGAATGGCAGATCTCAAAGCTTCCCTGCCCCTAGTGAATCATGTGGTTATCACTGCCAACATTCATGTAGACAGAATGACTAGACTGGAGGGGAATATGAGGAAGTATGATGGAGGGTGACGCATAACAGTTCATGGGAGATGTGAAGGGAGTTGATTCATGAGTCTTCTTCTGGGGTTGTGCAGAGTGGCAGGCTGGCTCCCTTATGCCCTTTTATGTTTATACACATTTCATGGAACTACACATGCTTGATAAATGTTTGTTGGAAGCTTCCACATATTATATTCTGAAGTACCATCATTGTGACTGCTTGAAGTTATCAGTTCTACAGCCTGCCCTGACTGTGCATTTTCTGCCATGATTTATCATCTGTCCCTAAACTACTTGAGCCATTTGAAAATTTCTTTGATCTTCAAACACTGCTGTATATACGTTTTTAGATATTATAATGATAACGGAAGTAGCCTTTATACTTCTCCTGATACAGCAATGAGTAATGTCACACTGTTCAGTTTACAGATTTTTCATTTCTGAAAAACAAAAGTCACTGACAATGAAGGCAAGATGCATAGCCTATGAAAAATGTGTACAGTGCTCAACTGAATGAACATAACCACTTGCAAATTGTTTAAACCTGTCACCATGTGTGCTCGTAGGGGTAGGGTAAGCAAGAGATATGTCCCTGTACTGGATTTTTGGAAAATACCAAAAGTAGAAAAAAGAAGGAAATATAAGCATATTAAATTAAAATTAAAGAAAATAAATGTATTTATTTATCCTATGGGGCTATCTGTGAAAGTATTCTTAAGGAGCTTAAATGCAAGTTCAAAAGAAAATTTTCTGGCTGGTGGCTCTCTTGAATGTTACCATTTGTTTAGTGAAATGACCCTGAGAAAGACTTTGATAACATGCATAATGTCAGCTGTCCTTCTGGGTCACACGTTCAGGAGCAGCCTGCCTCCCCGTATGTGTGTGTCTGCTCAACAGGAAGTTTCCTCCCAACTCCTGTCCCACAGTGCGTCTTTGGTAAGCACTTGTATAGTCCTGTGTACTAAATGCAAGGTACAAATGTTCTTATAGTCACATTCTCTACCAATTTAAGTAAGGAAGTAATATAATTTTATTAACCCTCTGAGTTTCCAACCCAGATTTATTCTGGCTTTTTAAATTATCTGTTGTGATACACCAGGCTGGGCCTGGACTGATTTTATAATACTGCCATGTATTTGGGGTTCATGTGACTAATAACAATGGGTTCTGGATTTGATGATTG
>NW_019738487.1:0-467 GCF_002891405.2 Cryptotermes secundus
CTAGCCCGGTGGGAAAACTTGTTTGCCTCTTGCAGCATTATACAGGGGATTATGTACCTTTGTGGGGTATTATTGGAATTAGAATGGGAAGAAAGATACTGTCGAGCTCAAATAGAAAGACTAGTCCTGGTGTACCACAAAGCCGATGTTAGAGGCCTACAAACTTTTTCTGCGATAATTTTGCAATATGGGCAAGCAATGGTAGTGTTGCTGAGGAAGTATGGAACAATTTCAAGCAATTATACACCGGGGTCTCGAAGCTTTATTCCGCATAAATTACTGATAAAGAATTCAGACCCTGATTACTGCAAAAAGGAAGTGAAAAGCTTAAAATTAAAGGTAAGAAAAGCATATAATAGACGGAAATTAGGAGAGCAGTACCGAGAGGAACTGAAACGACTATCAAAACAGTTGCTATTAGGCAAACAAAATGCATAGGAGACATTTCTAAGGACTGTACTAAAAAT
>NW_019738488.1:0-933 GCF_002891405.2 Cryptotermes secundus
CTTCATTGTCATCGCCGTGAAAACCTCAAAACTTACATAATTCTTCTATTGTTGGTTGTGTATTCATTGCTGTGTTAAAATTTTCACTGAGCCACTGCCTAGCAACAACAGAAGGGGGAGAGACACACACACACATATGCACGCATAGAGGGAGAGGGGGAAAGAGAGAGAGAGAGAGAGTGTGTGATCCTGTAAGCCTACTTTCATTTTTTCAAAATAAGGAAAGTGGGTTAAATAGAAAATGGTTCATGCAGAATGTATAAGCATGTTCATGAATGATCTCCATACAAATTTTCATATGTATCTAACAGATCATTACTGAATGACAAACACATAGTTTGCGTGGCAATCATCTTGTTTTACGTGCTACAGAAATATAAGCTACTGAAGCTGTGTATGTTTCAAGTATCTGTCATGATGCAATATCACAACCTTACACTGTTTCGCCAAGTCTGAAACTGCATGGTTGCCATGCTGGTATTAATGGTGATTGCAAATTACAGTTCAGTCAGTATAGTGACAGGTTACAGAATAGATGACCAGAAAACTGGGGTTCAATTCCCAGCAAGGGGAAGTCATTTTTTCTTCTCCACAGCATTCAGGCTGGTTCTCAGCCTACCCTTCTTCCTATCTAGGTGGTATAGGGGGACAGGAGCAAGTTCACAAACTGCCCATTCACTACCATTTAGTGTCAAGGTTATGAATGTGTGGAGCTACACCTCCACTCTCCCACGCCTTAATGACACTGTTTAATTAAGCACAAAAATAACTTCACCTTACAGACAGAGTATTATTACAGGGGAAAAAAATGTGGGACTAAACTGATGAGAAGGAATAGTGGGAAGACTGAAAGAGATGGGATGGCTTGGTCACTAGATGGCCCACACAAAAAAGAAATGCTGAGGTGAAAGAATGGGAAATTAAAAGGCACAA
>NW_019738489.1:0-3917 GCF_002891405.2 Cryptotermes secundus
CTCGCTGAAGCCGGGCTATCTATAACCTTGCCCGCTGTTAGGCAATAAACCCTCCGTTATAACCATGGAGACTCCTGTTAGAATTACCATGGAGCAATTGTTGTCTCNATTTAATGTCCAACACATCAAGGGAAGCCAGAATTTCATCGCGGATGCGTTGTCGCGAATGTATGATACCCCTGTTGATATCCCGGTATGTCCAATGGTTTTAGATTTCCCTATGCTGTTTGAAGATATTGCTACGCACCAGAACGCTGATCCAGTGCTCAGTCCCATCATTCGCCAATTAATAGCTGGGGAAGAAGTACGAGGATATTCGCTGATGAAGGGCGTACTTTATTGTAAGTCCCGTTTCGACGTTAAGCCGAAGGTGGTAATTCCCGCAATTCTGGTACCCGGGCTGTTTCCGTATTTCCATGACTCTCCTTGCGGTGGTCATTTAGGAGTACGTAAGGCTTTATGGAAGATTCGCCTATGGAAGGGCATGGATGCCGATATCGCTGGCAGAGTTCGAGCGTGTCAGCTCTGTGGGCTCAGTAAGCCCACCCAACACGCCCAGTGCGGTATGTTGGCGTCGGAAGTGGCAAGCCGGCCGATGGAGAAATTGTTCATAGATTTTGTGGGTAATTTTCCCCGATCTAGATCAGGTAATACTCATGCCTTGGTCTGCGTAGACGCTTTTACTAAGTTTGTGTGGATTTTCCCGGTTCGGGCAGCGTCTACCGCAACGACTACTAGGGCATTGGGTAGTATTTTCTCCACTTTTGGCATCCCCGAGACCATTGTTTCTGACAATTTCTGTTTTACCCGGGGAATTAAGCATGTTACCACCACTCCCCACTACCCTCAGCCTTCCCATGCTGAGAGGTTTAATAGGAATTTGCGTGCCGCACTAATTGCCTACCATTGCCAGGACCATTCAAAGTGGGATGAAAACCTGTTATGGCTCCAGTTTGCCTTTAATTCTGCTCGCCATGAATCCCACAAGGCGACCCCCTTCAGCCTCATTTTTTCTTTTACACCGAACTCGCCACTGTCTAACCTGTGGTCCATCAAGGATTTACTTCCTGACAATCCGGATGAACTTTCCATTCAGGAGCGATGGGAGGCCGCGAGGAGAAATCTCCGGTTGGCTCATGCGGCAGTCCGGAGGAATTACGATCGCCGTCGCCAACCACCCCCGTTTTCTATTGGCAGCCGGGTCTGGCTCCGGAATTATCCCCAAAGTAGAGCAACGGATAAGGTTGCTGCTAAGTTATGCCCCAGGTATAGGGGACCTTTCACCCTGGTCAAGTACACCTCGCCAGTTTCTGTGCAGTTGGCAGACAGTGACGGCCACAACAGAATCCGGGCTCACGTCTCGCAGTTAAAGGCAGCGTGAGAACCGTACGGTTAAGTTTGTAGAAGGAAGCTTGTGATGTGTGTAGATCGTTTTGTGTCCTTCTGCAAACTTAAATCTGGTATTGCCTATTATTGTAAGCACAGGCACTGATGTGTGGTTTAAGATAGGAAGGAATGTACTCTGATATGTATATCTACTCCGAGGTATTAATGATGTATATTTTGAGCCATGGACACATACTTTGATGTATTCCTATATACACCCATTTACTCGGAGGTATTAAAGGTGTGTTATTGTACTGTGAATGTCACAGAGAAATTGGTATATGCATATACAACATATTTAGGCATGGGTGTACACTCTATCCATGGATCGTCGGCTAGCCATGTGTCTTGTCTAACAAGTATGTATATGTTAGTTATTATAGTAATCTACATGTTAAACTGCTGATCAGCATAAGTATGTATGAGAGTGAGAGTGAGTGTGTGTGGGGATCCCCAGAGTATGGTATAGATATTACACCATTCAATAGATGTAAGACTATTGTATAGATATTTCACCATTCAATAGATTTAAGGCAATTGTATAGTCATATATTGACCTTGTTACTTTTGTTTCTCGTTTGACTATTGTAAGTATTTATGATAATTCTCATTTTCATTTTCGTTTGTTAACAGATGGATTCTTGCAATGGACCATTCCTTCTTTCATTTACACGTATATCCTACTTACTTTTCTCTAGCCATATGCAAAAAGATATAAAGGACTAAATCATCTTCGGAAGGGGCGATTCGCAGACTATATCGTCTCCGGCGGAGAGAATGTCCTACTGTCTCAGTGGCAAATTGACCACTGCAGTCGGTAAGTGAGCGTCTTGAGGTGGGACTGAACTAAACCGGTGAACGACCCGATTGCTGCAGGCTATGTGCGACAGAGAGGTGCCGCGTATGTCAGAGTTGTGGTCGCGGACACTTATCAGCACTTTTGTGTACAGAGTGCGGACTGTAGCATCGTGTGTAACTACACTACTTGATCGTAGTGAGCGTGCCCAGTGCGGGACTTATGTACGTGTGTTACGCTCACCTGATATTATTCACCATCGGGATGCAACCCACGGCTCCTGCCATCAGCTATCAGCAGCAGCCCCCTACAACCTAGCGTCACCCCCCATGGGTGAATTTTGGAGGGGGAGGATGTAACGCCGGGTCTACGTTACGTCAGAGGGCGTCCCCCACCCCCTTTCTTACTACTTACCCCTTCCAATCTTCCACTTCCTGGTTCCCGTCTGCTGAGGTCCAACGCGAGTGATCCATTCTGTTGTGGGACCCTGAACTGTGCAGTCAATTCACCTTTTCTGGTCGGTACGATTGTGATTCTTGGAGGCTTATTACCTCCAGGTACTTAGGTTGTATTTGTATTTGTTATTTAATATATACATATTCATTTGATATATTTGTGATAGTCTCTTTAATTTGGTACGTCCTACCCAAAACCCAAATTTCGGTCTTCAAGACCTTTTAACGTTTCAATGCTGAGTGAAAGAAACATGACTGCAGAGTGGGGAAGAGATGAAGATCAAGTTCTGAATTGTTTTTTCTTGTACACAATCGCTGACTGTAGATGTTGTTATCAACAAAGTGCTCGATACCAGAGGTACTAGTCAAAAGCAAGTGAATGCACCACAGTTACTTGTCACAAGAGTTGCTTTCCCCGACTTTAGAAACATCTGATGATGCTCATGTGAGCAGTTGCCACAGATATTCTTCCATTAATTCAATAACTGCTCTTTGCCGACTTCCACGAGTAGGTATGGGCAGGACGTTACAAGGCAAAAATGAAGAAGCATTACTTTCCTAATGACTTACTGATATACCAGGATTTGCCTTTTCCTCTTTGTGGCCCTGTGCCTGGCCGTTTCAGTCTTCAACCTCTTTGCTTGCTTACACCAAGGAATGTAAATTCTAGTGAGACCTGTCACTACACCATTTACTCTTCATGGGAGGGGAAGTGAACGGCCAGTACACCTAAGCCACTTGAAGACAATGCTGTTCTTAATGCCAGCTGTGATATGCTACTCCACTGAATTGAAGTGGGCCACCTCTGCCATTACAGACTCCATTACGGTTACAGCATTACCAAAAGTCTCCATGCTAACTTCTCAGGACAGATGAGAGACTGTTCTGTGTCACTGTACTCCTTGAAATATATGTAGACATTGGCTGATACCAGCACTTCAGATATCATGCGTCTTGCACGCATCACAGATGACACCACGAAGCACCCTTCTGGCAACAGAACCACTGACATTGGCTACTGAGAACACATCCTTGTCACCAGCTGGGCAACATGGAAACTCTCAGGCACACCAGCAGGGGTTTCCTTTCCATGACTTGCAGATGGATTTGGTGAAGAAGCATCAAGCGCCCTGTGCAATGACTGTAGGTTATCCACAACAGAAACACTGATCCTCAGAAACAGTTCCACACAGACCTCTGATAGCAATGCGTTGATGATGCTAGTCTTCGGGGCCTCTACAAACTGTCCCACAGTTGGATTACTGTTCAAAACAGAGTAC
>NW_019738490.1:0-1217 GCF_002891405.2 Cryptotermes secundus
AATGTGAGAACCCATCCCATTTAAGCGATGGGTCAGACGTTTACACTAAATAGTCACAAAAGAGTCTATTGTTGATGACACGTCCCAGCTGTAAGGACACACATATTTTATTCTATTCCAACCAATGGTAATTTAGCCAGAAATTTTAGTGTGGGGAGGGGTTCCTTGGGTTGATCCTTGCTTCAATGACAGAAACTGTACGAAATGTTATTTTAGTTCAGCATCAGTTTTCATTTATCGGTGAAAATGGAGAAATGGATAATTCGCAGTAAGAAACCCAAGTTAAGTGAAAGTGGCAGTAATGAACTGTGTGCATCTGTAAGAAAAAGTGAAACAATTGTAAGTTCCATCCACTGCAATGAAGACAAAACCACCGTATGTGTGAATACAGCTGCAATAGATAACAGCGTGATTCAAAATCAGGTGCATGAAAATGACGTCAATTATTTCCCTAATTACTGGACACAAGATCAATGGCTAGAAAAATTGAAAATATATGAGTGGTTGACAATTAGTAAACAAGGGCTAGGCTGTACAACATGTAAATCAGTGGGAACTCTAGGGCCTGCAAAAACACAAAGTTTGAAATTATCTAGTGAGATGTGAAGGTAGGGTCAAGGAATATGGTGAAACAAAAGAGAAGAAACAACAGTCGATTAAGAAGAAACTGTCTTGTCATAAACTATCGGCAGCTCATTTTAAAGCTAGTGACATTTTATGCCTTGCTAAAAAAGAAACAATTGAATGTCTGAATGTTAAAACACAAGAAAAACAATACGTTAAAACTTGTCGCATATTTAGGACAGCTTATCAAATAGCGAAAGTGAACCGTCCCATGACAGATTTAGCAGCTTTGATGGATTTACAAGAACTAAATGGTTTAGCTATGGGGCGTATCTTGCAGTCTAATCATGCGTGCACTGATATTTGTGATCATATAGCAGATGAAATGAGAAAGAAACTTGTTAAATATATTATAGATAATGATCTCAAGATAGGTTTCATGATCGATGAGACTTCTACTCAAAGTAAAATAGAAGCTCTTGAAATCTGTTTACGTTGCAAACTGCTTGATTCCATGGACGCGAGTAGTTATTTTTTTTTTTTGATATAGTGGAATTAGAAATACTACAGCTGCAACAATCAGGGATGCCTTTCTCAACAATATCAATAGTAACGGATTTCACGGTGACTTTTTATCATGAAATTGGATTTCA
>NW_019738491.1:0-797 GCF_002891405.2 Cryptotermes secundus
TGATAACCTTACCGACAACATTGAGCAGATTGTCTGGAAAATGTGTGACCCTCAGCGTCTCAGAACCCTATGGGCCTTCAAGGCCTGTTACAGGAATAGTTTTACTTTTTCACTTTTACAATATAGTCCAGTTATATGATCTTGCTGACAGTAAAGGTGATGATGACATCGCGCATGACGCATTGCACGGGTCAGCCTGGTCGCGCATCGAGCAATGAATATATCAGTGNGTTACGTGTGCGAGTGGTGTTGCAAATTGCTCATCAGATTAAATGGAATGTCCAGGGCATGAACTGAAGAGTTATCAGAGGATAGAGATGAAACCTTCGTAATATGTGTCTCTGTTCACAGTGAAATCGTAATGACGCTACGAGAGATTGTGTTACCACATTCCACACATAGAGCGCTGCATCGTTTGATGTCACGTAGTACGTACTTATTTGCTGGAAGATATCGTTGGCCATCCTTGAGTTGAAAGCGTCGATTTTTCGAGTCGTAAACTACAAGTAATATCTCTACAAATAGTGAGCCGTTTTCAAAAGTTTGAGGTATTAAGTGAAGTGTGTATTATTAATTAGTGCGATCCGTGGTAAAAACTTTCGCAAACTCAGGAACTACAACCCACAAACTCAAATAGTAGTGACTTAACCTATACCTCCCAGTCTCTGGCACATTGCCCACTCCAGTTGAGTGGATTATAAAATTACGCAGCACTGAAATAACAATAAACACCACCTTCGTAGCCACCCCACGTAAGCACACAGCTAAAAATAAAGTTGAAGCTCTTACTTACAGGT
>NW_019738492.1:0-732 GCF_002891405.2 Cryptotermes secundus
AATAATGAACTCATACTGTTTGTATCAATTCGAAAGCTGAAATTACGTTCCCCGTGGAAAACATTATTTTGATAACGGCATTTGCAACTCACGATTTCGTTTGAAAAACGTCATCGATACACATAGAAAACCATTCATTCACAAGCAATATCAAAGATTCTTTAATAATGTCCACACTAAAGGAATAAATATTGGCGAAACACAGTCACTACTTTCATTTCAACAACCACGACACAAACTTCCAACCTACCAACTGGCAAGATGGCTGCCTACAAATTAGCTTCGAACGGTTCAAACGCTTCAAACGTCTCCGGCAGTGCGCGGTCGTCAATGATTCCAACCTAGATTTCTCGAACCGGCCACAGGCTCTACACCGCTCTACACCGCCTCTAGTGGCTAAAACTGCTCTTTAATTTTATATTCTTCCATCCAAAGCCACTAAAATTAACTGCCATATTTATGTTTTATTCTACACTTTGTTAAATTTCATTTCTACGATAATCAGAAAAAATTCTCAGTTTCAGAATTTTACAGGTTACATATGATCTTAAAAGTTAGATAAAAATAATATAATCGATCATTTATCTTCGCCATTTTGTGTCCAGAACAAAAATTACTGCAGTCCATAAGCAAACGGCACCTTAATAATAGCATACTAAAATTGGGGAATTAAGTCAACACTTAACGGAGATACTTCAGTCATCCAGGATGTTAAGTGTAACGGCATCTGCT
>NW_019738493.1:0-166 GCF_002891405.2 Cryptotermes secundus
TAATTGGTTTATTGAATAATCTAAAATATCGGCTACAATTTATTATCACAATGTTAGGGGTTTCCACACTTTACAAACCCTACAACAAAATCTCTTATCACTATCTTCAAGAGTTTTCACGTATTAATAACGCGGGAGCTATACAAGTCTCCCTGAATTACACACT
>NW_019738493.1:357-445 GCF_002891405.2 Cryptotermes secundus
CAACATGTCACACTGCACGCTCCTTAAGGCTGTTCGTCCCGAGTAGCCTAACCGTGCTTCCCCCGTTCCTTTTCTTTGGAGGCTGTTC
>NW_019738494.1:0-1207 GCF_002891405.2 Cryptotermes secundus
CGCCTGAAGGGCTGGTAGAGAAATCAAATAAACATCAGTCAAGAAGCATCACGTGTTATGTGCGGCAGCCCTGAATTAAGCACCAACGAGTGGCGAGGTCAAGAATGGTGGAGGTATACAAACACAAGTTCATGACGTGGTGCTAATTATTTAAGTACATGAAAATCTTTACTTTTCCTTTACCGGTCTATGAGGCTTTATCTCTTATCCCGTATTTGGCTGGTTACAGGTTAAGGATGTCTCTTTGGATTTATTTTTACAGTTATGATATGTCCATTTACATGCAAACAGAGTGGTCCGAAATGAGAGTTTAGTATATCAGATGTTGAAAACGTTTGATATGCTCCGAAACAAGTTCATATCAATATGCAACGGAAAGTACAGCAAGGAGTTCCTTGGTACTGTGGCCTCAACTGCCAGACCCGAATGACATAAATATGCAATATCAGTGGAATTATTTAAAGAAGAAACCGAAGTGATATGAGAAAAACTTATTCCCGTTCCACTTTGTCTACCACAAATCCAATATGAAGTATCCTGGGATTGAACCTGGGTCATGTAGCGAAAAATTGGCTACTAAGAGCCTGAGCTATGTCAAGGTCTCTATTTTCTCAACATTTTATGGAATCAGAAGATCCATTATCGTGTTCACAAGAGCCTTGCACGGCCCCAAAAATAAGTTAAAATCAAGTATGTGTCACGCAGTACAAGCAGGAACTTTTGCGTGACGTAGCCTTTCTTTCTCTTTCCTCCTCAATTTATCTGTGACCCTGAGATCATTAATTGGCTTTTAAATGAGAAGAGAGAACAAAGAGGCGGGACCACGTATACTGTATTTGGAAAGTACACAGCAATACTTATATAAGCAACATCTTAAACGTCATTAACACTCACTTTCTGAAGCAAATAAAATACTTTCTTTCCCGTTTTCTGTAAACGAGGAATCACGACAGTTAAATTATCAATATAAGCAACATCTTAATGTCATTAACAGTCACTTCCTGAAGGAAATATAATAGTTACTTTTCCTTTTTCTGTAACGAGGAACCATGATAGTTTAGTTATCAAAGTATGTGTAAGATTTGAGGTTCTCATATCGGTTGTTATGAAAATTCTATCCTCCAGGATATAACATTGTTCAGTCTGATGAGAACCAATGAAGGTTTCGGAGGAATATGTCGATTATATCTTCACGGTCGAATAGTAA
>NW_019738495.1:0-1907 GCF_002891405.2 Cryptotermes secundus
AAATTAAGGGTCACGGGGTCCGCCAGCCTCATACATTGCAATGTCATGCTTTGACGCGCACGAAAACCAAACTATTTGCGTTGAGCAGGCCTCTTTCTTCAATATGTTTACGGAGGAATTTCAAAATTACTTTTTCGAATAGTTTTCCTGTTGTGGACAGGAGGCTGGTCGGAGGTAAATTTTGAGGAAATTTCGGGTCTTTACCCGGTTTAGGTAAAGTTATTATTTTTGCTTCCTTCCAAGTATTTGTAAAATTGATGATTGCTTGGTTGGAGCTCCCTATTATACCAACCTTGGTGGGCGGAGCTTAGACTTTATTTACTATTGTGAGCGCTGATGGGCTAGCGCGCGTAATGATTACTAGTGAGCTGGGCTTCGAGTGCTGTATAAATATGAGTGGTGGCAGGAATGTGATTGGTTAACGCGCTTGATGGCGAAAAGTAAGCTGGACAGAGAGTGCTGTATAAATATGAGACCTGACAGCAATGTGCAGCAAGAAAACGGGACCAGAGTCATCACTAAAAGTATGGCGGACTTCGAAGCCGTCAAGACCCATCTATCCCAAAATAAACATTCCTATTAGACCTTCTTTCCTAAGTCAGAAAAACCGCTGAGGCTGTAATCCGTATCCTCCCTCACAATACACCGGCGGAGGATAATTCTGATGGACTGGTGACCCTGGGATGTGATGTGGTCAGCGTCAAACAGATGACAACCACCCGAGGGTCGCCTTCGGAAGAAAGGATAACCGGAAACCTTCCCCTCTTCCTTATCACCCTACCCAGGACGGCAAAATCACAAGAAATCTTCAAACTACAAAGCCTTTGCCACACTTTCACCCGGGTTCAGGCATATAGAGCACAGAGTGGCCTTACGCAGTGTCACAACTGCCAAAAATTTGGCCACGTGTGGGCTAATTGTGAGCAACCTCCCCGTTGCATGTGGTGCGGGGGTGGCCACCTGCACAAAGAGTGCCTGAGAAACAGAACGCTGCCTCCACCCCAGCGTGCTGTAACTGTGATTTGAAGGATGGGGAGAAACCGCATCCAGACAACTACCGCGGCTGCTGACACGCGAAGGAGGAACTGCAGAAGAAGAAATTGCAGAGAACACCAAAAACCACAACGGAAAGGGTGTTCTCATCAAATATCGTTACCCCCGGAGTCTCCATCGCGGCGGCGCTCCGAGGCAGCACATTACAGGAGCATCGGTCTCAGACTCGCCAAACACCAGTGGCAGTTCCACCAGCAGCCACGAAACCGAGCGTCCCGTTCCCTGTAAAGGAACAACACACAGGTCAGTCTGTTCAGGCTCCTCATGTAAACAGTCATCTCTCGACAATATGTTGAGAGTAGTGACTGTAGTACAGCAAATTACGACAGATGTCAGTGGTGCAGTGTCCGAGGAGGACAAAATAATGGTCACAACTAAAACTGTTCTAAGCCTCATGAAACAAAATGGCCACTAGAGTTCATAGGCCCCTCAAAGTCATAGCATTTAATGCGAACGGCATTGGGAGGCAGCGCCATGAGCTCAGTAAACAGCTGCAAGGCTTACACGTAGATTTTGCCCTGTTTTAGGAGACACATCTGAAACATGCCGTTGCAGTGAGGAAAGGCATTCCCCATAACCATGTAGACCTACCACCACTTGTTTCTGTAGAAGCGACAGGGGTCTGCATACCAATTGGTAACAGTGAAATACTGCTTGCAGCTGTTTATAAATCTCCAGACAGAGCCTGGAATGATGCTGACATCACTGAGCTCCTAAGTTTCAGACGTTAAGTCTCTTCTGGTAGGTGATTTGAATGCTAAGCACCCATTTTGGAATAGTAGAGTTTCAAACCCCTCAGGCTTGATACTTATGGATTTATTTGATAAGAGTGATTTCGAAATCTCAGCACCACA
>NW_019738496.1:0-249 GCF_002891405.2 Cryptotermes secundus
TTTCACTCTAACTTAAGGAATTCCTTCAAATATCTGATTATTACTGTATTATGTAATGAATTTAAAAATGTTTTGAAAATCTAAGTTAATTTAAAGTATTTAAATATTTTATGAACGAAATCAACCTATTTCTTGACGATTTTTCAGAATATTCTTTTCACAATTTCCTGTAAATATAACAAATTACAGACAAAATGTGAAAGATATCTTATTACTAAATTGAAGTCTGCCCATATTATTGACGATTTC
>NW_019738496.1:359-506 GCF_002891405.2 Cryptotermes secundus
ATGTATGGAATTATTGAAAAATAATTATTCCAGATTTCAAGTAATTATAAAGTATTTCAACAAATTGTCAAAGATTCCACCTTAATTTATTGACAACTGTTGTTTTTTTTACCGATATTTATTTATTAATCTATTTTAATCAAATTT
>NW_019738497.1:0-481 GCF_002891405.2 Cryptotermes secundus
TGTAATTTCTTTCCTTCACCAGAATAAATTTCTAAATTTCCAGTACAGCCTGAAGTGCCTTCAGTAACTACACGAACAAGTAGGCCAGTACAGCTACTGCTCTCCGCATTCCAAGCCATTCAACTGCTCTGAAGATGGAGGCGCTACGTTCCTCCGAAACGTCGGCCAAAACGAAGAATACACGGTGCCTAAACCCAGAAGATGACTTTCTTCATTGTCATCGCCGTGAAAACCTCAAAACTTACAAGTAGGCCATACTTTGTAAGTTTCCCAAGATTATATGTTCGCATACGAAGCCTTCCCCTCCAAGGAATCACAGATTCGTCCAAAGACAGTTGTTGGTTTGGCTTATAAACTGTCTGAAATTTGTGAATGAAAAAGTTCAATAAGGGCTGAATTTTGAAAAGCCTTCTTGTTGATTGTGGTTGCCGTTTCTTTATCATTGAAATGCAAACACCACCAAATTTGCTCAAATCTCTTA
>NW_019738498.1:0-467 GCF_002891405.2 Cryptotermes secundus
CCAGCTAATTCTCTCGTCCCATCTCGGTGTCGCTCAGCTGGGCGCCGCCGAGTGTTTCTTTGGTTGCACTCTGCTGCGTGCTGTCGTCGTCAGCAGATTCTACACGCGTCCTGTGTTGCTCGTGGTCTACTAATGCTGCTAATGACAAGTCCTTCGTCTTGACCCCTAGCGTCAGTTCCCTTAGTCGTTCTTCTAGTTCAGCTATTCTGGCCTCCATGTTCCTATTTACTATCGTCCTCTGTTATACTTAAGTTCCCTTAATTTTTGACTGCAAGTTTGCTATACCTAGCCATACTTGACACTGATTCTAACACCTCATCTCCCTCTTGGAGTTGGGTTCAAAGATCGCACGCTGCCACCACTGTTATGCCGTGGTGGGGTGGGGCGTGAAGGTATCCCCACCGCTTCCACCACTGTTGCGTCCTTAATCCTTACGACAGGGGGGATTGGTAATCCCACCCTGTCTC
>NW_019738499.1:0-2234 GCF_002891405.2 Cryptotermes secundus
AGTCACATCTACGTTTAAAAAGCGAATTCTAGAAGAGAGAGCAGTTGGAACTCCACCGCCACGTGTCTTATTGGCAGACACACGATCGGAGTGTAAAACCGTGTAACTCTCAGGAAATAGATTATGATCTAAACACAAATCATTAAACCACGTCCCAGTCAAACAGAGGATATTCTAATAGGTAAACAGAAATTACTTTAAAGTTCCAACTGCTTGTTTCCGAAGGCCTCTGACATTTTGATAATAAATATCAAAACATGTTACAGGTTGTGCGTGTGACGCGGCTGAAGCACATGTGTTCATGAAGCTAGTGTTGGCCATTATTCAAGTTTGTCGATGCCCCCCACCGGGGCTCCTTCAGGACTAACAGAGCGGTTTGTAAGATCAGGGGAAGGAACACCTGTCAGACATGGCCGACTTTTCCGCAGAGTAAATCTGCTCTGGATTTAATAGCCCGTAATAAGGGGTGATTAGAAAACCAATTGGCCAGACATCAGTATTGTTAATTAGATGAAAATCGTCTTCCGAAACAGCAATGTGAAATGAGGAATATGAACTAAATTTTGTTTTCAACTTAGTGCATTTTAGGGAAGCTAGCTCCAATTGAACCTTTAAAGACTGATCAACGTCAGCTGATGTCACTTCAGGAGAGAAGCGGGAGACAAAAAGTGCCTTGATTCTGACTCTCTTGAGTACCGTTGACAGAGTTGAGCCGCTTTTGTTACCAAAAAGTGGAGTCCTAGTTCTCCTCGGAGGATTGGGCATCCCTGAAGGGATAGAAGGATTATTTTCCTTCCTTTTCCTCTGAACCGTTATGAAGCCATCAGCCGCCTGGTTGTCGCTGGCCATAGCAGAGGACTCAGGTAGTGAGGTCTGCCGCCTGGGTCCGGATCAGGAGGTGGCAACTGGAATAGGGGAAAGGGAAACACGGTAACTACTGCCTCTAAGAGCGGCGGAAGAAACCTCGCGCAGGTCTCGACCAATCAGAGAGCCTAAACAAACCAATTTGAATACCCACAATTATATGCGGTTATGGTGGTGCATTATATGTAAATTGGTAAGTATGAATTTTGATTTGATGTGGTTGCGAAACGAAAGTAGACATTTGCAAACGAAATTACAGCTCCATATTAATCATATTATTTGTGTATGCGAATATTATGCTTACTACCACAAATGGTATTAGAAACATATAGAATTCTTTCAAGCCTAAAATTTTTGATGTTATCATGAACTGTCATCTAAACGATATTTGTTTTATGATATTCTCTGCAACTTTCGGTTCATCCCAAAGATTGTCTGTAGAATGTTAAAGAGTTCTAGGAGTACAGTGATGGCGTTATAATTTTTGTATTGTTTCTTGCAGTATAAAATGAAAACGAAAACATGTGCTGCTGCTGCTGGGTGCTTGTCATCCAACAAGCAAGGCATCAAATTCTTCAGCTTTCCAAGGGATCCAGCATGGTATGTCTGTTTTAATTAATGGTGTAATTACTATGTGTTGCTTAATCCAATGAATAAATTAATTTTAGTGTATGTCTGTGTTAAATTTATTCAACATAACACAAAATTTTAGAATGTGTACCAAATTTGTAATATTTACTGAAGAATTATTTCTAGGTTTTGAGATTATTTGTTGTACTTTTACAGGGCTGCGGTATGGGCAGGAAAGGTTGGAATAATCTTCACTGTTGATTCTGCTAGAATGCTGCACAATAAATATTTGTCCAGCAAACATTTCCTGGAAAGTGATTTCACTACACACTGCAACAAGCCACAACACTGTATTGACTACAGGTAAGGACCACTGCACTCTATACTGTGAATTATGTTCTGTTATGAGAGAAGTGGCTAGCGAGAGTAATGAGAGCTAATTTTTGAAGTAATTGTCCCAAGAACCCAGTCGTGATCAAACAAATATTATTGTCATCATTCATTACTTATGAAACTGTACATCAATATACAATTTTATTATAAACCTTATTTTACTGTCTTATGTGCAACTTTTTAAGTTTTAAATTTTAAAATTAAAGTTAATAAATCGTTTCACATAAGACTGTAAAATAAGATTTATAATAAAATGGAAGAGTGCAAAAGGATGCTACAATAAAACCTTATCAATACACAAGTTATGTAGGATATGTCAAATAATTTTAGGGTAATTAAAAATATATATAAGATAAACGCCATCTTAAGTGTAACAATTTTATTGTAGTTCTTTCTTCCCTCTCCTC
>NW_019738500.1:0-319 GCF_002891405.2 Cryptotermes secundus
GCTATCATGATACCAACGAAAAGCTAGACAGCTAGCAACGGAAAGTTAGATAGCTAGCAACGCAAATCTGGCAAGATAGCAACGCAATCTGGCAAGCTAGCAAACTGGCAACGCTTTGCTAGTAAGCTAGCAAAGGAAAGCTATCAAGCTAGAAACGCAAAGCTATCTAGCTAGCAACGCATATCTAGCAAGGTAGCAACGCCAAGCTAGCAATGTAGCAAAGCAAACCTATCAAGATTGCAACGCAAAGCCAGCTAGCAAGCAACGGAAAGCTGGCAATCTAGCAAAGCAAAGTTAGCATGGTAGCAAAGCAAAGCTA
>NW_019738500.1:341-5815 GCF_002891405.2 Cryptotermes secundus
AGCAAGGTAGCAAAGCTATCAAGCTAGCTACTTAAATCTAGCAAGATAATTAACTAGAAACGCAAAAATAGCATCGCAAAGCTAGGAAGTTAGCAACGCAAAACTTGCAAGCTAACAACGAAAAGCTAGCATGCTAGCAAAGCAAAGCTCGCAAGCTAGCAACGCAAACCTAGCAAACTAGAAACGCAAAGGGAGCAAGGTACCAACGGAAAGCTAGCAAGGAAGTAACGCAAAGCTAGCAAGCTAGCAACGCAAAGCCAACAAGCTAGCAACGCAAAGCTATCAAGCTAGCAAAGTAAAGCTTGCAAGATAGCAACGCAAAGCTAGCAAGCTGGCAACGCAAAGATAGCAAGCTAGGAACGCAAAGCAAGCAAGCTAGAACGCAAAGATAACAAGCTAGCAACGCAAAGCTACCAAGCTAGCAAAGCAAAGCTACCAAACTAGCAATGAAAAATTGCTAGCTAGCAACCAAAGCAAGCAATCTAGCAACGCAAAGCTAACAAGTATGCAACGCAAAGCTACCAAGCTAGAAACGCAAATCTAGCAAGATAGCAGCACAAATTCAGCAAGTTAGCAACGCAAATCTAGCAAACTAGCAAGCTAGCAACTCAAAGCTGCAAGCTATCAATGCCTATCTGGCATGGTAGCAACATAAATCGAGCAAGCTAGCAAAGGAAAAGTAGCAACTAGCAATCTAAATTTTGGAAGACAGCCATGCAAATCTAGCAAACTAGCTACGCAAAGTTGGCAATTTAGAAAAACAAACCTTTCAAGCTAGCAATGTAAAGCTATAAAGCTAGCAACGCTAAGTTAGCAATCAAGCAACGCAAAGCTAGCAAGTTAGCAACGCATATCTAGCAAGGTAACAAGCTAGCAAACCAAAGCTGGCGAGCTAACAACGCAAAGCTGGCAAGCAAGCAACGCATACCTGGAAAGCTAACAACGCAAAGCTGGCAAACTAGAAATTCAAAGCAGGAAATTTGGCAACGCAAAGCTGGCAAGCTAGAAACGCAAAGCTAGCAAGTTAGCAACGCAAAGATAGCAAGCTAGCAACGCAAAGCAAGTCAGCAAGCAAGCAAGGCTAGCAAGCTGGCAACGCAAAGTTACGAAGCAAGCAACGCAAAGTTACCAAGCTAGAAACGCAAATTTTCCAAGCTAGCAACGCAAATCTAGCAAGCTAGCAACTCAAATTTATCAAGGTAGAACGCAAAGCTAGAAGTTAGCAACGCAAATCTAAAAGTCTAGCAAGCTAGCAGCTCAAAGTTAGCAAGGGAGCATCTCCAAGCTATCAAGGAAAGAACGCAAAACTAGCAAGCTAGCAACGAAATGCTAGCAACATAGCAAAGCAATGCTAGCAAGCTTGCAACGCAAAGCTAACAATATAGCAACGCAAAGCTAGCAAGCTCGCAACGTAAGCTAGCAAGCAAGAAACTCAAACAAGCAAGCAACGCAAAGCTAGCAAGCTAGCAACGAAAATTTAAAAGCAATATACGCAAAGCAAGCAAACAAGCAACGCAAATGTAGCAATCTAGCAACGCAAAGTTAGCAAGCTAGCAACGAAGAGCGAGCAAGCTAGCAACGGAAAGCTAGCAAGGTATAAAGGTATAGCTGGCAAGGTGGAAACGGAAATCCAGCAAGCTAACAACGAAAAGCTGACAAGCTAGAAATGAAAACCTGGCAAGCTAGAAACGGAAAGCTGGTAAGATAGCAAAGCAAAGCTAGCAAGCTAGCAACGCAAAGCAACGCATATCTAGCAAGCTAATAACGCATATCTAACAAGGTAGCAACGGAAAGCTAGCAAGCGTGCAACGTAAAGCTGGCAAGCTAGAAACGCAAACCTGGCAAGCTAGCAAAGCATAGCTGGAAATCTAAAAAGGCAAAGCTGGCAATCTAGAAACGCAAAGCAGGCAAGCTAGCAACGGAAAGCTGGCAAGCTAGCAACGCAAAGCTGGCAAGCTAGCAACGCAAAGATAGCAAGGTAGCAACGAATACATAGCTATATAGCAAGCTAGCAACGCAAAGCTAGCTAGCTGGCAAAGCATAGATAGCAAGGTAGCAGAGCCAAGCTAGCAATGTAGCAACGTAATGCTACAAAGCTAGCAACGCAAAGCTATCAAGCTAGCAACGCAAAGCTAGGGAGCTAGCAACGCAAATCTAGCAAGCTAGCAAAGCAAAGCCAGCAAGCAAGCAAGTAACGCAAAGAAAGCAATCAAGCAAGCAAAGCAAAGCTAGCAAGCTAGCAAAGCAAATCTAGCAAGCTAGGATCGGAAAGCTGGCAATCTAGCAACGCAAAGTTGTCAAGATAGCAACGCTAAGCTGGCAAGGTAGCATCGTATATCAAGCAAGCTAGCAACGTAAAGTTTGCAAGCTAGCAATGAAAACTGGCAAATCTAGCAACGCAAAGCTAGCAAGCTAGCAACGCAAAGCTGTCAAGCTAGCAACGCAATGCTGGCAAGCTAGAAACGCTAAAGTGGCAAGCTAGCAACGCAAATCTGGCTAGATAGCAACGCATACATAGCAAGCAAGCAACTGGAAGCTAGCAAGCTAGCAACGCAAAGCTAGCAAGGAAGCAACGCAAAGATAGCAAGCTAGCAACGAAAAGCAAGCAAGCGACAACGCAAAGCTGGCAAGCTAGCAACGCAAAAATACCAAGAAAGCAACGCAAATCTACGAAGCTAGCAACGAAAACTAGCAAGCTAACAAAGTAAAACAGCCAAAGTTAACAACGCAATGCTAACAAGCTAGCAACGCAAAGCTTCCAAGCTAGCAACGCAAAACTTCCAAGCTAGCAACACAAACTAGCAATCTAGCAAGCTTGCAACCCAAAGCTAACAAGCTATCAACGGCAAGCTAACGAGGTAGCAACACAAAGCTAGCAAGCTAGCAACGCAAAGCTTCCAAGCTAGCAACGCAAAGCTTCCAAGCTAGCAACGCAAAGCTTCCAAGCTAGCAACGCAAAGCTTCCAAGCTAGCAACGCAAAGCTTCCAAGCTAGCAACGCAAAGCTTCCAAGCTAGCAACGCAAAGCTTCCAAGCTAGCAACGCAAAACTTCCAAGCTAGCAACACAAAGCTAGCAAGCTAGCGACGCAAAGCTAGCAAGCTAACAACCCAAAGCTAGCAATGTAGCAACGGAAAGAAAGAAAGCTAGCAACGCATATCTAGCAAGCTAAAATAATAAAAACGGAAAGCTAGCAAGCTAGGAATGCAACGCTGGCAAGCTAGAAACGCAAGCCGGGCAAGCTAGCAACACATAGCTGGAAAGCTAACAACGCAAACCTGGCAATCTNCGCAAACCTGGCAAGTTAACAAGGCAAAGGTGGCAAGCTACCAATGCAAAGCTAGCAAGCTAACAACCCAAAGCTAGCAATGTAGCAACGGAAAGAAAGAAAGCTAGCAACGCATATCTAGCAAGCTAATATTATAACAACGGAAAGCTAGCAAGCTAGGAATGCAACGCTGGCAAGCTAGCAACGCAAGCCGGGCAAGCTAGGAACACATAGCTGGAAAGCTAACAACGCAAAGCTGGCAATCTACAAATGCAAATCAGGCAAGCTAGCAAAGCGAAGCTGTCAAGCAAGCAACGGAAAGGTAGCTAGCTAGGCACGCAAAATTAACAAGCTAGAAAGCTAGCAACGGAAAGCTAGCAAGCTAGCAACGGAATGCTCGCAAGATAGCAAAGCAAAGCTAGCAATCTAGCAATGCAAATCTAGCAAGCTAGCAAGCTAGCAACGCAAACATGGCAAATCAGCAACGCAAAGCTAGCAAGATAGAAAAGAAAAGCTATCAAGTTAACAAAGAATATATAGCAAGCTAGCAAGCTAGCAACGCAAACATGGCAAATCAGCAACGCAAAGCTAGCAAGATAGAAAAGAAAAGCTATCAAGTTAACAAAGAATATATAGCAATCTTGCAAGCTAGCAACGCAAAGCTTGCTATCTAGCAACGCATAGCTAGGAAGCTAGCAACGCCAATCTAGCAATGTATCAACGCAAGGCTACCAAGCTAGCAACACAAAAGAAGCAAGCTAGCAATGCAATGCTAGGAAGATAGCAACGCAATTCTAGCAAGCTAGCAACGCAAAGCCAGCATGCAAGTTACGCAAACCAAGCAAGAAAGCATCGCATATCTAGCAAGCTAGCAACACAAAGCTAGCAAGCTAGCAACTCAAAGGTAGCAAGCTAGAAACGGAAAGCTAACAAGCTAGGAACGGAAAGATGGCAGCTAGCAACGCAAAGTTGGCAAGCTAGCAACGCTAAGCTGGAATGTTAGCAACGCATGTCTAGCAAGCTAGCAATTCAAAGTTAGTAGGCAAAAAAACAAAAGCCAGCAAGCAAGCAAGCAACGCAAAGCTAGCAAGCTCGCAACGCAAAGCTAGCAAGCTAGCAACGCGAAGCTATCAAGCTAGCCAGTCAAATCTAGCAAGCTTGGAACGCAAAGCTGGCAAGCTAGCAAAGCTAAGCTGGCAAGCTAGCAACGCATACTAAGCAAGCTAGCAAGCTAGAAAAGCAAAGTTTGTAAGCTAGCAACGCTAACTGGCAAAGATACCAACACCAAGCTAGCAAGCTAGCAATGCAAAGCTGGCAAGCTAGCAATGCAAAGCTGGCAAGCTAGCAACGCCATGCTGGCAAGCTAGAAACACAAAGGTGGCAAGCTAGCAAAGTAAAGCTGTCTAGATAGCAACGCATAACTATCAAGCAAGCAACGGGAAGCTAGCAAGCTAGCAACGCAAAGATAGCAAGGTAGCAACGCAAAGCAAGCAAGCGAGAACGCAAAGCTAGCAAGCTAGCAACGCAAAAATAAAAAGCAAGCAACGCAAAACTACGAAGATAGGAACGCAAAACTAGCAAGTTAGCAAAGCAAAGCAGCCAAGCTAGCAACGCAAAGTTTAGAAGCTAGCAAAGCAAAGCTTCCTAGTTAGCAAGGAAACCTAGCAAGCTAGCAACGCAAAGCTTGCAAGATAGCAACGCAAAGATAACAAGTTAGCAACGCAAAGAAAGCAAGCTAGCAACGCATATCTAGCAAGGTAAAAACGCAAAGAAGCAAGCTAACTCGCAAATCTAGCAAGATAGCAAACTAGAAACGCAAAGCTAGGAAGATAGCAAGGCAAACCTAGCAAAGTAGCAAAGCAAAGCTACCAAACTAGCAACGCAAAGCTGGAAAGCTAGCAACGCACGGCTGGCAAGCTAGCAACACAAAGCTAGAAAGCTAGCAAAGCAAAAATAGCAAGCTAGTAACGCAAAGCTAGCAAGCTAGAACTCGGAGCTAACAAGCTAGCAAACGCAAAGCTAACAAGAGAGGAACGCCAGGCTAGCAAGCTAGCAACGCATAGCTGGCAAGCTAGGAACGCAAAGCTAGCAAGATAGCAACGACAAATTTTGAAAGTAGCAACACATATCTAGAAACATAGCAAGCTAGCCACGCAAATCTACCAAGCTAGCAACGCAAAGCTAGCAAGGTCGTAACTCAAAACTAGC
>NW_019738501.1:0-1352 GCF_002891405.2 Cryptotermes secundus
AACAACAAGACCTTCAAAAGTGAAAGTACAGTCAATGTGATGAGTGAAGTTTATTTCATGAACTTTTTAACCAAGTGATAATAACATAACTAGCTACAGTGAACTAAATTTTTAGATTTAAAATTTTAACTTTTAACATTTTTATTTTTAACTTATATTTTATAAGAAGAACTTTACACATATTATTTGAGCGTGGGCCTGAACAGGATACAGGATAAAATAAGTGGAAAACGAAGTGATTCCGTGGGATTGTGCAACTGTGTTCGTACACCTGAGGATGACCTCTTGAGGTCGAAACATGTAGTGTGGCAGTAAATAAAGAACATGTTATGTAGTCGGTAAATTAACTCTAATATACACCTTGAACTCTTGAACGTGTAATTTGTAACTGCAAGCTAGTAGCACGAATTGATTTGTGCTGACTTCTCTGGAATGCCTCTCTAATGAGATTGATATTTTCTTCAGATATCTGTGTTTTCTAT
Source organism: Cryptotermes secundus (assembly GCF_002891405.2). NCBI lineage: Eukaryota > Metazoa > Arthropoda > Insecta > Blattodea > Kalotermitidae > Cryptotermes > Cryptotermes secundus. Next base: position 483 of record NW_019738501.1, read on the forward strand.
GAGATTTTAGACGCAACAGACTACCTGTAGCCCTCAGCTTGTTGTCCCAGAACCAAAAGCTTTTCCGTGTAGGAGGTTGGCGTCCATATTGCTTTCTAAAGCAACGCTTGACATGCGTAAGCAATTGCATCTCTGCTAGCCACAACACGCATTGAACTTGTTCCTGTGGTGTCAAAAATTTTACTGAGGTCGCCAAAGGCAACCATTTGGCTCATCCGCTTAATCTGAGCATGAAAAAGTATCAGAAGTTCCTTTCCGATGACATAAAAAGGATACGAGTACGACAAAGAGTTTCCTAGATATTCTTTTTTTAATTCGGAAAACTTTCAACCGGACACTCTGTATTCAGCCCAGATATTCAATGCCCTGTTTGCAAGAGCCCTCCAGTGGAGGGTCACGAAGGTAAAACATTGAAGAAATACGCATTTCCAATAATGAAAGTGAAAGTAAAGATAATTTTGCTGCATGTTTTCTCCATGCTTTTATATCTCCTTTACGAAGTACGTGGCAAGAATTGCTTCCTCGCTCCAACTCGCTTGCATAATGTTAACGGTGCTGTATTCCATACACACGACAGGATGAACGATAGATGAGACAGAAAGTTCCCTCCAACTGAAGCAACTAATGTTCCGAGCAATACTTGATATGGAGCGGTGTTCTTAGACAAGATTCTGGCAGTTGCATGGCTGAGTGCCTCACTTTTCCTTCATTACAGTGGTGGATGAAAATTTTCATTACAAGTTGTTCCTTGAACGGTTGCAGGGACGCAAGTGCTCCAGGAGCAGTCGGCATGCCCCGTGCCTTCCCATTTTGCACATTCCAAAACCCGATTTCAGTGGCATTCTGCCCAGAGTTGACTGTTGGCGAAGG
>NW_019738502.1:0-359 GCF_002891405.2 Cryptotermes secundus
ATACTTATTAATGGTAATTACTAAGCGTGGTTATATGCCGGGGACGATTACACTTGCTAGCTTTGCGTGGTTAGCGTGTTAGCTTTGCGTTGCTAGCTTGTTTGTTTTGCGTTGCTTGCTTGCTTTGTGTTCCTTGCTTGCTAGATTTGCGTTGCTAGCTAGCTAGCTTTGCGTTTCTAGCTAGGTAGCCTTGCATTGCTAGCTTGCTAGCTTTGCGTTGCTAGCTTGATAGGTTTGCGTTTGCTACCTTGCTAGCTTGGCGTTGCTAGCTAGCTAGATTTGCGTTGCTTGCTTGCTAGATTGCTCGATATGCGTTGCTAGCTTGATAGCTTTGCGTTGCTATCTTGCCAGCTTTGCGT
>NW_019738503.1:0-1914 GCF_002891405.2 Cryptotermes secundus
AATAATAAGAAATCTTTCACATATTGTCTGTAATTTATTATATTTTCAAGAAATTGTCAAAGAATATTCAAAAAAATCGTAGAGGAATAGGTTGATTTCGTTCATAATTTGTTTAAATTCTTTAAATTAACTTACATTTTCAGGTCATTTTTTAAATTCGTTACATAATACAGTAATAATCAGAAATTTGAATGAATTCCATAATTTAGAGTGAAATCTTTTATAAATTCGTTGAAATTCTTTATTTTAACGGAACATTTCAAAGAATTTTAGGTTACATTTATATATATTTCATTGAATTCCTTCAAATTTCAATTAAAATTTTTTAACTAACTGCGGATGGTTCTAATTTTCTTTAGAATTACGGAAATATAATGTAAATCTTCAACAAGTCTGCAAGAATTCCAAAAATTATGTGAAATCTTGCAAAACATATTAAATATAATTTATATTAAGTTGAAATCAAGAAGGAGTTATTCGTTAAAATTATATGAATTTGGATTAAGAAGGTCAAAATTAGTTTACTATTCCTTAAAGAATCATAAATTCCCCAAAATTGAATTAAAATATAGTAATAAAAATATCTTAAGAATATTTGATAGATTTCCGTATATTAAAGTGGAATCTTTGACAATTTGTTGAAATTCTTTAAAATTTTTGGAATCATTAATAATTATTTTTCAAATTTCCATACATTTCTTTGAAATCTTTCAAAGCCTGGTTTATATTCATTAAATCAAACTATATATCAATCAGAATTGACTTAAATTTCCCTAATATAATGTAGAAATTTTAAATAATTTGGACAGATTTCCTTTTAATACTTTGAAAGCTTTCACATATAGTCTGTAATATGTTATATTTACAAGAAATTGTCAAAGAATATTCGGAAAAATCGTTAAGAAATAGGATGATTTCGTTCATATTTTGTTTAAATTCATTAATTTAACTTAGATTTTCAGAAAACTTTTTTAAATTCGTTACATAATATTGTAATATTCAGAAATTTGAAGGAATTCCTTAAATTTGAGTGAAATCTTTTATAAATTCGTTGAAATTCTTTATTCTAACTGAACATTTCATAGAATTTTAGGTTACTTTTATATATATTTCATTAAATTCGTTAAAAATCCAATTAAAATTCCTTAAACAAACTGCAGATTGTTCTAATTTTCTTTAGAATTCGGGAAATATATTGTAAATCGTCAACAAGTCTGCTAGAATTCCTAAATTTATGTGAAATCTTGCACAACATAACTACTATAATTTTTTATTAAGTTGAAATCGAGAAGTGGTTATTGGTTTAATTTATATGAATTTGGTATAAGTATGTCAAAATTAGATTAGTATTCCTTAAAGAAACATAATATCCTTCAAAATTTGATTAAAATAGAGTAATAAATAAATATCGGTAAAAAAATCAATAGTTTTCCATAAATTAAGTTGAATCTTTGACAAATTGTTGAAATTCTTTATAATTACTTGAAATCTGGAAAAAATTATTTTTCTAAAATTCCTTACATTAGTTTGAAATCTTTAAACACCTGGTCTATATTCGTTAAAATTAACATAATATCAATCAGAATTGACTTAAATTTCCCTTATATAATGTAGAAATCGTCAATAATTTGGATAGAATTCCATTTACTTACTATGAAATCTTTAACATAGTCTCTGTAATTTGTTATATTTACAAGTAATTGTCAAAGAATATTCGGAAAAATCATAAAGAAATAGGTAGATTTCGTTCATATTTTGTTTAAATCCTTTAATTTAACTTAGATTTTCAGAACATTTTTTTAAATTTGTTACATAATAGTGTAATATTCAGAAATTTGAAGGAATTCTTTAATTTGAGTGAAATCCTTAATAAATTCGTTGAAATTCTCTATTTAACGTCAACATTTCAAAGAA
>NW_019738504.1:0-424 GCF_002891405.2 Cryptotermes secundus
ACCTCTACGATGAAGAAGAAGTCAGGAGGCTTCACAGATATAAACAGTCAGAACTGTCTATCTAATTTTGTAAAACAATTAACAAATTGACTATAATTAGTTAAATTACATATAGAACGAGTTCATTGGAACACGTTCTTCATGTTAAATTACTTTTATACTCATCATAACTAGTACTTATTATCCAATATAGCTGGATAGATTGTATAATAAATTGGAGAAATAAAAAAAAATTCCTACAGGCTATGAATAATCTGCCACAAGAATGAGGGACCATTACCTGCTTATATAATGAAAGATATTTTTTCTCAAATAAATTTTATTGTAAGAGATTGATAACTTCATGAGCAACTGACCATTACTATTCAAATACAAAATGGGCTTCCCATTCTTAGCGAAATCAAGGAAAACTGAAACAGTCGCA
>NW_019738505.1:0-1068 GCF_002891405.2 Cryptotermes secundus
TTATTGCCATCACGGCCGGAGGGCATGTGGTCTTCAAATATTGACTCGGTTACTAGGGATAACTTACGTTGCCACCAAGTCTGAAATAACAACTATAGAGTTCCGTTTACACAAGTGTTACAACAATATCCTGTTCCTGGTTATATACTATTAATGTGAGGAATGATAAATTATACAGTTTATGCTAATAATTGATTAATAAAATGTCCATTACCCTTGATAGTTTGCGTTTTTCTTACCTTTATTACATAATATCGTATCTTAGTATTTGCGTCTACAACAATGTATATCTTGAGATTGTTCAATTTGTGGTGGTGTATTTGGTAATGGGAAGTTAGGTTGATCATTGGTTGTGGGGCTGATGGTGGGTGTTTAGCTAAGTTTATAGTTCGGCCAGTTGATCTGTTGTTGGGAAGTGTGGTATCATCACCAGAAGTATGTAGCGTCTCGGTGGAAGGTATATCATTTTGTTCTGTGGTGTTGTGAATTTGGGCCACTGTGTTTGGTCCTTTTGTCTGATTCGTCCAAAGAAGGCGATCCATCAGTGGTAGTTACCCGGGGTGGGAAGTAATCTTGAAATGTATCCTCTCATCCGTAGAGATCACCTTGCAGTAATCTTTGAATATTGTTGTTTTCACAGAGTTCTTGGTGTGGACACTGTGCTGAATGCAACCAACAGATATAACACGTGCAGAGTGTGTGGTAGTGCTTGCAAAGAGTATGCATAACTATGGTGATGTTGGTTGTGGGACAGGGTATATATAGTTGGTATGGGATGTAATGTATCCAGTGCTTACACCTGTCTCGTTCAGAAATTCTCGGACTGTAATATGACGGTCCTGACCAGAGTCCGCACTTGCTGAATGACATTCTCATTTCTGCTTGTTGAAGGTCTGCCTGAATGCGGTTCGCTGTCCAATGAGGTGCCGCCATCTTTGAAGTGGTTGTACCACTCCTTTATCCGTGAGTTGCTCATGGTATCGTCTCCGAGAGCCTGTTGAATCTTGCGAATGGTTTGCACTAGGGTATCGCCAAGCTTTTGGCAAAATTTGATGCAATATCGCTGCT
>NW_019738506.1:0-1794 GCF_002891405.2 Cryptotermes secundus
CACATAACAAATTTTGTGTTTTACTCTTCCCGTATAGATTTCGATGGATATATCTTTATCCGTTTTGTGGTTTTCATTCGTTATAGACAGACAGACAGACAAACCTGCATTTTCCAGTCGACACATTTCAGTTTCAGATGTCAATATGAAAGGAACCTGAGAAATGTCAATTCATGAATTCTCAAACTGTTTCATGCAAAGAAACAAGTAGGCATGGCGAAGACAGCGGAGGCATTTCGTCAAAATTTCGTTGCCAAAGCGTTTAGAGAGGGTTTGGCCACAGAGTATTCAGGAATGAAACCAGTGGAAGAGCCACTGGGGATTCATCGAAAAGTGATATCGTTCGTTTATATAAACTTTCGTACAATTTACTCCCCCTCTTTCTCCCGTATCCCTTTCCAGTCCTGCGTATTATCGAATGATCCGTCGGGGAAGATGTTTAACGCCATCTCGCAAGAAAACGCGCACAAGTTATCCCTGTGCTTAACTAATTACGCACAACGCCATGAAGGCGCATGGGAGAGTAGATGTATAGATCCACGTTTTCTTGACCTCGGCATTAGTTGGAGGTGAGTGGTCAGCTTCGCGCTCCGACCTATTTACCGCCGTGGAAAGAACCCCGNGATTCTCATTGGTTAGGAATGTGGGTGACCTCCAGATACGGTCTGGACGATGGGGAGAAAAATCTTAAATCTAATGGGACTCGAACTCCGAACCCTTGCTTCTCCAGCCTGTAGCCAGTCGCTATGCCGACTGAGCTATCCCGGCTCCCTGACACGCACAAATAATTAATTATAAACAGCCTTCTTTATGTAGCATACTACACTGCACACTTCGCATCTAAATATTATCATTACGCGCAGTGTTAGACAAAATACACCGAAAATAATTTTCCGCTCATTCATATCATACTACTTAAATCATGTTCATTAAATGGGTTAGCGCTCAACACCTTTAGATTAACCCGAATTTGCATAAGTACAGAGCTCTCACTACCTCATTACGTTACTTCACATATAGGATGAATTATATTGACAAGCAGGAAGGTGGCGGGTTCGATTCCCGATTACAATATTGGATTTTTTAATTGACCTAATCCTTCTAGCCGAACTATGGACCTTGGGTAGACTCAGACTCTAACAGAAATGAGTAACAAGAATCTCCCTGGGGTTAGAGGGCAGCCGACGCGTAAGGATGTAAGCAGGCTATCTAGAAATTATGGCAGCCTCGACGTCTCACAACCCTATGGGCCTCCACGGCCTGTTACAGAGACAGCTTTCACTTTAGGTTTACATGTTTAAAGCTAAAGGTAAAGTTGTCCTTGTGATTAATCCATCAAGCATCACGGAGGAACTGAGTTATAGCTATTTCATTCTTGATCTAGATGGAACTGAGTGATCAGCATTATGCCCCGGCCGATATAACCCCTGTATCCATTTAAGAGGAGATTAGGTGGGCCCCAGAGCTGGTGTGGGCGCTGTGGAATAGAGAAATATTATTTTACACTGCCGGAAATAGAACCCCGGACGTGCAGCCGGTTGCCCGTCGTTATGCCGACTGAGTTATCTTGCTCATGTTTGACTACAGTTCTAGCAACTTCACTCTGCAATGCAATTTCAAGCAAGTGCATTAAAAAATTGGTAAGATTTGTTTATTATCACGTGGTCAAGGCAATATTACAAATTTATTATCCTACTTTCGACATACCATAAAACCAAAACAGTTATTTCGGAGGTTTAGTTCCACACAAGGGGCTTTCCTTTCGTAGGTTAGCCCACTTAGGATATAACGTAA
>NW_019738507.1:0-683 GCF_002891405.2 Cryptotermes secundus
CGTAGAGTTCTGCCATCTCTGTCACGCATTCACAAAGAGCGCACATGTATTTTAAACAAAACTGTATGTGTCTATCTGCTCCCAGTCCTGAGAAAAAAAACCGGAGACCTTAGAACTTGAACGCCCCTCGTATATCATGGCATCTGAGCCCATCTCAAATGCATACACCATAAATCCCTCTCATCAGTAATACCAACACTATAGACCCTCAAACTGTTGAGGTAATACCTTTAATAATATGAGGGTCAGTTTTAAAGTAAGAACCGTTTTGTTATAAACAAAAGAAAACTTTATTCATTCAAATAATTTTAATGTCACTACTAGACACAACATAATGTAACGTGGATGGCGTGGCAGGTCATGTGAACTCTGCGTTTCCACGAGTGACATCACATACCCCCACTCATTCCATCACTACGCAACGCTCGGTAAACACCCTTCCCCGCTACGCTGTGATGTCAAGCAACAGGCCAGTCCATGCAGCAACTACTGCTAGGCAATCGGTAAACATGGTGATTACGCAACAGGGAAGCAAAGTGCGTTTTCCACTGTCCGGCTGAGGGGTTATAAGAGAAAATGGAATGCCTAAGGAGTTCAGTGTAAGTCTAGCAGTCACCGAGTGCAGCTGCAGTCTACATTTCGCCGGAGTTAGTTGAGCATTAGCAGTTGGTTTCCAGCCTTCG
>NW_019738508.1:0-1234 GCF_002891405.2 Cryptotermes secundus
CACAACGCAAAACTAGCAAGCTGCAAAGCAAACATAGCAAACTAGAAACGCAATTATAGCAAACTAAAAAGCTAGCAACGCAAAGCAAGCAAGTTAGCAACGCAAAGCTAGGAAGCTAGCTACGCAATACTAGAAAGATAGAAACGCATAGCCAGCAAGCTAGCAACGCAAATGAAGCAAGCTAGCACCGCAAAGCTAGCAAAGAAGAAACGCATATCAAACAAGCAAGCAAGCAACGCAAAGCAAGTAAGCTAGCAACGACAAGCTAGCAAGCTAGCAACGAAAAAGCTAGCAAGCTAGCAAAGCAAAGCTAGCAAGATAGAAACGCAAAGAAAACAAGCAAGAAACGCAAAGAAAGCAAGCAAGCAGGGAAACCAAATCAAGCAAGCAACGCAATGCTAGCAAGCTACCAACGAAAATCTAGCAAGCTACGAAGCTAGAAAATCAAAGCTAGCATGCTAGCAACAGAAAGTTTGCAAGCTATTAACGGAAAGCTAGCAAGCTAACAACGCAAATCTATCAAGCAAGAACCGCAAAGTAATAAAGCAAGCAAGCAACGCAAAGAAAGCATGCTATAAACGCAAAGCTAGCAAGCTTGCAACGCAAAGATAGCAAGCTAGGAACAAAAAAGCTAGCAATCTAGCAATGCAAAGCTAGCAAGCAAAAATCGCAAAGCAAGCAAGCAACAAAAGCATATGAAGCAAGCAAGCAAGCAAATCCAAGCAAGCAAGGAAANAAAGGAAAGCAAAGCATCCAAGCAGGCAAGAAACACAAAGCAAGCAAAGCAAGCAAGGAACGCAAAGCAAGCGTGCAGACAAGCAGAGAAGCAGGCAATGCAAAGAAGGCAAGCAAAGCAAGTTAGCAACCAAAGCTAGCAAGCTAGCAACACAAAGAGAGCAAGAGAGCAAGCTACAACGCAAAGCTAGGAAGAAAGCAACGCAAATCTAGCAAGATAGCAACGCAAAGCTTGAAAGCTAGGAACGCAAATCTAGCAAGGTAGCACACTAGCAACGCAAAGATAGCAAGTTAGCAACGCTAAACTAGGAAGCTAGCCATGCAAATATAGCAAGCTTAAACGCAAAGTAGCAAGCTAGCAACACAAAGCTAGAAACTCAAATCTAGCAAGATAGCAACGCAAAGCGAGCAAGCTAGCAATACAAAGCTAGCAAGCTAGCAACGCAAAAATAGGAAGCTAGCAAAGCAAACCTAGCAAGCTTGGAACACAAAAATAGCA
>NW_019738509.1:0-490 GCF_002891405.2 Cryptotermes secundus
TTGTACAGACGGAGCCGCTTCTATGACAGGCCGTGTTAAAGGATTCGTAGCTGAAGTACGCAAAGTAAATCATAACATACGATGCGATCATTGTCTCATTCACCGCGAAGCCATTGTTGCTAAGTCTTTGCCATCTTCTCTGAAAGTTGTGCTGGACGGAGTACAAAAAGTCGTGAACCTCATCAAATCGCGGCCCCTAAATTCGCGGCTTTTTTCCGTTTTGTGTCAGGAAATGGAATCAGAACACACTACACTTCTACTAAATACAGAACTACTGTGGGTATCACGAGGAAAAGTGTTAACGCGAATATTTGAACTTAATGAGGAGGTATGTGCAATTTTCACTGTTGAGGGGCATGAGTACCCGGATTTATTTGCAGATGATGAATGGGTATGTAAGTTTGCATATCTTTCCGATATTTTCGTACACTTGAATGGGCTGAATAGAAAGATGCAAGGTAGGAACGAAAATATTCTAACTAATATGGAT
>NW_019738510.1:0-481 GCF_002891405.2 Cryptotermes secundus
TGGCGACTCGGGGCTTGCTTTGTTTACGCTGACTGTCTCGTCTCCTTGAATGGACTATAAATGAATAACTAAGTGACTGACCGACTGAAAAAGTAATTTATTGGCTGATTAATAGAGACATCTTCCAGATTACTATCTCGCTGACTGAAGAATTGAAAAAGTGAAAGACAGAGTGAGTATGTAAGCAACTATTTAGGTAACTGATCTTCCGATAAAATATTTGATAGACTAACTGTATGCCTAAGTATCTAAGCAACTGTCTGACTAATTATGCCATCCTGATAATCTGACGTCACCAACAGCTCTTCATGCTGCGGACGTTCGGTCCAGTCAACTTCAAGATAGACTTCATCTCCGTCTTCCGGTTGTCTGAGTGACGAATGCACCTATGAAATTGTGTATTTTCCTTATTTCTCCCATATCCAGTCCACGATGGCCTCATCCACTTAACTACAGGAAACGCACTAGAAAGAACACAAAT
>NW_019738511.1:0-189 GCF_002891405.2 Cryptotermes secundus
TATTCCAGATTTCAAGTAATTATAAAGAATTTCAAAAAATTATCAAAGATAAAAATATAATATACGGAAATCTATCCAATTTTCTTAGGATATTAAATTATTAAATAAGTTAAATAATATTTTGTAGGAAACCATTATAAATTAATTAATTCTATGCTAAATTTGTCCTTCTTCAACCTAATTCATATA
>NW_019738511.1:552-742 GCF_002891405.2 Cryptotermes secundus
TTCTGATTATTACTGTATTATGTAACGAATTTCAATAAAATTTTCAGAAAATCTAAGTTAATTTAAAGAATATACCAAATTATGAAAGAAATCAACCTATTTCTTGACAATTTTCCCGAATATTCTTCGACGATTTCATGTTAACATAACAAATTACAGATAATATGTGAAAGATTTCCTATTATTAAAT
>NW_019738512.1:0-473 GCF_002891405.2 Cryptotermes secundus
AATACGGAAATTCCCGTCATTTTTTGAACACACCTCGTATATGTGTATGTATATAACTTAACACCTATTGTAATAGTAGTTTCCGAAAAAGAGGATGATCCGTAGGGATCGAAACATGTAAGGGTGATGACTTTTCAAGTGATAAAGCTTAAACAGTCACACTGGACAGTGTTATTTTTTTCTTTGTAACTGTTACGAGGGTCGATCAATAACTACCTGTGTTTGAAGACAGGTGGCGTTGCTGAGGGAAGTTGGCATTACCGTCGTGTACTGCCATCTGTCAAACGACATCATACTAAATTTCAGACTGATTCATAGGTTAGTTTCTATTTGGCAGCCAGTTGCATCAGACGTGTTTCGTCTTTCTCGATACAACAGAAAAAGTGCAATATTGATCTGTAATTCGCATTCTATTTTTGGATGGAAAAACATACGAAGAAATAAAAGCGAAGTTGGATGCCGTCTATGGGGAC
>NW_019738513.1:0-597 GCF_002891405.2 Cryptotermes secundus
TTTTGTGGTGATTTCCTCTCCTTCCACATTTCGCACCTGCGCCCTCCTGACAAGCTAGGTGAACAGAGAGCCTCTAGCCATGAAGCAACGATAGAGAAAGCTATTCAGACGTTTCCTTAGTCCATACCCCCGTAACTGGAGGCATAACAGTGGAGAGAGTGGTGGGACTACCAATCCACCCCTGTCGTAAGGACGTAAGAACATAACAGTGGTGTAAGCGGTGGGGATACCTTCACGCCCCACCAAACCACGACGTAACAATGCCAACACAGCGAAGCTAGCAAGCTAGCAAAGCAAAGCTAGTAAGCTAGCAATGCAAAGCAACCAAGCTAGCAACGCCAAGAAAGCAAGATAGCAACGCAAAGCTAGCAAGCTAGCAACCCAAAGCTAGCAAGCTAGCAAAGCAAAGATATCAAGCTAGCAACGTATATCTAGCAATCTAGCAAGCTAGAAACGCAAAGCTAGCAAGCTAGCATACGCCAAGCTAGAAAGGTAGCAAAGCAATCCTAGCAAGCTTGTAACGCAAAGCTAGCAAGCTAGCAACCCAAGTTTACCATGCTAGCAACGCAAAGCTAGCAAGCTAGCAACGCAAAGCTA
>NW_019738513.1:978-1045 GCF_002891405.2 Cryptotermes secundus
TCGGAAGCTAGCAACGTAAACTTAGCAAGCTAGCAACGCAAAGCTAGCAATTAAGCAACGCAGAGCA
>NW_019738514.1:0-521 GCF_002891405.2 Cryptotermes secundus
AACTTGACTCGCAGGCTGCTACCTTGAGAACTGTTGATAACACTCGCTCGTAGGCTTGCTTGGAACTCGCTGACTGCTACGTTACAACTGACTCTCGCAGGCAGCGCAGCTCTCTTATATAGGGGCTGTGTGGGCCTGTTACGTAGCAACACTGTTACCTCACCACCTCTTACGTCACCATGCGTTGCGCGTTACATTACCGTGAGGGGGGAGGGGAGCGCGACTCATCCACCACGCCACTGTGGCCTGAGTTGCCACGTTGCTGCTGGGTAGGGAGGGTTCTCCGTTGCGCAACGTCACAATACAAGGTGTGGCAATAAAGAACCCAGATTACTTTTATGACTCATTTCCGGCCACGTCATTGACGAAGAGGAGGGTAGGGCATTGACCCTTGGACTTCCCTCTACCGTCACACAAAGTTTCATTCACGTGCATCGGTTAGTCTGGCCGCGACCATTGTTAGAAGCGGATCGTGTTTCTGAGCTCCGTCGGAATAATGCTGAGTGCTAATGCAGAGCAGA
>NW_019738514.1:532-1168 GCF_002891405.2 Cryptotermes secundus
TGCTTTTCAATGGTGAATATTATCAGTCAGGAAGTCAGTATCGGATTGTCAAATATTTCTTTATCAGTTAAAAAGTCAGTGTCAGACTGTCATATAATTCTTTGTATATCACTTTTATTTTGTCTTGGAAGAGGTCTAAATCCCCTGAGCCACTATTACTTTGTGAGTAAAAAGCATCTTCATCACTGTGACTTTCGGTATCAGTGTTGGACTGGCACTCTTTTCGACTAGTGTTATAATTACTTTGCATCACTATTTTGTATTACTAATACGTGAGTGTGTCGCTTTCTTAATCAACATAATTTATTCGATTATGCTAGAAAACCCTCTCCCCAAAGATGATTCTTCAATCGCACAAGGCAAATATCAGTCAGTGGCGTTTCTCCGGGGGAGGCCAAGGTTACCTGGGGAGGTGAAACATTCACAACACTGGCCAACCAAAGGGAAAAAAAGACGTCGTGCATTTCACTATATAAGAAAAGCAGGAGCACACGCTTCCATTGTAAAAAGTGTGATGTTGCTCTGTGTGAAGTGGACTGCTTCCAGAAGTTCCACGTGCATCAGAGTGTGTATCGTAAACTGTAAAGTGACGCAGTTCAAACTCTTGTACAGTCTAAACAAAATATTATTGTATAT
>NW_019738515.1:0-12638 GCF_002891405.2 Cryptotermes secundus
CAACCCTATGGGCATTCACGGCCTGTTACAGGGATAGCTTTACCTTATTATGCATTTGTCTCTTGCTTTTTTTATTCAGTGTCCAACTTCCATCTGAATGTGCTATTACATGTGTGTTGTAGTTAGTAAAGGGAAGGCACTTTAGTTAGGTTAGAAGGGTGAGCAGCTGCTGCAGTTCCTTCAGTAATGAGTGTCCTGCAAGTCCTTAATCTTGCTGATGGTGGTGTACCTGCAGTTGGTGATATTTAGGACCCCTTAATTTATTTGAATATTAGTACAAAGTAATAGTGTGCACAATAGTGTTTTATAAAAATTGACGTGTCACAGTATAGTGTGGAACATTTTATTGTCTTNACCCATTAGAGGAAAGGAAGGGAATTAAGGGAAAGCAGAATTGCAGAAGAGAATGGAGTGGTGTGAGTTGAGATGTTCACAAAGTTTGAGTATATAGGGAGAAGGGGGAGGTTAGGAAATGGTGAGAGCAGAAGGGGTTTGTAAATGTTAACAGTGAAAGGGGGTTGTTAAATTGATGTAAATGAAAGAAGGAAAATGTGACCTGTTCAGGAATGTAATGCAAACTGCAGAGATGGACCATCAGGTGTGTATCTGCGGAAATGTGGTAATTGTACAGTGCTGTAGGAATTCTGTAATGTCATTTTAAATTTGAATGTGTTTGGTGTTCAGGTTAAATCTTTATACATAAACAGTTCTTCAGCTGTATTCTTACAAACCCTTTGATTGTACTGAAGACTGCAGTAGATGACTTGATTGACACACACACACTGTCCCAATCTAGCTGATAAGGTAGTGGTCAGACAGACAGGTCTCAGAGAAGGTAGGGTCACTTGTGTGTGATATTTCCACTCACAGTCCATTGTTCTTAACCGTAAGTAGATTGAAGAGACAGATGACAGCAACAGATGCAGGCAGTGAACAGTCGACCACCTGCAAAATGGACATATATTTGGCAGTTAGTGGGGTGGTGCATTTACTTTCTTCTGTTGCTGAGAGGAATGGGAGTTTTTTCTTTGTCAGAAGACATTTGAAATCCATCACAGACCTAACAGGGAATATCCAAAGTTATGAAATTTACATCTGTACCCTTTTCAGTGGATCTATACTTGCACTTTACAATATCCCTTCATGGTATGGTGCTTAATTAGTTAAGCACAAGGACAACTTTACCGTACTCTACCTTTATCCTTGTCTGTATGACTGGTAGCCATGGCTGCTGAAGCAATGTGCGAGTATTGCGGTAGGATTTGTTGTGTATGTGATTGAAATCCTGATTCCCAATTTATTATTCCTTTTGGTTCTCTTGTTACATAAGAATACTTTAATTTCATAATTTGAGTGTTACTTCCTTCCTTACAGATGTAAATAATATAAATTGTGGTACTGATGAAGAAAGCAACAATATCCCATGCACAGAACGGATACTTCTGCTTGGGTGAGGTAGAAACTTCCGTGCAGCAAGTCACTTGGCCTCTTAGGCCATTTATTCAGCTTGATGCAGGAGATGAATGTGAAAGAACAAATCCTATCATGATGTAAACTAATGATTGTACATATCTGTATTGCATACAGTTTAGAAGGTGTTAGGCCGTAGTTCAGTAGTGAAGCATTTCCATACAGGTATGCTGCTAATTTTTGGTTTATTCAGTGATCCTTATTCAGTTGCTTAGGATGAGTGTGTATGATGAACTGGGAGAGAAGTGGCGGTAAACATTCACAGCACTTGATTGGTGAGACAGAAAATCATGAAAAGCACCTGTCAGAATTTACTAGTTAGGAACCAAATGTCCCTCTTTGAAAAGAACCTCTTTTATGTAAATATCCTCTACATTTCTATATGGTTCTGCTGACATTTAAAACCGATGACGTTTTGGGTGGATGTGTTTATTTTGCTGTATTATTGAGTTTGAGTTATGGCCTTATGCTTTTATCTGATTCCCCAACCATCTGCAATTTTTCCCTGCAGTAAATGAGCTCCCATGCCTCTGGGAGTACTGTGCAGTCACCCTTGTGCCAGAGACAGGCCTACCTGATGACACAACTGTTCTCACCAATAAATACTGTCACGTGTCCTGGGTTTGCATGACTAATAAGACGGGTTTTGGATTTAATGATTGAGTTTATTGGACCTTTGTGTATTTTTTTTATTGCTAGTGGGGTGGGACTAAGTCCCTTGTACTGCAGCCACTTCTGGCCTATTGTACCAGCCTCAGATGATAGGGGAGGGTGATTGTGGAGCAATTGGTGGAATGAAGATTGGCAGGAGAAACCGAAGTACTTGGAAAAAGATCTGCCCCATCGTCATTTTGTCCACCACAAATCCCACTTGACCAGATCTGGTCTCGAACCTGGGCTGCCGCGGTGGGAAGCCAGCATCTAACCGCTTGAGGACCTTTATGTAACGGGTTACAAGAGTTCATAAATGACTGACTGACAGACTGTCATCTTCCAGCTGGACACTTCACAGGATCTATTCTGACTTCCAACCGAAATGTCAGTTATTGTTGGCTTCTTGTTATATAGCCTCGGTTCAGACCACAGCACAGAAAACACGTCCGTTGCCTAGCAATGGATATATGTGAACTGACATAGAAAACACCTCTTGCAACACCAGTTCTGTTGTGTGTGTGTGTGTATTGTGGGCATTGCCTAGAAATGTGTCTACTCTGTTGATTGCATATTTGTTGTGGGCTTGTTTGCCGAGTCTTTCCCGAGCAATGAGTCTACATGTCAATACTTTAATCCCCTACAAATTTAGCTGCATTGTAATTCTGGGGGGAGGGGGGAAGATGGCCTCTGTTACTTGATTCTTGGATTCATTAACAACACCTAACATTTTTTTTCCAACTGAACAATTTATAGCATCAGCCAGTAGCATGATTATGGATGGGAAATTTAAAGGTATGTATATGCACGGAAATATGCATGATCTAATTTAAGGTACTGTTACAGCTTTTGTCTGGAAGAACCGAGGAATACTACAATAATAATTGTCAGTATGGGTGCTCCTCATGCTGAAATCAAATATAGGACCACCCAAATAAGAAGCAGGAATGCTGACCACTTAAAAGAATATTCATTTTGGGACCTTGAAATACTAAATTCCCCATGACTGCATTGAGAACAATGTAAGAAATCATTACAGGTATCGAATTTCAAGAGATTACTGTTTAAATCTTCTGTCACAGTAATTCCTGTGAAAGCGATAAATTGTTTATTATTACTGACTACAAGTAACATATTCCCCATCTTTCAATTTTAATTTGTGCTTTTAAATTCCATAGATAGCACCTAGGTTTAGGAAAGGGTCTTGAGGCTGTCATACAATATTTCTACCCTCTTTGGTCAGATATATCAACTCTGCCAGTTATAATTCAAACAAAGGATAGCATGTTCAGGCATTTAATTGAGTGTGAAGTAATGATAAACCAGACATGGGCGCTTACATAAGTCCGTAGGCATGGGGTGATAATGGCAACAGAACTGCATCCTCCTGAGGTCAGAACAGACCAAGCAGCTTCACTTTCAGAAGTTCCTGGGATACGTCATGTCAAGTTACTACATGTTACACAGATATCACAAGAATATACATTTTGTCTTGGTTCTGTGTCAAAATAAGATATATGAAGATTTATTTTATTATTTTTATTGCTAGTGGGGTGGGACTAAGTCCCTTACACTGCGGCCACTTCTGGCCTATTATACCAGCCCCAGATAATAGGTGAGGGTGATTTTGGAACAGTTGGTGAAATGAAGATTGGCAGGGGAAACCAAAGTACTCAGAGAAAACCTGCCCCAGCACCACAAATCCCACTTGACCAGACCTGGGATCAAACCCAGGCTGCCATGGTGGTAAGCCAGTGACT
Organism: Cryptotermes secundus; assembly: GCF_002891405.2. Lineage (NCBI taxonomy): Eukaryota > Metazoa > Arthropoda > Insecta > Blattodea > Kalotermitidae > Cryptotermes > Cryptotermes secundus. The sequence goes on from NW_019738515.1 coordinate 3,882, forward strand.
AACTGCTTGAACAATGGCGCGGCCTTATATGAAGATTTAACTATATGGATTATATTTTACGTTCTTACTTGACAACACTGAATAATTCATATAGGCAGGAACATGAAATTATTTGTGATGAGAGGTTATAAAAATGTGTACAAAATACTTTTCATGTTAGGAGGAGTCAACATGGAAAAGGCATGAGCATCAAGGTAAGTGTATGTATCAGTTTGGAACATGTTTTTGGGATCAGTGGCCCAACTATTCATACCACAATAAGAACTAGCATATGATGACACAGCTGGGCCTCCAGAATGTATTGCTTTGGTCACCATTCCTTCAAATTAGCAGCAAATCTGTCTTCATTGTCAGCTTTTGAAAACAATAATTCATAATTTGACTTGTAATAATGAAGTCATTAACTGTTAATGACAGGAGATGCAGAAAATGTGCACTTTATAAGCCAAATGAACCTCTTCCATGTTGATAGGTGTATGTGGAACTGGCTTTTACATGTTAATTGTACTGTTTGATGCCTTACATACTTATGGAGCTGAGCCCTTCTTGAGAAGCCGCCAATTGTGCAGCCACTCAAGAATTTCCCAGCATTTTGTGGAACCCAAAGGTTCCATTACCATGTTGACAAGAGCCTTCCACTGGTCTCTATCCTGAGCCAAATCAATCCACTCAATCCCATCCTATCTTTCTAAGATCCATTTTAATATTGTCTGCCCATCTATGCCTTGGTCTTCCCAGTGGTCTCTTTCGTTCTGGCTTTCCCACCAATATCCTATATGCGTTCCTCTTCTCCCCCATTCATGCAACATGCCCTGCACTGCTTGATGCCACACAACCTATAACAAATTAACATATGAGAAGAAACAGGAAAGTCAAAGAGAAAATTCCCACCAAAATCTGACCTTCCGTACTAGAAATAAAAACATTTACAGCAATCTGTGCCTCATTTTATTTGTATAAACCAATCCTACCACTCCGGAATAACGTTTGAAAATAGAGCTTGCATGCAGATTTCAGGATCGTAGAATAGGAGCGTTTTAAGTGAAGTCCATTCGCGTAGTGCGGTAGAAACAAACTCGATGCAACGAGTAAGTGCTATCGCGTGAGGCCTTGGGGGGGGGGGGACAAATTGGCGATGAAAGTCTATAAAGAACTTGGTTCGTTAGCTGTTAATGGTGGTGACATCATTTTTCTTTGTATCCTATGCGATGCTCTTAAATATATTGTCTTCAGTAACGAAACACGTTACAATATAAATCTCGAAGATGAGCAGCTGGTTACAGAAATTTAAATTTTATAGGTAATTTTTTGACATGTTTGGGTTTAAGGTCATTTTTTTCATTTTGGGGGTAATTTTTGGACTTTTAAGGCTGTTTCTTGTCATTTTTGGCCATTATAGGGAATTTTTCTTCATATGTTTTCTGAATTGTGAATAACATGGATGCGAAGTGTTCTTTCTTTTCTCCTTTAGGTCATTTTTTTAATATTTTCAAGTCATAAAAATCCGGGTCCTGCATATTACATTTTGGGTCATTTTTTAAATATTTTCAGGTCATCAAAATCCGGATCCTGGTGATGACACTCAAGTTTTCGTCAATGATAGTAGTGAAACAAGTGAGGTAACGAGTGCTTGTTGTCATAAGTTTAAAATAGAACTCAGATCAGCACAAAAAATTATTGAACTGCTAGAAGAAGAGATAAACACGCCCAATCGTACGGAAGTACAGATTCATGTTACTTTCACAGTTCGAACTAAAAAAAAAAACTCGCTGGAACATCTGGCTAACCTGACTTAGGTTTTTTCGTGGTTTTTCACAGCACCACCAGGCAAATGTTGATTGGACTTATTATCCCTAATCAGGTGACAAGCACCAAGACTACTGAATACATTATTTATTAATCATCAGCCATTTGATACTATATAGTTTCTGCTATGAAGTGTGTTGTGAAATCATGAAAGGAATTGTGGTGCAGGAGCAGTTTTGAATGTTATTAATAATCGGACACAACTTTCAGCATCAGAAGAGATGCTGTCCAACATCAAGACTGAGCCCAATGACAGCGAACTGGAGTTTCAGATAGCCCTCAAGAAAGCATGGAGACTGAAGCTACAGGAGGCTGTTGCAGAATCAAAGAACAGTGTAGAAAAGGTACATCACATCGTCAGAGTTCCTTTTTAATCCTTCTCACAAATGTTTGGCTGTAGTAGGGGTCATTTCTCTTGTTCAGTCAAGGCCATCTTCCCCTTACCTGCCTCTCTGCTTTTTCTCCCTGAGACAAGAAGGGAGCAGCCCTATGGATAGCTGGTAGAAGGTGATGAAATTGTCCCTAGTTACAGAATCCTGTGCCATGTTTAGTTCCTACACAGTGTCTCCATATGTTCCAGTTATAAAATGTTGCACAGAACTTTGTAGTAAAGTTCATTATGATGTTTCCTCCTTGGTTACTGTACAAAATCAATTTACCCTAGAGACTATATTGTAATTTAACCTGAGGGCTATTAAATTTTTACTCTCACAGTTTCTTGTGGTGGGCCTCAAACCAGTAAATCATATCTTCACATTTAAGTAATATCATCATCCTTTCTTTCTGTGCTACAATCTGAAAGGTCATGGGTTCGATTCCCAGTTAGGTAATTGGATTTTTAGATTGACCGAATCCTTCCAGTCATACTATGACCTTGGGGTCAACTCTTCCTCTAACAGAAATGAGTACCAGGAATATTCTTTGGGGGGTAAAGGGTGGCCGGCATGTAAGGCTGTAACTTTAGCTCTGTAAGCTCTGTAACTTTAAAGCATACTATGATATTAAAAAGATATTTTGGCAAAGAAGTTTCAAGATGATCAGTATAGTCAGAAGAATTCTGTCTTCTGGTGTATCATCTGAATTTCCAGGGGAACATGTTACCTGATTCTTGAGGGTCAAAGAATAAACGAAACAAGAAGCCAGCATGAAGCAGGTAGGAAGCTTGGCTTTGTTACCTGCCAATGCTGGTTTCTTACTTGATTTATTCTTCAACCCTGAAGATGGAGGCGACTTGTTTCTGCAGAATGTCTGTTGACTTTCGACAGACTACACGGCATTATATCCCAGATGACAGAACTCTTCAAAACCACTGCTGTCAGAAGCTCCAATCCTACATAGTGTAGTCAGTAATTTAGAGCGCAGTAATTTTTTATACAGAGGTTGGTGGGTAAGCAGTTCAGATTTCAGTCTAGCTCAAGGTAATTTTGAATTGGTAATTTTTGGACTGCATTTGCTTTCTGCTAATCTCATACAAAATTTATATTACAGGACTTTGAGAGGCAAATGATTGAAGAGAAGAAACGTCAGGAAGAAGAAGGCAAATGTGGAGCTTGGAATAAAGTTGAGCTTGGTGAGTCATTATCAGAATCTTTATGTACCACATAGGCCTATTCAAATTAAGAGATATTGACACTTTAGTATTGAATTTAATTGTGCATTTATATTTTAAGTATTTCATAAATGATGTACCATATTTAATCATATACTGCAGTCTTGTTAGGGGTTTTAGTAGAAACACATTAATCATTACTGTTTAATATTAGTAGTGGTAGGATAATTGGTTGAGGCACTATGCTACAAGTTGGAAGGTCGTGGGTTCAAGTCCCGACTAGGTCATTAATTTTTTTCAATTGACCTAATCCTTCCAGCTGCACTATGGCCCTGGGGTCATCTCGGCCTCTTAACAGAAATGAGTAACAGGAATTTCTTTTAGTTTTCTACCATCAGCCATATTAACATGGTGACTGAGCTGGGAGCAATGCTAGAGCCACTTAAATTAGGTCCTTAAGAAAAAGGTCCTGGGGTAAGCTGTTATACCCATTCAGAAGGTTCTGAGTTCGGTCCCCACTCGCATCTGTAAACAGATTTTTCTGCTCACAGATGATGCCTTCATATCTACCAGAGTTCAAGCTTCAGGAATACAAAGGATACCCCCCTCCCATTGGGTTATAGCACATGTCAAATTGTAGGGTCCCTCTGCTGACCAGCTCTATCATGATTACCCTCTCATGGGTGGTGAGATTATTGTCTTCCACCTCAAATGCTGTCAGTAGAAGATTTTGATATATACTTGTTGTTTTGACTTCTTTTCTCCCATTCTGTATGTGGCAGTTTGTAACTAGCCAACATATTGTGACATTTGAGTGTGTAAATACTTTGTACTTGATATAGTTTGTTGTGTAGGCATAGAATGTGGCAGAATGGTTCATTTTGCAGATAGGTTGCATGAATTAGGAAGAAACATGCCTTGAAATTATTAATGTCCCATTGTACTTTTATTAAAATATTTTATGTTAATCTAACACCGCTCTTTTCCAACCCGCCTTTGCTTGTATCGGCGCAGTCGGAATGGTGCTATCCCTGCTACACCTGTTTCTACCTTAGGACAGTGTATGATGGCCACTGCAAGTTGTCCTCACAGATCAAACTAAGGAAGATCGGTATAGGTACGGGAAACTAGCTGGGTCGGTTCGCATGAGTCTCAGGGTAGCGATGCCGCAGAAAGCGTTTTTCTGAGAGTTGAGCCAATTGACGTTTATTCACCTGCTAATTCACCACACTGTTAAATTAATGTATTCTTAGCTTTACAGCGTTACTATCGGCAAGCTATATCTCGGAGCGTGCAAAGGTCACGTCCGTTCAGTTCGGAATACTGTGAAAGTCTCTTTTTGTGGAATGGCTTGCACCCCCACGCCGGGAATTCGAAAGATGGTGTTTTCATATACATTTCATCCCATCTTCCGTGGGAAGCTTGAACGAGGCAACCCAATCATACTGGCCCTCATTCACAGGCAATTGTAACAAGCTCTGACCTGTCCTTTTAGGCGCGTCCGGTTCTCTGTGCCCGAGCTAAATTTATGACTGATCGTAAATGTTATAACTCCGGACTTCTTGTTTCTGCCAAATCTAGAAATTTTCAACGTAAACATCGTATTGCACGTCCCAGACGATGAAATACGATATTATAGATCACGATACATTTCCAGTAATATCGAAACATAAGACTTTTGAAATTTAAATTACCAAGAATTAATTAGAAATAAATTTCATGTTCAGCTATAATCATCCAAATAAATAAGGGCTCAGAATGATCAGCGTCAATCATTTCAATCCCTGTGACTTTAATGTGCTGTAGCATGCCCATTTCTTGTTATTGGCTGTATTAGTAAGTTGTGTTAGAAAACGGAATGTTACATATTTTTATTATTTCATAAAATAACAGATTGAACTATATATGGCTCATACCCTTTTTTCTGGCTGAAACTTCAGGATGAAAGGATTTTACATGTTACTTGGAAACATGACCACATTCTGTAAGATCCTAAAATACAGTGACTTTAATGTTGTCTCTATTTCTAATTTCAGATCTGTCTCTTGAATTTCATGGAAAGGTACCTGGCAAAAATAAAGTGGAGAAACGAATGAAGAAAACTGAACAGGAGGGAGTGAGTATCAGTCCAGATCTGGTCATGAGCTCTTATTTCTAATACAAGCCAGAAGGTCATGGGTTCAAATCCCGATGAAATCATTGGATTTTTTTTCAGTTTACCTTATTGTTCCAGCCGCACTATGGCCCTGGGGTCAACTCAGCCTCTAATAGAAATGAGTACCAAGAATATTCTTGGAATATTCTTGGGGGTAAAGGGTGGCTGGCGCATAGGGCTGACAACCTTGCTGCCATCTGTGAGCCAACTGTCTAGAAAATGTGGGAACCTCAACATCTCACAACCCAATGGGCCTCCACGGCCTGTTACAGGGATACCTTTACTTTACTTTAGTATATTGTAGTACCCTGCTGCACTTCATTTAGTACCAGATTGTTTCACAGTCTCACGTGCAGCATGTCCTTCTGTAAAACTTTCTAAAAGTTATTCACTACATGTTTCGACCTATAAGGTCATCATCAGGTGTTTTAAAATTATAAATGAGGAAACTGCTGTGCTTCCATATTGTGGTTGTTGGTCATCACTATGCGCATGTATATATGAATTGGTGGGTTGTTCTGTGTGTTGTGTTATGCTGCATGTCCCTCTTGCGCTGCATAACACAGCAGGCAGAGCAACCAGCCACTTTGTATGTACATGCGCATAGAAGGGACCGCTTAGTGATGACCAACAACCACAATATGGAAGCACAGCAGTTTCCTCATTTATAATTTATGATTTTAAAACACCTGATGGTGACCTTATAAGTCGAAACATGTACTAAATGACTTTTAGAAAGTTCTATAGAAGGATGTGCTGCACATGAGACTGTGAAACCATCTGATGCTATTTCTAAATGGTGCTCCATAAAGAAGCAAATTTTAGTTATCGTTACATGTCCACGGTTCCACATAGCAGATAGATATGCATCGACACTTTTTGTGCATTCATTTTCTGCTGACTACAAACATACACAGTAGCTTCAGTCCTGGGACAGAAGCGAATACTGCAACTTTATGGCAAGTCAGGTGGAGCCTCCTCATAAAACACAGCATATTTGTTCAATTGTCATTGGGCTAGTAGACATAGACACAGACCATGGGTTGGAAATTTTGAGAAATTAATGACTTCAAGCAGCAGACTAACTTAAAATTTGGCCAGTTGTTAGGATAATCAGTGACAGGAGCTGCAGATATTACACAACGTGTAAGGGCAAACAGACTATGCACCATCTGAAGGAGCTGCTGCTGCTGCTTCTTCTTCTTCTTCTCCTTCTCTTCTAGTTGATGAAACAGATGAGCTCAGCAGACACCCACTCAGAACGCTTAGCCTCTTGCAGCAGAAGCAGAAAGAAATGCAGTCTCCATTTGTGGTCCTTAGTGGCAGTAAACAAATGGGAGTATGTTTTTGGTCTGCATTCATTGAAAAGAACAATCAGTTCTAATTAAAAAAAATTGTATTCATTAACTGACAGACTTAAACACGAGAACACAGATTACTAGATGAAACCAGTGAAGTCAATTCAGAATTCGTCTAATCTTGACATTGTAAATAACAGCAATTCATAGCTTTAACTTAAAGGCTGAGTAGATGGGAAGCCATATAGTAATGTCGATAATGTCATATGGTGATTATACTGCTGCAAAGGAAATATTTGTTTTTCTCTGAGCATGTCACTTGTCTTGTTATAATTTGTAGACTGTATTCGTACACTATAAAGTGTCATTTTAATGATGGATTGATTAATAAGACTTTCCTCCTTGGTACTGTGAAGCTTTACTAAAAATTTCTGTTTTTGATGCAGAATATTAAATTTCATTTTCAAAAAGAAAACCACCATGTGAGGTTTTTGTGAGATCTTCAAGTTTAACGTGAGCATTACTACATTTTCTTCATTTCTTTCTTTTTCAGGGCAACCATCTCAAAAACAAAACTGCAGATTCTTCATGAAATATGCTGGCACCAGCTCTGAACTTTGGCATGGACTTATGCTTTTATTGTTTCTTACTGTCTGGAATATCATCTCTATTTTTAAATAAGACACAGCTTGCAGCTGCCGACAGTGCCTGTGTGTACTGGAAGGAAGGCCACAGAGTTCATGTCACATTCAAATGAGTACAGTGGTTCTCCTGCTTCCTTAGGTAACCTGTTGGCACCTGTAAGCTGAAAAGTACAATTTCTAGTGATCGGTTGCTTGCTTATAGGACTTGATCCAGATGAACAGCCTCTAAGCTAAATCAGACATGAAGTAATTATATTTGGCCTTTCTTGATTGCAATAGCAATATTGTATCCTTCCAATGGAAGAAAGAAATCCTTGTTCAGTTGTAGGCCAGTATGAAAAGCTGTAAAATTATACAAGCAACAGAATCAGAAGATGTACAGTCTACTGCAAATCGTTGAAAAACAGCACTGATATATCACTGAAACATTTGTAATGGGTTATAAAAGTAACTTGGTTCATCCTGGTCCATCACACTAGTAATTGTATGTAAGGGTTTTAACCACTGTCCAGTGTGACTGATAAAAATTGTTTTTAATTTTTCATCCTTTACAAGTTTCGGTCAAAACGACCATCTTCAGAAGGATATTATCAATACGTATGGAAACTGCTATTACATGTCATACACATATATGTTTTATATCTTTTAACTAATATTAAGATGTACATCGATTTGTTAAAACATCTAAAAATTATTACAATTAGTCTGTTTGCAAAATAATGTTCAGTATTTGTTTTGAACTAGAACCAATTTGGTTTCTTGTCCTTACATGTCTGTAATAATTTGAGATGTTTTAACAAATCAGTGTCCATCTTAAAAAGTAAAAAAGTAAAGCTATCCATGTACCAGGCCGTGAAGGCCCTATTAGTTAAATGATATAACATACATATCTATGACATGTAACAGTAGCTTACATAAGTGTTGATAATATCCTTCTGAAGATGGTCGTTTTGACCCGAAACATGTAAAGGATGAAAAATTAAAAGCAACTTTTATCAATCGCACTGGACAGTGGTTACAAATGTTATATGCGGTTATGAAAGTCCTGTGTTTAATCCACATGCAGATGATAAAGAGTCTTCTGTAGGTATATGAAAACTCGAAAGACACATAGACACGGCCAATAATATCAGGTCAGGAAACTGTATAAGACTGATCTTAAGGCAACTTCTTGGAGGTGGTGATAATGTTTTGAACCCAAAATGAATATATAAGTCAGTGCTGAACATTATCTGAAGTCTGAATTGTAATGCTGATGTATTACTAATCTTCACTTAAGTAGGTACCCAGACAGACTACAGGTGT
>NW_019738516.1:0-6702 GCF_002891405.2 Cryptotermes secundus
ACAGCACTGCCCTCTCTGCCTCGGATTTTGATATGAGTTTGTTCCTTATTACTCCGTTTCCGTTTGTTGAGGGTGATGTATGGATAAGTTGCCCAATAGTTTGTAATCCTTTCCCCAGTAAGTCTATGTCTTCGTGGCAGTCACGATTACTGATTCTTAAGTTCACGTGGTTCCTGTCAAACGAAGCCACGATTGCATTCCACCGTGTTTCGCACGATGTCGGCTCCGCCATTTTGTCCGTTGCAGACGGGACGGCCACCGCCACCGATGCACTAGCCACGCACTATGCACTGGTGGCAGAAAAGTAACTAGGTGGCTGCAGACGAAAACACTCAAGATTATGGTCACCTGGGACCACTCAAACTCCGTCCGTAAACGTCTCTCGAACCAATCTCACTCCTACTCAAACAGACCATCTCTCACAAGTTATGTACCAGTTAGAAAGTACACCTAAACAAACAGACAATCTTTTCAAGTCCCATCCGAAGAACTCCGACGCTCTCGCTACCAATGAATCAATGAATCGAATGGCCGTGTGGGAACCTGATAACAGCAAGAAGCTACGCCACAAAAATTTTCCCACAACAGGATGTGGCAGGCGGATGTTTTATGTAAGTCACTCCGAGATCGTTGCTAGGCAGCAACAAACGCGCCAATGGACGGGCTTGGTAGCGATCACGTGGGAACCCCAACATAGACGTACGTGCAACAATGGACTAACTGTGTTTTCTGTGATGCGTGACCAGTTCCGCCTCTATATACTTGAGGCGAGGGGCTGCAGCAGTACATGAGAGTCATGTGTATTGATGTCACTCGTCAGTCAAAGGAATTAAGACTGTGCCAAGACGACCTAGTGTGTGACTCTGTATGTGCTGTCGTACAGTGATAATGGGAATGCGTAATTTAGTCACAGTGAGACAACAATGAACAATGAACTACACGAAATACGAGCACACTCACGAGGACCAAGACTGCGTCTAATGAGTCCCATAGGTTTCTAATTACCTACTTTTATTAAATTTAATAGTGTTGACCCATTTTTAAATTAATTTTTAGTTTCCATTTTAATTAAGAGGTACTGATAACTAGCCATATGCAATCGTGACTTGCAATGGAGTAGAAAAGTTTAGTATAGCAACAGACACCTGATGATCATCGTGTATGGCAGAAATATCCCACAAAATGGTCCTCTTCACAGGCATCGGTATGAGAAACACAAATCCAGCCCACTATAAAGTTGATTCATTCTACTGCTCCTTGTCCACTTCATGAGAACTATATGATCCACATTTCCCTACTCCCGTCTTCAGGTTGTCAATATATTGGCAAATCGCTTCTAGGACACCACTGCGTCCCTATCTCTTTCAGTGCTCAATCTCAGCTTTGCTGTGCAACCATTCAATTCGCACCGTATATTCAACGAACTAGAGGTCAGATCATGAAACACACCGAGTGCCTCTGAGCGAATTGTCATGAAATTTAATACTGGTTTTCTGAAACTCTAAATCAAAACTCTGGTTTCAGTAAAATTATAACACAAGGAACGGACCTCTTACACTAAGAACTCTAACATAGCTCCTTAAATGTTTACTGGAGCGAAAACTCTTTCCAACAGACACTCTAAAAAAATTAAACAAACATTTTTATATTTTTTCCGTAATTATTATGGGTTTCTAGTGGAACATGAATTCTCAGGTCCCTGCATACGTTTCATCAGTTGTACATACAGCAGTCTGCGATGGCCATCCGAATATATCTTAATGTTACCAAGGACAATTTCTTATTCACGACTATTATTACACTGGTCATTTTCCCACCAGAAGAGCTGAACTGTAAAAGATCAAAGGTAAAGAGTTCCCTGTGCTTAAGTAATTAAGCACTCTACCATGAAGACGTGTTGGGGAGTTGACGTACAGATCCAAATTTTCTTGACATAAGCAGCAACTGGAGGTCAGTGGTCAGGTTCACGCCCCGGCCGCTTTACGCCTGGAGAAACAGGCCCCAGTTCTCATCGGATAGGAGGAGGATTGGCCCCCTGAGCCGACATGGACGACCGGCCCCCCCCCCCCAATCTTTCGGCCTGTAGTCAGTTGCTTACCGACTGCGCTATTCCGGTTCCCACATTTAAATAATATATATGATATACATATTGAACACATTATGTGAAACAATTTTTTGTGTTACCATTTTTATTTATGACAACATTTTTAGCCGCATATAATGTATTACGAGTACATTCAAATGAAGATACATGTAAATTTCCTTACTTACTTACCCATGGAGCTGAGCCCTTCTGGAGGAGCCGTCAATTCTGCAGCTTCTCAAGAATTTCCCAGCATTTTATGGAACCAGAAGGTTCATTACCGTGTTCACAAGAGACCTCCACTGGTCCCTATCCTGAGCCAAATCTATCCAATCCATACAATCCCATTCTATATCTCTAAGATCCATTCTAATATTGTCTGCCCTCCTATGACTTGGTCTTCCCTGTGGCCTCTTTCCTTCTGGCTTTCCCACCAATATCCTATACGCATTCCTCGTCTCCCCCATTCGTGCTACATGACCTGCCCACCTCATCCTCCTTCACTTGATCATTCCAATTACACTTGCAGATGAGTACAAGTTATGAAGCTCCTCATTGTGCAGTTTTCTCCAAATTCCTATCACTTCATCTCTCCTGGGTCGAAATATTCTCAACATCCTGTTCTCAAACACCCTCAGTCCATATTCCTCCCTTAAAAGTAAAAATGTTCTAAATATACATATATTTTGTGAAAATGTGCCTAAGTTCCCAGAAACTGTTCACCACAGATGTAAATTCATTGTTGTGAAGAATGAATTTAAAACTGCAATACACCCTTCCTAAGAGGACAGGAAAGAAATCAGTAGTATAAACGTGCTGGATTTCGCATCATTTACTGACCTGGGCCTGGGAAGTGGCACTGCGCACTGCAAGATACACTGAATACTCAATTATCCCTCCAGTTGTGCTTGGTGGTGGCTCCCATGACAAATGTGCCCCTTCAATTGACTTTGATATTTTAATAGCTGAAAGGGCTCCTGGGTAACCAGGCAGACAAGTCTTGAAAGCTGAGACCTAAGAAATATGTAACATCTATATAAGCAGTTCTTAACACACAGTGTCCAGTAAATTTTAACACAGGGACACTTCATTCATTTATTTCCTTTTAAATCAAGAACTGTTGATGACTTGGGACTGAAATGATCCTTCCACTGTCAGCTCCCTTTTAGAGGATTTATATATACCAACTCATTTATTAAAATGCTTGAGAACAGGAAAATGGAAATTAAACATAGCCACTGAAAAGAGAAAGCTATATTCATGCAGAAGACAGGAAGAGACAAAGGAGAGAAGAAAATACAAAGGAACACAATATTAAGAACTAAGAACATAAACACTGAAAATAGGGATCTGAACAAGAAACCTTACATATTATTAACAAAGTTAGTAATGACAGTCAAAGAAGAGAACCCTCTGTTAATAATATCAAAGTATCTGCAGACATCAGCTACAGAAACACATATGGCTTGGGGACTAGCCTCTTCACACTGGCAAACATTGAAAGCTGAAGTCTCTGACCTAGTAGGTACGCATTAAACTAATAGTATCCAAAAATGGATGAGTGACCAAGTTTGTTTCTTAAAGGCACTAATGAGAAATGAAGCATAAAGGAAAGGAATTGCTGCCTGGACTTGGGCATTGGAAATTTGTATTTAATTGATATGTCATCACACCTATTATCACGAGTGCCGATAAGAAATCTGCCAGAACATAAGACTGCAAATTCTCTTTGAATTCCTTAAGGTTAGATGAATCAGTCAATTGATGGTGTTCCAGGTGATAGAAGTGTACTCAAATTTCGATCAAACTAGAGCACTATACAAAACTGTAAGACTATAGATAGTAGGAAAGGAAAGTGTAATGCAACAAATTAAACCTAATATTTTTAGCCTTTTTGAAAGAAATGTAACCAACTTGACCGTGAAAGTAAAGCTTATGGCCTAACAAGATTCCAAGATCTTTAACACTCTGGGAATAGAATTCTAGTTTGATAACTAATTTGTAATAAATTTTAATTTTTAATTTTTCAATTTATTTCTGTTAATCCATACTGGTACAACCATCAAATATAGAAAAGTAAAAAAGGAATACAAGACAGTACAATATTAATAGTACTAAGACATGCAACCATTAAAAGATTTTGTCCAAAAAAAATAATAAAAATAGTAGAACAGTGTAAATATTGATACAATGATGTTACAATTACCATCAGAAATACTTATCTAGTTTTATGCATAAAAATCATTTACAGTATAAAAAGAATGTTCATGCAAATAATTTTTAATGCTTTTTTTAAAGCTATTACTATCACATGCCAAGTCCTTAATGTCAGCTGTAATATTGTTATATATATATATATATCTCTGATTTTGCAAAATTATTTATTGCTATTCATGTGAACTCTTGGTTCGAAAGGCGAATAGGTTTAGAGGGAAGAAGGGGAACACATAGGATGGTAGTTAGTTAGTTATTGGAGAGGGTGGGTTTCCCCATGCACTCAGACCTGTATTGGTCCATTGTGCTTCCCTCTATGATTTCTACCAGTCTCTATATCCTACCGGTACTGGTGCTTACCATCAGTTGTTCCCTGAATTTTTCCGCCCTTAAAAATTCGACGACCTCCGCCGGGTATTTGAACCCGCATACTACGAGTCATGAGGTGGACACGTTGCTGCTAGACTACGGAGACCGCTCACGGTATAGTAGCATTCTATTTTATTGATTATGTTGTCGGTGCTGGTGGCTGTTTCTCATTTAGTTAGGTAACGCCTCCGTAAAGATTTAATTGAAGTTTTAAAAAAGTGTTAAATTTAGAAATCAAATTAATGCATGTAGGTTAACAAAGATTTTATACAATTAGAAAGACTGGTGATTTTAAATTTTATCAGGCAGTGTAACAGCTACGTAAGAATACACACCTGATGATGGCCATTTAGGGCCGAAACATGTAGTGTGGAGGAGGAAAAGAAGAAAGAACTACAATTAAATTGTTACTCTTAAGATGGTGTTTGTCTCATACATAATGTCTCAGTATAATTTTGTCAGACCCCATTTGTAATATGGGTTCTTTTTTTGTGGTCTGAGTTATATATGCATGGGCGAAACCATCAGATCAAGGTTTCCGTTGATCATTGCACTGGAGACGGTAGATTCCTGCCCTGGCCTCTGCCTCCAACTGTAGATGCAGGGGGGGGGGGAGTCCAGGGACTGTGTCCAGTGTAGCTGTTGGAGATTTTCAAATTGCTCCTGTGATACCCATGCAAGCAAACCTTTGCAATTTGCTAAGTTCTGCCTTGCTTGTCTTGAGTTTAACTCTGGGCCACCATACTGTGGCACCGTATGTAATTATGGATCTTACACCCGCAGTGTATATCCAATGCACAACGTGCAGCTGCAGCCCCCCAAGTTTTACCAAACATGCTTCTGCATGTCCAAAAAGCCTTATAGGCTTTGTTAATGACCTTGTCCAGCTCCTTTTTCCATGTCAGTCCCTTGTCTAATTCTAGACCAAGGTACTTAACATTGCTGGAGAGCTGGATCATCTTATTGAAGAGGGTCAGTTCCTTAAGGCCCTTTATATTTCTCTTTGTAGTAAACGATATAATTACCGTCTTATTGGGATTGATGGAAAGACTTGTTCTTTCACACCACCGTTGGACCATGTACAGAGCTGTCTGAAGACACTCTGCTACCATCGAAAGGAATTCTCCATTTATGAGGATTGCTATGTCATCAGCATATCCTACTGTATAATACCCATCATCATTAAGTCCACACAGGAGATCGTCAATGACCAGGCTCCACAGCAGAGTTGAGAGCACGCGCCCCTGTGGACACCCCCTAGGCGCGGATGCCCCCAGGGTTTCTCCTGATAAAGTAGCAGCTATGGTTCTGCTTTCCAGCATAGCACTGATCCACCTGCATATTGCAGGCTCTATGCCATGCTTTCCAGCGGCCTGTTTGATTATATGAAATGAGGTTCTATTGAAAGCTCCCTCTATGTCAAGGAATGCTCCTAAGGCAATATCCTTTTGTTCAATCGCAATTTCTATGCGTGATCCACATTGTGTAATGCACTTTTGGTAGATTTACCTGTTTGGTAGGCATGCTGGTGTCGGGGTAGAGGATATGTCCTCAACGCCTCATCCCTGATATGCTTATCCCCTAGATTCTCCATCGTTTTCAACAAGAAAGATGACAGGCTGATAGGACGATAAGCCTTAGCCTTGGTATAATCATGTTTCACGGTCTTGGGAATAAACGTCACCTTAACCTGCCGCCAGGCTGTGGGAATGAAACCATAGCCATGCAGGCTCTATACAGGTGTCCCAGGAGGAATGGACCAAACTTTGGGAGGGTGTTCCTTATGTTAAAGTATGCCGATATAACCCAAAACACCTATGTCCAAAGTTGAACGGTTACGGAGATAATGGCCAGAGAAGTGTCAAACTTTGACCGGTGTTACAAACTTGTTGATTACAAAATACATATTAAAACTGGCAGGAATATGTGGATTCTGTAATGTTAATAATGTACGCAACATCAAACTAACTTGTGAGTGACGGAAAGCCATAAAATTGAAGTACGAAATACTCGCTCGCCATGTCATAATTGTCCTT
>NW_019738516.1:8444-39914 GCF_002891405.2 Cryptotermes secundus
AAAACCAGTCACCCGACTGCCACAAATCTGGCCGCTGAGCTCCAAGTCACTCCCGACAGCTCCACAATTTCTTCAATGGTCCATCATCGATCTTCCTTGATGAGTTTACGAATTTTTTCAACATTTTCATGTGTTCGGGCCATGGAAGGACGACCAGAACGAGGTTTGTCATCAATTGACATTTCACCATTTTTGAAACGGGAAAACCACTCAAACACTTGAGTTTTCCGCATAGCATCGTCCTTGTAAGCTGTTTTTAACATTTCAAGAGTTTCTGTTCCACTTTTCCTGAGCAAAAGCAGAATTTCACCGCCGCACGCTGTTCATGAAAATCAGCCATTGCAAAAACGACGATCACACAAAACAGTTGTCATTATAAACTCTGCCGAAACTAGTCCTTACCTTCTGAAGCAACGGTAGTCGGCTTATCGACTCAGGAATATTAGCTCTATGCGCTCATAGCGGCAAAACACGGTACTACAAAATCACTGCCAACAAAAAAAGTAGTTCTGTTTCTTTTGGGTACCCCATCGTGTATACCTGTGATCCGATAGGGATGGCTCATCAGATACATGACAATCACTTGCCAGGTTTCCTACGTTATATGTCCTTACTGTCAAATCAATAACCTCCTTCCTATTGCAAACTACAAAGGTAAGTTCATTACCGTGGTTTAGAATATTCAGGTTCGAATTCCATAAGGCTCTCTCCCGTTGGGTTAGTGCCGGTGCTCCCCCACAAGTTGTGGTGCCCGTTACCATCACACTCAATGATGAGTAGCTTTTTCCTCCTACAGCAGTAGTTTATGATGTCCCTCATTTCCTTAGTTGGTGCTGGTTCATCCGAGTTGTATGGAAGGTAGACTGAAGCAATAATCAGCTCCCAGCTGCCTCCTCGATACGTGTATGTTATCCTTCCCGCTGTTGCATCCCTAGAACAGAGCTCCAGGAAAGGCAAGGCATTAATTTAGACAGGAACGGAAAACATTGAATGTTTTTGATTTGATGCAATTGATTTATTTGAACAACGTTTTGATCTGGTCATATTCTCTAGTATATTGGACCGAGAATGTCCGTAATTTAAGAACATGAGTTTCACGATAGGAAAACAGTCTTTTAACACAGTCGTAAATAACTTTCTTATATTATCACAATGTAGGATATCAAGTTACATTATAAGCTTATATGGATATTTTTACAATCTCTTCTCTTTAACACAGAATCATTTGAGTTTCTTGCTCATAATTTAGTGTTACATATGAAAGGAACGGAATACACTGAATGTTTTTAGTTGTAAATGCAATCGCTTAATTCGTAAAGCTGAAAAACAACATTTTGATTTCCTCCTATTCTCATGTATATCTGACTGAGAATGTCAGTATTTTAAGAACATGGGCTTCACGATAGGGACAACACTCTTTTAATACAGCCGATAAATATGTTCTGATTGTGACAAAATGTACGGTATCAAGTTAAATTACGTGCTTATGTAAATTTTTATAAAATATTGTAACGTGTTTCGTTACTGAAGACGCCGTTCGGATTGTTGATTGGTTTATTTAACAACCTACCAGTCTCGGCTACAATTAATTATAACAATGTTACGGGTTTCCACACTTTACAAATCCTACAACCAAAGTCTTCATGTACTAATGACGCGGGAGCTATACAAATCTCCCTGAATTACACACTCCAAATATAACTGTACTAGAGCACTCACTAAGTCTCGAAAGCACACAATAAGTCTTCCGCTCCCTGACTTCTTAGTTATCGCACACTGTCACATAAAATCTTGTAACCACGCGTTCGGGTCTTCTTACTGCGACTGCTGCTATATTTCAACTCAAATTGTAAGCTGCTGCCTTGAGAACTGTTGATCACACACTGACTCGTTCACTGCTGACTGGAGAACTGTCTTCGGCCGCTGATACACTTTAACTGTCTCCGGGGACGACTACACGTTCACTCGCTTCGTAGGCAGTGTCGCTTTCTTATATAGTCGCAGTGCCCGCCTGTTAAGCAATGGGGACCGGTGTTGGCTATTACACGTGTAACATGAGTTTCACGATACGGACAACACTCTTTCAACACAACAGTAAATTATTTCGTGTAATTACCTAAATATATGGTATCAATCTTTATTGTAAGGTTATATAGATAGTTCTACAATGTCATATATTAATCACATAAACATTTCACTTTATTGCTTAAAATATCATATTAATAAAGACAGGAACGGAATACGATGAATACCTTAATTTGTAGATGCAATCGCGTTATTCATACTGCTGAATATCAACGTCTCGATTTGCTCATATTTTCCTCTTTTTTGTGACTGAGAACGTCAGTATTTTATGAACATGGGTTTCACCATTGGGAGAACATTCTTTCAACACAGCCGTAAATAATTTGTGATTTTACCAAAATATACGGTATCCATCTAAATTATATGCTTATATAGATATTTATACAATGTCTCTTCTTAAACACATAAACATTTGGTTTTTTATAATATATTAAATAACACAGGAACGGAATACAACGAATCTTATAAGTTGCAGATGCAATCGCTTTATTTGAACTGCTGAATAACAACGTTTTTGTTGGCTCATGTTTTCTTATATTTTTGACTGAGAATGTCAATTAAACACATGAGTTTCACGAAGGGGACAACCGTCTTTAACACAGCCGTTAATAATTTTGTGTAATTATGAAAATGTACGGTATCAAGTTAATTTATATGCTTATATAGATATTTATACAATGTCCTATTTTAAAGACATAAAAATTTTAGTTCTTCTTATAATATCGTATTAAATAAGACAGCATCGGAATACAATAAATTTTTTAAATTGTAGATGCAATCGTTTTATTCGAAATGCTGAATAACAACATTTTGGTTTGTTCGTATTTTGTTTTAAATATGACTGAGAATGTCAGTAATTTAAGAACATGAGTTTCACGATAGGGACAACAGTCTCTTAACACAGCCGTAAATAATCTCGTGATATTTCCAAAATGTACGAAATCAAGTTAAAATATATGCTTATATGAATATTTATACAATGTCTTATCTTAAACACATACACATTGGGTTTTTTGCTTATAATATCATATTAAATAACACAGGAACGGAATACAACAAATCTTTTAAGTTAGAAGCAATCGCTTTATTTGAACTGCAGAATAACATCGTTTTGGTTCGCTCAAATTTTCTTTTATTTTTGACTGACAAATTCAATAATTAAGTACATGAGTTTCACCATCGGGACAACCGTCTTTAACACAGCCGTACATAATGTTGTGAAATTATGAAAAAGTACGGTATTAAGTTAATATATATGCTTATATAGAAATTTATACAATGTCTTATCTTAAACACATATGTTTGAGTTTTTTGCTTACATTATCACATTAAATAAGAAGTGAACGGAATACAACGAATATTTTTTGTTGCAGATGCATTCGCTTTATTCGTACTGCTGAATAACATCGTTTTGGTTTTCTCATATTTTTTTGTATAGGTGACTGAGAATGTCAGTAATTTAAGACCATGAGTTTCACGATGGGTGCAACAGTCTTTTAACACAGCCGTAAGTAAATCTTGTGATATTACCAAAATGTACGATATCAAGTTAAATGATATGCTTATATAGAAATATATACAATGTCTTATCGTAAAAACATTAAACTGTTGAGTTTTTGCTTAATAATATAATATAAAATAAGACAGAAACGGAAAAATGAATGTATATATTTTTAGATTTAATCGCATTATTCTTACAGCTGAATAAAAACGTAATGATTTGCTCATATTTTCTTGTATATGTGACTGAGAAGGTCAGCAATTTAAGAACCAGAGTCTCACGATAAGGACAGCAGACTATTAACACAGCCGAAAATAATATTGTGTTATTACCAAACTGTACGGTATCAACTTAAATTATAGGCTTATATATAGATTTATACAATGTCATACCTTAAACACATGAACATTTGAGATTTATACATATAATATCGTATTAATTTAGACAGGAACGGAATACATTGAATGTTTTTAGTTGTAGATGCAATCGCTTTATGCCTTATGTTAAAAATAACGTTTTGGTTTCCTCATATTCCCTTGTATATGTGACTGAGAATATCAGAAATTTAAGAACATGAGTTTCACGATAGTAACAACACTCTTACAACACAGCCGAAAATAATCGTGTAATATTACCGAAATGTACGGTACCATATTATATTATATACTTTTATATATATATATTATATCTAATCGTAAACACATAAAACAATTTTGTTTTTGCTTATAATATCATATTAGATAAGAGAGTAATAGAATACAAAAATATTTTTAGTTATAGATGCAATCGCTTTATTCGTACTGCTAAATAGCAACGTTTTGATTTGATCATATTCTCTAGTATATGTACCAGAGAATGTCAGTAATTTAAGAACACGAGTTTTACGATAGGGACAACACTCTTTTAACAGAGGCGTAAATTATATTTGGATATTACCGAAATATAAGGTATCAAGGTTAATTATATGCTTATATAGATATTTATACCATGTCTTATCTTATACACATAAACATTTGAGTTTTTCTTATAATATCTTATTAAATAAGTTTGGAATGGAATACAATGAATCTTTTTAGTTGTAGATGCAATCGCTTTATTCGTACTGCTGAATAACAACCTTAGGTTTGCTCATATCTTCTTGTATATCCGACTGAGAATGTCAGTAATTTAGGAACATGAGTTTCACGATAGGGACCACACTGTTTCTTCACAGCCGATAATATAATTGTGATATTATCAAAGTGTACGGTATCAAGATACATTATATGCTTATATAGATTATTATACAATATCTTATTTAAACACATAAACATGTGGGTTTTCGGCTAATAATATCATATTAATTAAGAAAGGAACACAATACAATGAATGTTTTAGTTGTAGATCCAGTCGCTTTATTCGTACTGCTGAATAACAATGTTTTTTTCTTCTCGTATTCTCTTGTAAATGTGACTGTGAATATCAGCCATTTAAGAACATGAGTTTCGCGATAGTGTCAACACTCTTATAACACAGCCGTAAATAATCGTGTGATATTACGAAAATTTACGTTATCAAACTACATTATATGCTTTATATTTATTTATAATTTGTCTTATCGTAAACACATAAACATTTGTCTTTTTTTTATAATATCATACTAAATAAGAAAGGAAAGAAATACAATGAATGTTTTTAGTTGTAGTTTCAATCCCTTTATTCGTACTGCTAAGGAACAACATTTTTTTTTATATTCTTTTGTATATGTGACTGAGAATGTCAGTAATTTAAGAACATGAGTTTCACGATAGGGACATCATTTTTTTAACACAGCCGTAAATTATATCGTGGTATTACCAAAAGGTAAGGTATCGAGTTAAATTACGTGTATATGCTTATACAGATATTTATACAATGTTTTATCTTAAACACATAAACATTTGATTTTTTGCTTATAGTATCATATAAAATAAGACATAAACTTAATTCAATGAATGCTTTTAGTTGTAGATTCAATTGCTTACTCCGTACTGCTAAAAAGTACGTTTCTATTTTCTCATATTTTCTTGTATATATGACTGAGAATGACAGCATTTTAAGTATATGAGTTTCACGATGGGGGTAACAGTCTTTTAACACAGCCGTAAATAATCTTCTGATGTAAAAAAATTTACGGTATCAAGTTAAATTATATGATGATATAGATATTTATACAATGTCATATCTTAAACACCTTAACATTTGTGTTTTTTACTTATAATATCATATTATATAAGACAGGAAAGGAATACAATGAATGTTTTTAGTTTTAGTAGATGGAATCACTATATTCGTACTGCTGACTAACAACGTTTTGGTTTGCTCATATTCTCTTTCATATATGACTGTTGATGTCAATAATTTAATAATTTAAATTCCGTATCATGAATCTAATATTCTTATATGGTTGACTTTCTTAGTTTATCACTGTATATGTGCATACGAAAATGGTGTTCTTCAGCAATTTGAGAATATAATTTTCGTAGCAGAATTTATATTATTGAATTAATTCTATTCTCTGCTTTTTTATTTGTGATATTTTAGCAAGATCTTCAACTGTAACTGTCTATAGTGTTAAACGTATTAAGAACATGCATTAATTAACTGTTTTATAGTGTATAGTTACATTTTATCAACTTCTCTTGTCCTTATCCTTGTCCAAATCGATTCTCCATTCATTCTAGCATGAAACTATAAGGTTCACTCCAAATCGATATCATGGATTCATCTCAATATAATTTGTTATTCATTATAAGTCCGAAAATGTTAAAAAAAAGACGTCCTTCATGTTAATGGATTCGTACGCCTTATGATATGATGAAATGCTGTTGGTTTACAATACAATAAGCAAAATGTTAATATTAACTCAGTTGTAATATATAAAACAAAAAGTTCAAATAAAATATATTTATAACAATAAAAGCATATATTGAATCTTTGTTACCGTTCATATTGGTAATACCACTCATTTTTTAAATTTTAAGTTGAAAGAGAATTTCCGAATTTTGAAACGAATGTTCTTAAATTATTGTTATTCTAAATATATATAGCACTGAATTCGTGCATACCAAAACGATGATATTCAGTAATTACGAACAAGCCTTTTGCAGCAATAGTATCATTCAACGTATTCCGATCTCTCCTTTATGTTGTGTAATATTATCGGCAAGATGATCTAACGAAAGTGTCTTTAGCGTTAAACATGCACTCACCTACTGATTTTGTATAGTATAGTGACATATTATAAACCTCTCTTGTCCTTTGATCTAACAAAACCTTTACGGAAAACGTTACTTTGGTATTCATTTAACTTGTAAGTATCTTTCATATAAGAACGATTTTAGAACTACATTAAAAATCGATCCTCCATACTTTCTAGTTTGAAACAATAAGCTTCAGTCATAACTTATGTCACGCATGCTTTTCGATACAATTAGTTCTTCATAATAAGTACGAAAATGTTAAGAATTGACGTCCCTCTAATTATTGGGTTAGTACGCCCTATGATATTATGATGAAAAGTTGTTGGTTTACAATGTCACTAAGTAAATCTTTAATGATAACTCAGTTCTAACATATAAAAGTAGCAAGTTCAAATGAAATATAACATTATAAAAATTGAAGTTTATATTGGTTCTTAGTGACCGTATATTTTGCTAATATCACTCGTCGTTTAAATTTTGTGTTTAATATGTATTTCCGGATCGTGAAACAAATGTTCAAATGATTGTCATTCTAAGTTGATATCTAGAACCGATAATGTGCATATCAGAAGAGTGTTATTCATCATTTGCGAACACACCTTTCGCAGCAGCATTATAATCATTCGTTTAATTCTGCTCTCTGGTTTATTTGTATTGATATTATTAGCAAGACGTTCAAATGTAAGTGTCTTCAGTGTTGAACTTAATATAAACATGTAGTCAATGATTGATTTTGTATAGTACTATAGTTACATTTTACAAAACACTCTTCTCCTTAGATCTAACGGTACCTTTACGGAAAACGTTATTGGGGAATACATTTAACTTGCTTCTTTCTCTCATATAAGAACGATTTTAGAACTACATTTCAAATCAATCCTCCTTTCAATCAAGTACGAAACTATAAGCTTCACTCATAACTGATGTCACGGATGCTTTTCGATACAATTCCTTCTTCATAATTAGTATGAAAATTTTAAGATTTGACGTCCCTCAATTTATTGAATTCGTACGCCGTACGATATTATGATAAAAAGTTGTGGGTTTACAATGTCAAAAAGCAAAAATAAAATTTTAACTCCGTTCTAACATATGAAAAGTAGCAAGTTCAAATGAAATATAACATTTATTACTATAAAAGCATATATTGAATCTTCGTGACCGTAATTTTGATAATATCATTGGTGGTTTAAATGTTGTGTTAAAAGTGTATTTCCGATTCGTGAAACTAATGTTCTTAAATGATTGTCATTCTTAATTTATATATACCACTGAATACACACAAACCAAAACGGTGTTTTTTAGCATTTGCGAATACACCTTTCGCAAGCAGTAATAAATTCATTCATTTAATTCCGCTCTCTGCTTTATTTTTTGTGATATTATTAGCAAGATGGTCAAAGGTATCTGTCTTTATGGTCAAACGTAATATAAGCATGCACTAAGCCACTGTTTTTATATAGTATAGTTACATTTTATAAATATTTCCTTTCCTTAGAACTAACAAAACCTTTACGGAAAAGAATTGTTGCGGTATACGTTTAATTTGTTTTTTCTCTCATATAAGAACAACTTTAGAACTTCATTACAAATCGATCCTCCATTCATATTAGCATGAAAATATAAGTTTCTATCATAACTGATGTCACGGATGTTTTTCGATACAATTCGTTGTTCATAATATGTATGAAAATGTTAAGAATTTACGTCCCTCATATTATTGGATTAGTACTCCGTATAGAATCTTTCGTTGGAGACTGAACAGTGCAGAAGTACAGTGAAGTGCGCTCCGGGAATTGCTCGCAGTGCTGACGCAACGGACGGTGTTCAACTGACTTTAGAGCAGTAAATAAGTGCCGGGAACGTGTATACTTTATAAGCAGCCAGTGATAAAAAACTATCGCGAAAATACTTATTGGAAATGACCGATTAAATGCTTCAAAACGGAGCTCACTCGATCAACAGTATGTATTACCAACACGCCAATATACAAGGACAAACAAATACACCCATAAACACGCAATATTTACAAAACAGCCAATCTCCTCCCAATGTACAGGGTCAACCAAACATCTACTACTCCCCAATTGTACTGGGCCAACGAAATATGCAATATTCTTCCATCATTCAAGCCCAACCAAATATGACCATGAATAACCCTATACTGAACTATGCTAATATGTACTCAAGTATAAACATTCAGGATCAGCAACTGTCACATATATCACCATATCAGATAGCCCCACCAGCGTAGGCTCCGATACTACCATTAAAAGCGGATAAAAATAACCACGACTTATCCGATTTTTCAATGACCAATGGGGAAAAAGAGATGTTGGATAATGACGAGACAATAAGTAAACATCCCTGGCAAAAAGTCGAAAATAAAAGGAAAAGACGAAAGAGATACAATCCAACTTATGTAAATATTGAAGAACTTAGTGCATCCAATGGATACCAACTGCTTGAAAAACTCAACGATAAAAACGAAGAAAAAATGAAATAACTGCAGGAAGTAAACAACAAATAAAAGAACCTAGTCTCCCTCCAATATATATATATATATATAGGAACTCTGCTCCCTTTCAACCACAGAACCAGCAACAGCTAGATCAACAGCAACCTGGCCGCAGAACTACAAGTGCTATACTACAGAATCATCAACCTAACAGGAGGCTTACATACGCACAAAGTGCGCGAAATGAAATAAATGCACCTACAGCGAATCATGAAACCGAAACCTTAACAACCACACTGACCAGTTTTCTCAATCAATTCAAAGAAATGTTTAATCAGCTGCTGAACCAGAATAGCATGATTCTGAACATGCTCACCGCAGTCATCAGCAAAATAGTCCAAATGGCTCTCGAACCATATTCCGGAAANCCTCATATTATTGGATTAGTACTCCGTATAGAATCTTTCGTTGGAGACTGAACAGTGCAGAAGTACAGTGAAGTGCGCTCCGGGAATTGCTCGCAGTGCTGACGCAACGGACGGTGTTCAACTGACTTTAGAGCAGTAAATAAGTGCCGGGAACGTGTATACTTTATAAGCAGCCAGTGATAAAAAACTATCGCGAAAATACTTATTGGAAATGACCGATTAAATGCTTCAAAACGGAGCTCACTCGATCAACAGTATGTATTACCAACACGCCAATATACAAGGACAAACAAATACACCCATAAACACGCAATATTTACAAAACAGCCAATCTCCTCCCAATGTACAGGGTCAACCAAACATCTACTACTCCCCAATTGTACTGGGCCAACGAAATATGCAATATTCTTCCATCATTCAAGCCCAACCAAATATGACCATGAATAACCCTATACTGAACTATGCTAATATGTACTCAAGTATAAACATTCAGGATCAGCAACTGTCACATATATCACCATATCAGATAGCCCCACCAGCGTAGGCTCCGATACTACCATTAAAAGCGGATAAAAATAACCACGACTTATCCGATTTTTCAATGACCAATGGGGAAAAAGAGATGTTGGATAATGACGAGACAATAAGTAAACATCCCTGGCAAAAAGTCGAAAATAAAAGGAAAAGACGAAAGAGATACAATCCAACTTATGTAAATATTGAAGAACTTAGTGCATCCAATGGATACCAACTGCTTGAAAAACTCAACGATAAAAACGAAGAAAAAATGAAATAACTGCAGGAAGTAAACAACAAATAAAAGAACCTAGTCTCCCTCCAATATATATATATATATATAGGAACTCTGCTCCCTTTCAACCACAGAACCAGCAACAGCTAGATCAACAGCAACCTGGCCGCAGAACTACAAGTGCTATACTACAGAATCATCAACCTAACAGGAGGCTTACATACGCACAAAGTGCGCGAAATGAAATAAATGCACCTACAGCGAATCATGAAACCGAAACCTTAACAACCACACTGACCAGTTTTCTCAATCAATTCAAAGAAATGTTTAATCAGCTGCTGAACCAGAATAGCATGATTCTGAACATGCTCACCGCAGTCATCAGCAAAATAGTCCAAATGGCTCTCGAACCATATTCCGGAAATTACAATTTTCCTAACAATACACAAAATTGATATCCTCTTAATATCTGAAAGTCATGCTACTAATAGAACGGTAATCAAAATACCCAATTATGCGGTATATTATGCTGATCATCCTGATGGTGGAGAACATGGTGGATCGGCCACAATAATTAGAAGTTCTCTTAGACACCATGAACGCGATCCGTATATAGCACATAAAATTCAGAGTGCAAAGGTCAAAGTACAAACTTCCATATGGCCAATTACTATTGCCGCGATATACAGCCCTCCTAGATATATGGTCTCAACTCAAGAGTATTAACACTACTTCAATTCGCTAGGCTCCCACTTTATAGCCGCCGGCGACTGGAATGCCAAGCACACCAACTGGGGCTCAAGACTTATAACACTAGAAGGCAAGAATCTACTAGGTGCAATTCAACAAGAAGACCTATGCCACCTATCTACTGGAGAACCAACCTACTGGCCCGCTGATAGGAATAAAATCCCAGACCTCCTTGATTTTGCGATTACCAAACAGATACCAACTATCCACTGTGACATAAAATCGAGCTCTGGTCTTAGCTCTGACCATAGCCCTATTATCATAACTGTGAGCACCGAAATTCTACTTAAAGAACCTCCACTTCGATTATATACCAAACAAGCAAATTGGAGAAAATACCAAGAAATTATAAACCAAAATATAAAGCTCAACATAAGACTAAAGGAACAAGACGAGATCGAAGCTGCTGTCCATAACTTTACAGCACTATTGCAAAAAGCGGCATGGAAAGCAACACCCCCATATTACCACAAAGCAACTTGCCTCTTCGTATCAAAAAATTAATCCAGGAAAAGGGGAGAGTACGTAGAGTCTGACAAAGCACAAGAGATCCTAATGACGTAAGACGTCTGAACAGACTCACTTATAGACTCCACGCTACCATCCAAGACTTCAAATATGCGACCTTTGATTATTACATCAAAAATCTGGAACCCAGTGACCATTCACTATGGAGAGCTACCAAGAAATTAAAAAGACCAACGCCCACAATATCTCCACTCAGACAAGAAGATGGTAACTGGGCTAGATCCAACTCAGAGAAAGCACAAGTCTTCGCTGAACATCTTGGTAGAACTTTTGCTCCACTAAATAACCAGGAGGATGTAGCTATGGACGCTCCTTGTCAACTGTCACCTCCAGTCCGATCTATCACACCAGCTGAAGTCACTGAGCAGATAAAACTGACGAACCCACACAAGGCCCCTGTATATGATCTAATTGTAGTGGAAATCCTTAGGCAACTACCCAGGAAAGCAATAGTTCTCCTAACTACCCTTTACAATAGAGTGCTTCATCTCTCGTATTTCCCAAAACAGTGGTAATTTGCTCAAATTATTATGACCGCCAAACCTGGTAAACCCCTTACTGAAGCTGCCTCCTACAGACCCATAAGCCTGCTACCAATACTATCCAAGATATTTGAACGATTGTTATGAAAAAGAATAAAAGAAATAATCAGTCCTGTCAACCTGATACCAATGCATCAATTCGGATTCAGAGAGGGCCGTTCAACCATACAACAATGCCATAGAATAGTCAACATCAGAGATGGATTAGAGAACAAGAAAACATGTGCCGCGGTATTCTTAGACATACAGCAGGCATTTGACAAAGTGTGGCATCAAGGACTCCTATACAAACTAAAAAGGGTCATGCCTAGTCAACTGTACCTCATACTAAAGTCCAACCTATCGAACAGATATTTCGATATTAAGATAGACAAAGACGAAACCAACTACCATCCCATACAAGCAGGAATACCCCAAGGTAGCGTCTTGGGCCCGTTTTGTATCTTATCTACACTGCCAATATTCCAGCAACAAACGAGATCAACATAGCCACATTTGCCGATGACACTGCGATTCTAGCAATGGACCTAAATCCAACTGTAGCAGCAGTACAACGCATGCAGTAAGAGTAGCAAAACACAACACAGAACACGATACACAAATGTATGTAGGAAGAATGCCCACATAAAAGAGGATTGGCGTAATTTGCGTGTTTGAGTGCGACGTAGGATGAATCCTGAAAAGTTTTATTATTTAGAATTCATCGACATGTATGACGAATACAGATTTTAGTCATTTTAGAATGAAGACATCATGGCTTGCAGTACAATATTTTAACGTGCATAAAGACACCTGAGGATGGCACATTACTGCTGAAACATGTAGTGTGGAAGTGAAGAATAAGGTGAAAAGTGTATACACTCTAAGATGGTTAGCATAAACCATGGCCAACTGCAGCCTCTGAAAAACTCAAAAACATCTTAACATCCTTCAACAATGACTTTGCAAGTGGAAAATCAAAGTGAATAACAATAAATCTGCTCAGATCACATTCACAACTAGATACACTGAATGTCCACCAGTCATACTAAATAATGAATCCATCCCAATGAAGAATGAAGTCAAGTACTTGGGTCTTCACCTTGATCGGAGGCTAACTTGGAGAGATTATATTAAGGCAAAGAAACAGCAGCTCAACTTTAAAACTAAGCTAATGAATTGGCTTATTGACAGAAAATCTCAATTGTCTCTTGAAAACAAACTAATAATCTATAAAGTCATACTAAAACCCATATGGACGTATGGAATCAAATTGTGGGGATGTGTTACACTATCTAACACTAAAATACTACAGACATACCAATCAAAAACTTTAAGAATGATGACAAATGCTCCATGGTATGTTTCTAACCAAAGCTTACATGACGACCTAAAAATATCATTTATCAGGGATGTAATAAATTCCCAGGCCAACATGTACAGGAACAGGAATATGAATCATACAAATGAACTGATTGCTGCTCTCACGAGTGAATCTACCGTTGCAAGAAGGTTCAAAGGACAGTGGCCCAAAGACTTACATATGTAACCTAAGGTGAACCGGCATTGGTCGGCACCTACATTGACTGCATCGATTACTAAATTTACTTAATACTTGTATTTTATAGAGTAGATTTTAAATAAACAGGCATTAAAAAATACTACATATGATATTATGATGAAAAGTTGTTGGTTTAAAATGTCAATAACCAAAACTTTAATCTTAACTCAGTTCTAACATATAAAACTAGCAAGTTCAAATGAAATATAACATTCAACTATAATGGCATATATTATTTCTTAGTGACCGTACATTTTGTAATATTACTCGTGATTTATGTCTTGTGTTAAATGTGTATTCCGGAATCTTGAAACTGATGTTCTTAATTGATTGTTATTCTAAACTTATATATACCGCTGAATACGCGCATACCAAAACGATGTTATTCAGTAATTGCGAACAAACCTTTAGCAGAAGCAATAGAATCATTCAATGCATTCCGCTCTCTGCTTTATTTATTGTGATATTGTCGGCAAGGTGATCAAACGAAAGTGTCTTAGGGTTAAACGTGATATAAACATGCACTCAACGACTGATTTTTTATAGTATAGTTATATTTTATGAAAATTTCTTGTCCTTGGGTCTAACAAAAAATTTACGAAAAAGGTTATTGCGGTGTACATTTAACTTCTTTCTTTCTCTCATATAAGAACGATTTTAGAACTCCATTACAAATCTATCCTCCATTCATTCTATTATGAAACTTTAAGCTTCTATCATAACTGATGTAACGGATGCTTTTCGATACAGTTCGTTGTTCATAATATGTAAGAAAATGTTATGAATTCACGACCTCTTATTATTGGATTCGTACGCCGTATGACATTAAAATGAAAAGTTGTTTGATTTACAATGTTAGTAATCAGAACTTTAATATTAACTCAGTTCTAACACATAAAAGAAGTAAGTTCAAATGAAATATTACATTATAACTATAAAATTATTTTTGTATCTTAGTGAACGAACATTTTGATAATATCACTCGTGGTTTAAATGAAGTGTTAAATATGTATTTCCGAATCGTGAAATTAATGTTCTTAAACGATTGTCATTCATAGTTTATATTTACCACTGAACACGCGCATACCAGAACGGTGTTATTCAGCAATTGCGAATAAACTTTTCCCAGCAGTATTAAAATTATTCATTGTATTCCGTTCTCTCCTTTATTTATTGCTTATATTAGTAGGAAGAAGATCAAATGTAAATGTCTTTAGGGTTAAACGTAATGTAAATGAGCACTCATCGTTGATTTTGTATAGTTTTGTTAAATTTTATAAACTACTCTTCTCCTTAGAACTAACAAAACGTTAACGGAAAAGCGTTTTTGCGGTATATATTTAACTTGTTTCTTTCTCTCATATAGAAACGATTTTAGAACTACATGCAAACCGATCATCCATTCATTCTAGTATGAAACTATAAGCTTCTGTCATAACTGATGTCACGGATGCTTTTCGATACAATTCGTTGTTCATAATAAATATGAAAATGTTAAGAACTGACGTCCGTCAAATTATTGGATTCGTACGCCGTATGATATTACGATGAAAAGTTGTGGGTTTACAAAGTCATTAAGCAAAACTTTAATATTAACTCAGTTCTAACATATTAAATTAGTAAGTTCAAATGAATTATAACATTATAACTATAAAAGCATATATTGTTTCTTAGTGACCGTGCATTTTGGTATTATCACTCGTGGTCTAAATGTTGTGTTAAAAGTGTATTTGCAGATCGTGAAACTAATGTTCTTATATGATTTTCATTCTTAGTTTATATTTACAACTGAATACGTCCATATCAAAACAGTGTTATTCAGCATTTGCGAATACACCTTTCGCAGCAGCATTAAAATCATTCATTTAATTCCGCTCTCTGCTTTATTTATTGTGCTATTATTAGCAGGATGATCCAAGGTAAGTGTCTATAGGGCTAAATACTCGGTGTATATACTGAGCCTACGGACACCAGGTGTATACAGAATCCCAAGCGAGTGTGGCAAGGTCTATATTGGGCAGACAGGCCGCTCCGTGGACATGAGGTTGGAGCATCAGCGGCACATCCGTCTCGAACAACCGGACAAGTCGGCCGTAGCTGAACACAGCATCGATTTGGGACACCGCATTCAGCTTCAGAATACCTCCATCCTCGCCACCAAGACCCGCTATATGGATCGCATCATTAGGGAGGCAATTGAGATTGAACTGCATCCAGAAAATATGGACAGAGAAGGGGGGGGGTTTGTCTNCTTGCACTTCCCCCTTTCCGTCGCTGCTCTTACATAGGTGTGCATATTTCCAACACCAGTCTGCTTGTACCGGTTCTCACGGTCTCTTCGCCTGCGGATTTCTTATATTTTTTCTTCTACCCTGAAGATGGAGGCGATACGTTCCTCCGAAACGTCGGTTAACACCATATATACACGGTGCCAAATCCCAGAAGACTGCTTTCTTCATAGTCACCGCCGTGAAAATCTCAAATCCTATATATTTAACTTGTTTCTTTCTCTCATATAAAAACGATTTTAGAACTACATGCAAATCGATCCTACATTCATTCTAGTATGAAACTATGAGAGTCTATCATAAGTGAAGACACGGATGCTTTTCGATACAATTCGTTGTTCATAATAAGTACGAAAATGTTAAGAATTGAAGTCCCTCAAATTATTGGATTCGTACGCCGTATGACATGATGATAAGTTTTGTTCGTTTACAATGTCAATAAGCACAACTTCAATATTAACTCAGTTCTAACATATAAAACAAGTAAGTTCAAATGAAATATATCATTTATAATTATAAAATCATATATTGAATCTTGGTGACCGTACATTTTGTTAATATCACTCGTGGTTTAAATGTTGTGTTAAATTGTATTCCGAATCGTGAAACTAATATTCTTAAATGATTGTTATTCTTAGTTTATATTTACCAATGAATACGTGCATATCAAAACGGTGTTATTCAGCAATTGCGAATACACCTTTCGCAGCAGTAATAAATTCATTCATTTAATTATCTATTCCTCCAATCCTTTTACTCATTACAAGGGATTTTGGCATTCTGAGTTCCAACGAACTTCTGTCAGAATCTTGACATATGTGAAGCGTGTCTTGGGATATAAAAACTTCACTCTTTTTAAGTTATGGCATGCACTAGCTGCCAAGTATTGAATTCACAAAAGATTCCTTAGTTACTCTTTCACGTAAATTTTCTGAGCAACCCGCGACGGGGCGTCTTCCTGTTTCTGCTGTAAGCGTGGGAAGACGCTTACTCTTACATACAAGAATGGACCTATGTCTCACTACACTTGTTCATTGCATGTCGTTGTGAACAATTAAAAATTTCCAATTAATAAAATTAATTACGTTTCAGTAGGTTGCATAGCAGTGGAACGGTTACAATAGCAAGGCATCCGTGAAATCATTTATCATAGGAACTTAAGTATTCATACTAGAAGGAATGGAGGTACGATTTTTAGTGCAGATGAGAAATCATTCTTATATGAGTGAGAGAAGCAAGGTAATTGTACACCGCAAAGACGGTTTACCGTAAACGTTTCATTATTTCTTAGGACAAGAGTGGTTTATAAACTTTTACTATATTATGTACATGTAAAATCCGTTGATGATTACATGTTTATAACTCGTTTAATCCCGAAGACACTTACATGTATTTTTTGTATATATAATACCAATTATACAGGATGATTCATATAGAACCGGCCCGATGAAATGAGGTGTAATATAAAATATACCATACAGATATTAAAATAATTTACACATATCTTATCTTGGATTGTGTGCCGTGATCAGAGCAGGTGTTGAAAGTGTCCTCCGTTTTCAAGTAGGCATTAGAAACACTCGCTGTTCAACAGTGTACTCCATGACTGTCGCCTGCGCACTGCAGACACGTTTCGGCATTGTCCTCGACCTTGCAGCATAAGGGCTGCCACTTGCCGGATCATGCGCACACCATTGGACTCAGCACGGCCCACGGATTACTATGTCGTAATTGTGAGCGGTTATATGCATCACCTGCGGAATTATTAGCAAATTCATCGGGCCGGTTCTATACGATTCACCTGTTATAACGCAAAATGCGGAATAAGATGAAGGTTTGTAGTTGCAGTTGCGAACGGTGTATTCGCAACATATATTTACGTATGTGTTTCTTCAGCCGAATATATGAACTAAAAAGGGCCATCCGCGTATAGGCACTGTGGAACTGCAGCACCCCAAATTTCCACTTGATATTATCGATAACGTTTATATAATGAGTAATTTTTTCTTTAATTCTTTCTTTATACTTGTACAATACAATACAGTCCTTAAGCTTAATGTCAGTAGCCAAATCTTTGTATGGAAATCTTTGTATGGAACTGTGCGCTTCACAGTTCCAGCGGCGAGGTTTCTGTTGACTGTTGTCTGTTGTGCACATAGGAAGCTGCACGCGAGGCTGCAAGAGAGAGAGAGCATTCTTGTTCCCGCAGTGCCGACCGTGCAGACCCTGGCGTGCAGGTGGAAGGTAGTTCTCTTTACTCCACGTGTGTTGTGCTTAAAAACCGTGTACCATATTCTTGAATGTGAGTTAATTGTAGAATTAGATTATTATCCTGCTTCCAGCTATTCTATTTGATTCTTTCTTTTCGGTTCTTTTATTTAACAGAAAACTTTAACCATGGCCTCTCATCCCAGAGAAATGAGTTCTGTGACTGTAAGTGAACTTCAACAGCTTACGTTTTCACAACTGTATCTCCATGAGAAAGTCTCAGTTAAGAAAAGAGGTCGTTTAACACCTGATATTCTAATATCTCAACCAGGCATAAGCAAGAACAAGAAATATATTCGTAGCTTTAATTCTGAATGGTACAAACGGAAAAGTTGGCTTTGCGGCTGTGAAGTAAAAAATGCACTGTTTTGCTTCCCGTGTTTGCTGTTTGGGGGTGATGTAACGTGGACAAAAGATGGTTTTAGGAATATAAACAAAATGAAAGAAACAACTGAAAAGCATGAGAAGTCAAAGAAGCACGTTGATAATGTAGTTTCACTGTCACTTTTAGGAACCGTAAGTATTAAGGAGAAACTTAGTGAGGCATACAGACTTTCAATCAATGAGCATAATATAAAGGTTAAAAAGAACCGTGAAATTTTGTCCAAAATAATAGACTGCATTTTCTTTTGTGGAAACTTTGAAACTCCCTTACGTGGACATGATGAAAAAGACGATTCAATAAATCCAGGGATATTTAGGGGATTAGTAAATTTTGCATCTAAATTAGATTCAGATTTGAAGCATCACTTAGAAACCAGTGCAGTCTTCACAGGTGTTTCTAAGACCATTCAGAATGAGATACTTGACTGCCTGCTACAAATATACCATGAGGAGATAAGGACGGAAATTAAGAAAGCTTCCTTTGTAGCTGTCATGGCTGATGACACAACAGATGTTTCGGAACACACTCAAATGGTCCTTGTTCTACGGTACGTATTGAATGGAGAAATATTTGAGCGTTTTGGGGGATTCTTTATTCCAGAAAATCAAACTGCAGATGGCATATCAAAACGTATTTTAGAACAATTGGACATAATCCTTCAAGGAAATGGACAAAAACTGATAGCTCAGACATTTGATGGTGCAAATGTCATGAAAGGCAAAAAAGCAGGAGTTCAAGCAAAAATAAAAGCCGTTTATAGTAACGCACATGTCATTCACTGTTATGCACATCAACTTAATTTAATAATGAGAAATGCAGCAAGTATTAACGAAACGCAAGAATGTTTTTCTCTAACATTCTGGCTATACCAACATTCTTCTCAAGATCACCGCAACGTGTGTCCATTCTCAAGAAGCATATGGAAGTCAGCATTCCACGTCCATCTTCTACAAGGTGGAACTTCAACATACGGACCATAAACAGAGTTCATGAAAATTTGCAAACTTTAATAAACTGCCTTACTGAAATTCAGTCAACATCAAATGCAGATCAAACCATTGCAGAAACAACAGAAATTTAAAAATACCTGAATGATGATAATTTCAAGTTTTGGTTAGAGCTTTTTCATCAGATTATGCCTCATGTTGAAATAATTTAATACCAAATGCAATCTGAGAAATTAGTGTGTTTAAAGTTAATGAATATATAACAAATTTCAAAACTGCTATTTTGGAGTTAAGAAACTCAAAGTACTGTGAGAATCCTTCAAAGACACTCATGGCAGAAGCTAAGGAAGTGTGTGACTGTAAATGTGTTGATATAATGGACAGATATTCTTCCACTAAACACTTAGTAGCTGCTAAATTTTTCAACAAGAAATGCTTCAGTAGTTTTAAGAATGAATATCCCACAGAAGAGATAGTACTGACCACTGAAGCATATCCCATGATTGACAAAGAAAAGCTTGAAACTGAACTAAAAGTATTCTATTGTAGGTCTGATATTCATGAATATTGAACATTAATTGAGCTGCTGAAATTTATCTTGGAAAATAATTTAGATGATATTTTTAGTGAAATTACGAAACTGATAAAAATCCTCTTGACAGTTCCCATGGCTACATCAGAGGCAGAGGGCTGCTTTTCAACATTGAAACGAATAAAAACTTTTCTAACAAGCACTATGAACTCGGAAAGACTAAATGCGCTTGCAGTGCTTTCAGTGGAGAAAATTTTCCTCAATTGTCATCCAGAGAAGAAGGAGAAAATTATTGATCTTTTCGCGCAAATTAAAACAAGAAGAATTGATTTAATTTTTAAATGAATAGATTAAGCTTGAACTGTAACAATTTAGGTTAAAGTAAGTAAAAAATATTTCATTTTTTTCTTTTAGGATTTTATCAATTTTCCGAATAAATTTTCCTTTTATAAATGTTTGTTCCCTTTTATACAATTTTAAAACAAAGGCTGCCGGTCCCGGTAGCTGAGCGGTCTACGGCATGCATTGTCTTCGCTCGCTCGAAAACCGGGATCGTGGGTTCGAATCCCACTCAGGGCATGGAGGTTTGTGTGCGTTTTTCTGTGTTTGTCTACAGGTAGAGGCCTTGCGACGAGCTGATCACTCGCCCAAGGAGTCCTACCGTATGTGTAAGATCTAGTAAACCGAAGTGAAAAGGAGAGTTTCATGGAGGTAGGCCTAGGCCCAAAATTGGGGCTGTAGCGCCACAGAAAAAAAAAACGAAGGCTACAAATTTTCTGGAGCAGCACCCCCACTAATTTTAGCTACGAGCCGCCACTGTGAACTAATATGACAATTATTTAAGTACATACTTTAGCAACGCAGAAAACAAACTTTCAAAACAACAGTAAAGAAGAGAGTAAAATTACCAAAATTTAGGGCTCTGAGAAAATATAGGCTTTTATACCTATATATGTTCCTTTTCATTGGAACTTACGTGTCTTAAGGGACAGCACTGATTTAATATTAAAGCTTTGCTCATTCACTTTAGCAATGTACAACGTTTCGTCTTTATAACATACGGAATAAGAATCCAATAATATGAGGGACGTCAGTTCTTAACTGTTTCATACTTATTATGCTCAAAGATATTTATCGGAAATCATCCGTGAAATCACTTATCGCAGGAGCTCAAGGATTCATATTTGAAGGAATGGAGGTTCGATTTGTAATGTAGTCCAAAATCTTTCTTATATGAAAGAAAAAGCAAGTATAATGTACACCGCAAGAACGCTTTACCATAAACGTGTAGTTATTTCTTAGGACAAGAGTGGTAAAACTACTATATAAAAATCGTAGGTGACTGCATATTTATAACATTTCTAATCCTAATCTAACATTCATTTCAGTGTTGTGCTTACAATTTCAAATTATATAAAGCAGAAAGCGGAAAACGGTGAATATTTCTAGATGCAGTTATGAACGGTGTATTTTTATATTTACGTATTTGCATCCCTGTCGAAAATGTGAACTAAATAAGGCTATCATTTAAGAACTTAACTTTCGCAATGCAGAATACAAACTTTTAAGAAAGCCATAAACAAAAGAGTGAAATTACCAAAACGTACGGTCTCAGGGAATCAATTTAAGTTCTTATACTTATAACTGTCTTTCATTTGAAATTACGTGGTTTGTGGGACAGAACTGAGTTATTATTAAAGTTTCACTCATTTACTTTAGCAACGTACAACTTTTCGTCTTTATATCATACTAAATCTGGAAATCAATTAAGAACTTAAGTTTCGCAGAGCAGAAAACACACTATTAAGACACCAGTAAAGAAGCTAGTGTAATTACCAAAACGTACGGTCTCTGAGAAAATATATGCTTTCATACCTATAATTGTTGCTTTTCATTCTAAATTACGTGTTTTCAGGTAGAGAACAGAGTTAATAGTTAAGTTTTGCTCATTAACTTTAGCAACGTACAGCGTTTCGTCTTTATATCATACGGCATAAAAATCCAATAATATGAAGGACGTCAATTCTTAAAAGTTTCGTATTTCTTATACACAACGATATGTATCGATAGGCATCCGTGAAATTATTTATCGTATTAGCTTAAGGATTCATACTAGAAGAATGGAGGTTCGATTTGTACTGTAGTTCAGAAATTATTCTTATGTGAGAGAAAGTAGCAAGTTAAATGTACACCGCAAGAACATTTTACCGTAAATGTGTTATTACTTAATGCAAGAGTGGTTTATAACCTGTAACTCTACTATATAAAATCCGTCGATGAGTGCATGTCTATAACACGATTAATCATAAAGACACTTGCATTTGATTTTTATGTTTATAATACCCAATTCCCCCTCGTTGGTGTCTCCACTTTATCGTGGTGAGGGGGTTTCAGTATGCCAAGGACCCTGAATACTATACCAGCCGTAGCGTAGTTACTGGCAGAGCCTCCCTTGCTGGACAGGTCAAAAGGTATGCATCAGACGAAGAGAGACACCAAAAACCAAAAACTGGTGCCGGAAGCAGCGTCGTCAGTAGCGACTTGAAGCACAGAGCAAATGATGCTCGAGATGGTTCAAGTTCGTATAGCAACAGGCGTGACCAGAGTGGTTTGAACGGCTGTTGTACTGCGATGTGGAAAGCAAATGGAAAAACTACCACATTATTACTTTTCCTGGATAGTCTCTTTCCAAAACAGAGATACCATGTATGCGAGATGTTTCCTCTGGAGGCAAAAAATCCGGAGGTAAATTACTCCCCCAATCGGATCTCCAGGGGGGAGTGTTTCTAGAGGAAATGTCATGCAGGCGTTACAACAAGAAAAAGTGCGAATATCAGAAGGAACATCTCGGCTACAAGATTGGAAAGTGGAATGTAAGGACCTTGAAACAAGCAGGCAAATTGGAGAATTTGAAAACGGAAATGCAGAAGAATAAGGTGTCTGTTTTAGGTGTCAGAAAAGTGCGGTGGAAACGACAAGGCGAAATAAAAAGTGGTGATTATACAGTGTATTATTCTGGAGGTAAATGGGCTTAAAGAGGTGTGGCAATAGTGGTGCATAAAAGTGTAGTGAGGAGTGTTTTTAAGTAGATTGTTTGTAGTGACAGAATTATTGCTCTGAAGTTAAAGTCGGAACCGGTAGATATACTGTTTATGCAAGTGTACATGCCAACATCAAAGTATGAAGATGATGAAGTGGAAAAAGTGTATGACACAACTGAAGAAATTCTTCAGGAAGATGGAAAAGGTGACACAAACTACATCATATTTGGAGACTGGAATAGCACTGTTGGAGATGTATCATATCACAATATTGTTGGATCACTTGGACTAGGAAGACGGAATCAGAGGGGTCAAATGCTTATTGACTTTTGTGAAAGAAATGGACTGATTGTTACCAACACTTGGTTCAAGAAGCCAAAGAGAAGACTTTACACAAGGAAGGCACCTGGGAATTGGAGGCGGCATCAGCTGGACTACATCCTTGTGAAACATCGATTCAGAAACAGCGTGAAGGATGTGAAGATGCTGCCTGGGGCAGATATTGACTCTTACCACAACTTACTGGTTGCCAAGTTTCAAACCAGGTTGAAGAAACTTATAAGATTCCAAAAGCGCAGACCTAGATGAGATTTGGAGAAGTTATATGCTCAAAGACAAAGTTTGTAGGAGACGCTAGAAGAGAAATTCAGTGCAATTGAAAGTGAAAGCGGAAATGCTGAAGTGCAGTGGAACAATACAAAAGAATGCATGCTAGATACTATTAGCGAATTGGTTGGTAAAGTTGAGAAGATAGCAAGAAAACCATGGGCTACACAGGAGATGATGAGTAAAATGGAGGAACGAAGGAAATGGAAGAATGTAAATAAAGAAGAAGGCAGGAGGAAATACAGGAGACTGAGGAATGAATTGAAAAGAGCCACGGACAGGGCCAAAAGGGAATCTCTTGAGAAGATATGTAATGGGATTATAGAATTTCAAAGGACAGGACGTTATGATTTGATGTACATGAAGACAAAAGAACTAGGATGGTAAGAGAACCATGATATCGAAGACTCCCAGGGGAATAGAATAGTAGATCAGAGGGAAGTGATGAAAATTTGGGAAAATTATATTACACAACTATATGATCGACCTAATCGGCCAGAAACCTTGGAAGTGGAACTGGAAGAAGTAGATACAGACAAGAGAGGACCATATATTTTACAATTAAGGTGGAAAAAGCTATCAAGGTCATGAGGAATGGAAAGACTGCAGGAGATAATGATGTACCTGGAGATGTGCTTAAGTTACTGGGAGAAGGTGGGTTGAAAACACTGACAGAACTAATAAACACCATATATGAAACTGGGGAGTGGCCCAAGGACTTTAGAGAAGTGACAATGATTGCCTTCAAGAAAAAGACAAAAGCTACAAAATGCAGCGACCATCGCACAGTAAGTCTTATCACACATACAGCAAAGATAATACCAAAGATACTTAAAAGAAGAATTGAAAGGAAAATATATGATATACTTGGAGAGGATCGGTTTGGATTTAGAAGAGGAAAAGGAACCAGGGATGCAATTGGGATGATGAGAATTATGGCAGAACGAACTTTGGAGATAGATGAAGAACTGTGTGTTTGCTTCATAGACTGGCAGAAGGCATTTGACCGGGTAAANATTGGACCAAATTAACGCAGATCCTAAAGGAAACAGTATCGATTAGCGGGAAAGAAGATTGACTAGTAAACTGTACATGGATCAGAAAGTTAGAGTGCGACTGGACAGANCTCTTGAGAAGATATGTAATGGGATTATAGAATTTCAAAGGACAGGACGTTATGATTTGATGTACATGAAGACAAAAGAACTAGGATGGTAAGAGAACCATGATATCGAAGACTCCCAGGGGAATAGAATAGTAGATCAGAGGGAAGTGATGAAAATTTGGGAAAATTATATTACACAACTATATGATCGACCTAATCGGCCAGAAACCTTGGAAGTGGAACTGGAAGAAGTAGATACAGACAAGAGAGGACCATATATTTTACAATTAAGGTGGAAAAAGCTATCAAGGTCATGAGGAATGGAAAGACTGCAGGAGATAATGATGTACCTGGAGATGTGCTTAAGTTACTGGGAGAAGGTGGGTTGAAAACACTGACAGAACTAATAAACACCATATATGAAACTGGGGAGTGGCCCAAGGACTTTAGAGAAGTGACAATGATTGCCTTCAAGAAAAAGACAAAAGCTACAAAATGCAGCGACCATCGCACAATAAGTCTTATTNCAGCAAAGATAATACCAAAGATACTTAAAAGAAGAATTGAAAGGAAAATATATGATATACTTGGAGAGGATCGGTTTGGATTTAGAAGAGGAAAAGGAACCAGGGATGCAATTGGGATGATGAGAATTATGGCAGAACGAACTTTGGAGATAGATGAAGAACTGTGTGTTTGCTTCACAGACAGGCAGAAAGCATTTGACCGTGTAAATTGGACCAAATTAACGCAGATCCTAAAGGAAACAGTATCGATTAGCGGGAAAGAAGATTGACTAGTAAACTGTACATGGATCAGAAAGTTAGAGTGCGACTGGACAGAGGGAAGACAAGACGTGTGAAGATTGGAAGAGGAGATCGACAACGATGCTGTTTATCACCAATTTTGTTCATCTTGTACAGTGAATACCTTACCAAGGAAGCTCTGGATGGGCTCGGAGACTTCAAATTAGGAGGGAAAATTATTCAAATTGTGAAATATGCAGATGACCTTGTGTTAATATATAAGGAAGAAACTGTGCTACAGGGTCTGATTGATAGACTAATCGAAATTGAAAGGTGCTATGGCATGGAAATTAATGTGGAAAAAACAAAGGGAATGAAAATTTCGAGACAACCGACCCCAGTCACAATAAAGAGAGACCAAAAACAACTTGAGAATGTGAAATGTTTTATATATCTGGGTAGCTTGTTAACAGATCATGGAAGGTGTACTTGTGAAATTAAATCTAGGATTGCCATGGCAAGAGCTGCATTTAGGAAGAAGAAGAATCTTTTTACCAGCAAATTGGACTTAAATTTGAGAAAGAAACTAGTGAAATGCTACATTTGGAGCATGGCTTTTTATGGGGCTGAAACTTGGAAACTTAGGGCAGAGGATCAGAAACACCTGGAAGGCTTCGAAATGTGGTGTTGGAGAAGGATGGAGAAGATCAGGTGGACCGATTATGTGAGAAATGAAGAAGTGTTATTTAGTGTCAGTGAGCAGAGGAATATTGTACAGGAAATAAGAAAATGGAAAGCTAATTGGATTGATCATATCTTACGCAGTAACTGCCTTCTAAAAGAAGTTATTGAACGAAAGATAGAGGGGCGGATAGAAGTGACCAAAAGCCGAGGAAGAAATGTAGGAAGATGCTGGATTACCTTGGGGACAGAAGAGGATACTCTCAATTCAAGGAGAAAGCTCTAGATCGCATTAAGTGGAGGAACTGTTTTGGAAGAGACTGTGGACCTGTCGTCTGACAGATTACAGATGAATGAATACCTAATTAAATAAAGAAGAAAGCGGAATATGATGAATGTTTGTTTTTGCAGTTAGGAACGGTCTATTCCAAATGTTCCCAATCACACCGAGTTACGTATGCGATTCTTCAGTCGTATATGTGAACTAAATATAACAGTCATTTAAGAACATCAGTTGCGCAATTCGGAAAACAAACTTATAAAACAAACGTTAAAAAGCAAGTGAAATTACCAAAATGGACGCTCACTCTTTTTAGCTATAAATCTTGCTCTTCATTCGAACATATGTATTTTTGGAAGACATAATTGAGTTATTATTAAAGTTTTAACTCATTGAGATTTAAAACGTACAACATTTATGTCTTAGTAATCAACAGGCTTAAGAAAACAAATAATATGGTGAACATAAGTTCTTAACAGTTGCGTACCTACTCGTATTATGTATAACGATTTGTATAGGATAGCATCCGTGAAATCGTTCATTGTAGGAGTTTAAGGATTTATACTAGAAGCGATGAAGGTTCGGTTTTTAATGTAGTTCAGACATAAATCTTATATTAGCGAAAGAAGAAAGATAAATTTTCACTGAAAATACACTTTACCGTAACACGTTTGATTATTTCTTAGAACAAGAGTAGTTTATAACCTGTAACTATACTATATAAAATCCGTCAATGAGTTCATGTTTATAACACGTTTAATCCTAAAGACATTTGCTTTAGAGTTTTTGTGCTTTATCAGATTAAATAAAGCAGAAAGCGGAATACGATGAATGTTTGTAGTTGCAGTTGGGAACGTTTTTAATTCGCAACTCTGTGAATCACACCGAGTTACATATGCTGTTCTTCAGTTGTATAAAACAAAAGTAAAGCCATCCCTGTAACATGCCATGACGCCCCATTGGATTGTGAGACGTTGAGAGTCCCAAATTATCTAGACAATCGGCTCAAAGATGGCGATAAGGTTGTCGGCCTTACGTGCCGGCCGCGCTTTACCCCACAGGAATATTATTTAATTAATACCTGGTACTCATTTCTGTTAGGAGCTGAGTCGACCCCAGGACCATAGTGCGGCCGGAAGGATTAGGTCAACTGAAAAAAAAACAATGAATTCATGGGGACTTGAACCCGCAACCTTCCGGCTTGTAGCATAATTCCTCAACCAACTACGCAACCGCGTGCCCCCTCTTCACTTGCATATGTGAACTAAATATGACAATCATTTAAGAACATCAGTTTCACGATACGGAAAAGAGACTTTTAAGACAGCCATAAAAATCAAGTGAAATTA
Organism: Cryptotermes secundus; assembly: GCF_002891405.2. NCBI lineage: Eukaryota > Metazoa > Arthropoda > Insecta > Blattodea > Kalotermitidae > Cryptotermes > Cryptotermes secundus. Next base: position 36,477 of record NW_019738516.1, read on the forward strand.
CCAAAATGGGGGGTTTCTATTGAACTATATACTCTTGTTACTTATAAATGTTGCTCTTTATTCGAACATACATATTTTGGGGGGACAGAACTGATTTAACATTAATGTATCGCTCATTGAGATTGGAAACTTACAACGTTTCCGTCTTAATATCAATCGGCTTAAGAAAACTAATAATAGTATGGGAAACGTCAGTTTTTAACAGTTTGTACTTATTATGCATAACGATTTGTATCGGAGAACATCCCTGAAATCATTTATCGTAGGAGTTTCAGGATTCATACTAGAAGCAATGAAGGTTCGATTTTTAATATAGTTCAGAAATCATTGTTATATTAGACAAAGAAACAAGTTAAATGAAGAAAGCAGTCTTCTGGGATTTGGCACCGTGTATATGTGGTGTTAACCGACGGTGACTTATACACGGTGCCAAATCCCAGAAGACTGCTTTCTTCATAGTCACCGCCGTGAAAGCCTCAAATCTTACAAACAAGTTAAATGTTCACTGAAAATACTGTTCAACGTAAACGCTTGGTTATTTCTTAGGACAAGAGTGGTCTTTAAACTTTAACTATATAAAATCCGTCGATGAGTGCAAGTTTATAACACGTTTAATCCTAAAGACACTTGCATTTGCTTTTTGTGCTTATAATATCAAATTAAATTAAGCAGAAATCGGAATACGATGAATGTTTGTAGTTGCAGATGGGAACGGTGTATTCGCAGCTGTCTGAATCACACGGAGTTAAGTATGCGCTTCCTCATTCGTATACATGAGGTAAAAATGGCAATCATTTTGTAATTCAGTTTCGCAATGCAGAAAACAAACTTTAAAACAAACGTAAAAAAGCGAATGAAATTACCAAAAAACGGTCACCGAGGAACAATAAGAGCTTTACACTTAAAAATGTTGCTTTTCATTCGATCTTACGTGTTTTGCGGGACAGAACTGAGTTAATATTAGTCTTGCTCACTGACATTCGATGAACAATGTTTCGTCTTAATATCATTAAGTAAAAAAAAGTAAAGCTATGTCTGTACCAGGCCGTGAGACGTTGAGGGACCCACACTATCTAGACAATTGGCTCAAAGATGGCGGTAAGGTTGTCAGCCTTACGCGCCGGCTGCGCTTTACTCCCCACGAAAATGATTTAATTAATTCCTGATACTTATTTCTGTTAGAGGCTGAGGAAGCCCTAGGGCCTAGTGCGGCTGGAAGGATTAGGTAAACTGAAAAATATCCAATGACCTCATCGGGATTTGAACCCGCGACCTTCCGGCTTGTAGCGTAGCACCTCAACCACTACCGCGTGCCCCCGTCTTAATATCATACAACGTAAAAATCCAATAATATGAGGGACAACGAATTGTATTGAAAGGCATCCGTGAAATCAATTATCATAGGAGCTTGAGGGTTCATACTATAATGAATGGAAGTTTGATTTGTAATGTAGTTGAGAAATCATCCTTATGTGAGAGAAATAAACAAAATCGCTTTACCGTAAACGTTTGGTTATTTCTTCGGACAAGAGTGCTTTATAACCTGTACCATACTCTATCAAATCCGCCGATAAGTGTATGTTTATAACACGTTTAATCCTTTGTGCTTATAATATCAAATTAAATAAAGCAGAAAGCGGAATACGATAAATGTTTGTAGTTGAGTTGAGAATGGTGTACATTTGTTTGAGAGGAGTTTGCAATAACAAAACACCCATTTATTGCTTGTTCTGGGTTGAAGGGATTTGAATACCGAACTGAGGCTACTGTTGAATGGAAGTAATGCATCTTTGAAATTACGAGTTTGAATCATTAAAATTTGACACTAAGTTAAGGAAAATCTTAAATTTAAGAACATGAAATGGGGGGTTCCACTGTATCTGTATGTATTATTCATGTGAATGTGTGTGAGTGTCTGTTTATATGTCTATGTACAGTGTAAATTTGTAATTACAATTTTAAACAATGAAATGATGATGAGTTTTCTGGTATATTTTTGCTTCCTCTCCCAGTGATCTGAGCGACCCCCTTCCTTTCTTACAGTTCCGTGCCCTGTCTGTAAAGATTGATACTGGGATCCTGAAAAGGGATGCTTTTTTTTATGGTTCCTATTTGCCGCTCCTATTGGCACAGACTGGGTTGTCTCCTCTCCCCCTCTTGTAGATCTGAGTAACTGCATTTCTCACCCACAGTTCCATCTTCCACCTATGGTAAGTAATAATGGATTTTGAAAATTACGGCTTTTCTCACATTCAGTATTCACCGATCTGTTTTGCCATTTTTCAGAGCTGCATGTACGCATACTTTCTTATAGCAAAGTGATATGTGATAATAATTGAAATGTAAAGAAACATAAACTGTATGTATGTGTAAAGGCCAGTTATTTTAAGTTCTATATGCAGGTTTGTTTCTGTTGAAGGAATTTATCTGTGATATCATTGTTTTCCTCCAGAGCTCTCGATTGAAACCATCTTCATCATTGAGGTTTCTGTTTTGCTTGCTGTCCCCAATCCAGTCTTTCCATGCGTTGACTGGTCTCCCTGTGGATTCCGTTCTGGAACCTGCCAGCAATTCTGAAGTATGAGTATTTATACCAGTATTTAAAAATTGAATATTGGCAGAATTTTAATTGATTTTTCTCGTAGATATTTAACTGTAAAGTTCAGGCAATTTAAAAAGTCATTCTTCAAGATATGTTACTTGTAATTCCCACAGTCAACAGATACGTAAATTCATGTTAGCAAAACCTGTGTTTACACTGCATGTTTGCTTTACAGTGAATCTTAAAGGAGAGATTGTGTAATTGTTGGTCCATTATTTCCTAGTAAGGTTAGTAAAAGGTGTCCTGCAATTATGTTTGCTGTTAGTCGGACTGCTAGTGTTCCTGGTCGGATAATGTTTCTGATTGTTTTGATGCAAACTATAAATGGTATTAAAGGTGTAGGGGTTCCTTGTGGCACTAAGTGTTAGAATATGTGGTTTGTGTTGTTGATTCAACCAAATACTATAAATCTTAGTCATAAAGGTAGGGCTAATGTTTGTGTTATAGTTAGGTGACTTGTTCTGGTGAAAATAAATGGGAATAATCCTAAGAAGTTGTTGAAGAGAATTAGTGAGAATAAGGAAACAAATAGGAAAATTCTTCCTTTGTTCATTCTTTTTTCTCCTAGAGCACACGTAGTACAGACAAGCAGCGGCACCCACACAAGAAGACTACATTAAATACCACCTGTACAGTGTGGAAACAAGAACTAGCCGCTCCAGCACTTAGACATAGGGCGAGTAACCCTAAGAATTTTAAATTTTAAATTTAAAATTTAGAGGAAATTTTAAAAGATTTTAAAAACATCATAATTAAAGATTTTATAGTGCTACTACAGGAATATCAAATTTGACATGAATTGAATTGAATTGAATTTATTTACATTCTATAAATCC